>NC_043703.1:10014660-10266647 GCF_006229205.1 Suricata suricatta | reverse complement strand
CTTTAAGACATAGAACAAGTATCCCCTCACTCCTCTGTGAATCTGTCCCTGACCTTTCTCCCCCCTCCCTTCATAAAATAATTACTTTCTTCTCTCTGTTCCTAAGACCTACATACAACTCTGTAGGGGAAAAAAAATGTGCTCTCCTTTCTCAAGTTCAGTGATTGGGGACCTGTGTATTAAATTGAATAAGGACAGATTAATAGGAGAAAAGGCATGTGTTTCTTTGCTGATGTTAATATTTTTACATGCATGGGGGGCTTCATAGGAAAGAAGTGAAAACTTAAGGAAGCAGTTAGACCTGGAAGCCTTACATACCATTTTAACAGAGGGCAGTCCATTGTGGGAAAGACTGCAAAGGAAAGAGAAATGTGGGATGCTATGGGTGGTAAATTACGGGAAGCTAAGGATATGGGGAGACTAATGAAAGATAAGGGGTGTCTTAGTAAGGCTTGTGTGTGCAGACTTACCTCGGTGCTGACTTTCCATCTTCTTCATGGCCGTAAAACGCTGGGGGTTTACTCAGAAGTTTCTGCCTTTAGTCAAGTAAGGAAAAGCTCTGAGAAAATTTGCATCCGTGGATTCTCAGGTGAGTTCAGCTCAAAATAATCCATATGCCAAAGTGGCATTGGTTTGAGGATGGCATTTTCCCTTCCAGCTTAGCCTAGGTCACACTGCTTGCTAGTCTGCTTGTGTGTTCCTCTTCTGGTTGGTCATCCAGAACTCACCCAGCACCAAGCCTGTGAATTATCTATCTTTGCATCCAAATACCTACTGATGGTTTGGTCCCACAACCCCAGATTTTCATATAATTGGTCTGGGATGCTTTCTGGGCACTGGGATATTTAAAAGCTCCCCCAAATGTTTCTAATCTGCAGGCAAGGTTGAGAACAACTACCTCTGGAAGTATCTCAGATCCTGCCATTTTCCTAGTGTTCTCCCAAGTGCTTGGGGAACTCACTCTGAAGGAGTGTCAGTGATGGAGAGGTGGATGCTCAAGCAACCTCTGGCTTTGGTTTTGTTGTAAAATCCAAGTATATGTAGGGGAGAAGGTGGGGGTGCTAAACAGAGACCTAAAGTCATGTGGGTGCCATAGTAGAGTCACCACTGCATTTGAGGGATGCCTCACAATTGGAGTGGATTCCAATTCCAATCCCAAAAATAAGGTGTTCTCTACATTAGACTTCTGGCACTTTGGGGCTAAGATACTCAGAGGTGGGGGGAGACGCTCTGAGGGAGAAACAATTAGATTCCAAATAAATGTTTTTGGTTTTTTAATTTTATGAATCACTTAGCTTGAAGCATGGAGGGGATTTTTCCACCTTGCTTTCTTCAAAGGAGCAAACTGTGAATGATGCTGGGTAATAGGTGGGCAGGGGAAAAAGTTATCCTGGGAGCAAATGCCAACAGCAGCACCTTGCTGAATGAGTGGGTAATAAACAGAGGGCCAGAAACCAGAGGGCAACTAGCTTGGAGACTTGGCATTGACTCATTGGCGCAGTGTTTATTGGCTAAAATGCGCAGATTAAGGGTAGCACAGAGCCAGACATCACAAAGAGGACCTTGACCATGTGCCTTGGACCTGTAAGCTGCATGGTTCAGGAGGAGGCACAGCAGCAATATGATGTGGCAGAACTTTGGCCTCAGCGCTGTTCTGTCAGCTCTGTGTTCATGGATGAGGAAGTGCAGAGCATCCCCTGGTGTGGTCAGAGGGCTACAGGCCAAGCTCTGAGGCTGACTAGGATTGATTACCATACACACTGAGCCATGGCTGGTTTCCACATTGCTTTGTAGGAGGCCAAGTCCTCTTCTAGGAGGCCAACCTTCAGGGAGTCTGTCTTGGACAAGTTAACCCTTGCCACTCAGAGAGAATGGAATCACAGAGATGAGTGAGTCATAGGAAACATCAGGAATGGCCATGAAGATTCAGAAAAGAGCAAAATAACACCTCTAAAATGAAAACTAGAATTGTTTGAACAAAAAAAAAAAAAGAAAAGAACCTGGAGCGCCTGGGTGGCTCAGTTGGTTAAGAGTTCAGCTTTAGCTCAGGTCATGATCTCGTGGTTTGTAAGCTTGAACCCCACAGTGGGCTCTCTGTTGTCAGCACAGATCCTCTGCGCTGGATCCTTTGTCCCTCTCTCTCTCTCTCTGCCTCTCCCCCACTTGTGCATGCTCCCTCTCTTAAAAGTAAACAAACAATAAATAAACACTAAAAAACTCAATGGGCTAAAGAAATAGTGAAATAGGTACACTTAAAGAGTGAATTATTAAAATATATATTGGAAGTCATTACAGAGTGTACAGAGAGAAAGGAGATGGAAAGGAGATGGCAGAAAATTTAAGAGGAAACATAGAATGAGAAGTTATATGAAAAATCTAAGAGATTATAGAAATAGAATAAAGTGAATCCAGTGAAGCAATGCTTAGAGAGACAATTGCTGAGAATTTTGCAGCATATTGAAGGAGATGAATATATAGATTCTATGCTTAGGCAAAGCATAGTGAAACTTCAGATACTAAGGCCAAAGAGAAAAATTTTAAATTGTCAGAGAAAAAAAAACAGATCACAAATGAAGGCAATTAGAGAATAGATTTCTCAATAGCCACAATAGAAGATATAAGATAATAGAAAATAGCTTCATGAGAGAAAAATAAATGCCTCAGAATTCTGTGTGTAGCAAAATTACCTTTTATTTATTTTATTTTGTTAAAAATTTTTTTTATTTTAGAGACAGCGTGGGTGAGAGGGAGAGGTGGGCAGAGGGGAAGAGAGAGAGAATCTTAAGCAGGATCCATGCTCAGTGTGGAACCCAAAGCAGGTTGCCATCCTACAACCCTGGGGTCATGACCAGAGCTGACATCAAGAGTTGGATTCTCAACTGACTGAGCCACCCACCTGTTCCTAGCCAAAGTATCCTTTTAAAGTGTGAGAGAAATAATGACATTTTCAGATAAAAATTGGATAGGATTTACCACCACCAAATTAGCATTAAACAGTCCACTGACAAGTTTATTTCAGGAAGAAAACAGATCGAGATGAAAGTATAAGAGACAAAACGGAATGAGCCAATAAAATGGTAAACACACACATTTAAGAAAAGAGTTTCTAGACAAGAGAATAACGACTAATTTTTGTTCATGAAAAAGACACAAAATGAAAGCACTTTTAAACTATGAGCTTGTCGGGGCACCTGGGTAGTTCAGTTGGTTAAGTGTTCGACTTTGGCTCAGGTCACGATCTTACAGTTCATGCGGTTTGTGAGTTCAAGGCTCAGAGCCTGGAGCCTGCTTCAGTTTCTGTGTCTCGCTCTCTCTCTCTGCTCCTCCCCTCTTGCATGCTCTCTCTCTCTCTCTCTCAAGAATAAATAAAGATAAAAAAATTTTTAAGTAAAAAAATAAACTATGAGCTTGTCAACTTAGGGAAAGGGTAGTAGCTACCCTTTGGTAGTGACCAAAGTTTTTTTTTTTTAATTTTTTTTAATGCTTTTTATTTATTTTTGAGAGACAGAGAGAGACAGCTGGAGCAGGGGAGGATCAGAGAGAGAGGGAGATACAGACTCTGAAACAGGCTCCAGGCTCTGAGCTAGCTGTCAGCACAGAGCCCGATGCGGGGCTTGAACCCACGAACCGTGAGATCTGACCTGAGCCGAAGCCGGATGCTTAACCGACTGAGCCACCCAGGCACCCCAAGTAGTGACCAAAGTTTTTATATTTTTGGTAAAAATTTAAGATATAATCTTTTATTTGACTTTGTTAAGTGAAATGTACAATTTCAAAGGAATCACTAACAGAACAGGTTTAGGATGCTTTAATTTTCCAGCTGGTTAATGGAATAATGGAAAAATAAAATGAAAACAAACAAACAAACATATCCTGTCAATTAAAAAAAAAGACCAACAAAGAAAAAAGAAGCATAGAAAAGGAGAGGCAAATAAAAATTATTTGGTAGAAGCAGTTTAAGTGTTTCATTAATCTCAATGACAATAAATAAACTGGACTTATAATTAAAAGAGATTACCAGAAAAAACAATGAGAATGGGAGGAAAATACCAAAATGAATCTAGTGATATGATGTTTCCAAAAAAACATACTTATAAGAACAGAAAAGTTTAAAGAGGATGGAAAAATATATATTGTCAAATATAATTAAAAAGAATATTGGGACAGCCAAATTATTATCAAATAAAAGTAGACTTTAAGAGAAAAGCATTACTAAGGAATGAGAAGGTCACCTCTTAGTGACAAAGATTCAATTCATCAGGAAAATTTAATATTTTAAATGTGTGTGTACATAATAAAATATCTTCAAAATATGTAAGGCCAAAGTTGTGAGAACTAAATCGAAGAACTAATTGACAAACGCACCAGCACAGTGGGAAATTTCAACACATCTCTCTCAACTATTGATATGTCAAGCAGACTAAAAAAATGGTAAAGATTTGCCAACACAATCACCAGCTTGATTTATTGAACACATGTAGAATTCTGCTTCAAGGTGCATTCTCTACAAACACAAATGGAACATTTATAATAATTGACCATATAGTAGGTTTTAGGCAAGTATCAACCACTTTCAAGGAACTGCTTACGTTCAGACCACATTTTTCTTTTCACAGTACAATTAAGTTAGACATGAATATTAAGATTAAGTTGAAATATATCCCCACACATTTAGAAATTAAACCACATGTCTGAATAGCCCAGTGGATTAAAGAGATCATAATGCAAATAAAAAAGATGATCCATAGCTGGGAATCATCCAATCAGGTCTTATATGCCCTTGACCCATAGGACAAAGTGAGCGGCCCTAGAGAAGGATAGATACTGAAGCAATTAAGGCAAAAGCAACCAAATCTCTCAACCTGGGGAGATTTAGTTCTCTTTATTGATTGGTCAAATGGTTTAAATTCCCTAGCTTGGGTTGCTTCTTCTCTAGTTCAGGAAAACAATGTTTCTGTGTTGCATTGCACGGTCCTGGGAAAATAGCCCATTGAGCTGCCAGTGTGCAGATGTTGGAAGGATGGTCTCACTTGGCTTTTGGGATGCCTGCTGGACTGTAAGCCCCAAGAAGGCATCCATTTTTGTTACAGGACTGCCAACATGTAGGCAGGGACTTCTGGGCACCACAGAAGAGGGCATTTGATACTTGGAGGCAGCCCGCTGCAATTTTTTTTTCTTGGTTTTACGTATTTTTAAAAAATTTATAATAGTTTATTGTCAAATAGGTTTCCATATAACACCCAGTGCCTCTCCCCACAAGTGCCCCCCTCCATGACCATCACCCCCTCCTTCCCCTCCCCCTCCCCCTTCAGTCCTCGATTTGTTTTCAGTATTCAATAGTCTCTCATGATTTGTGTCCCTCGCTCTCCCCAACTCTCTTTCCCCCTTCCTCTCCCTATGGTCCCCTGTTAGGTTTCTCCTGTTAGATCTATGAGTGCAAACATATTCTTATTCTTTCTCATTGCCATTTAGTACTCCATTGTATGTATATACCACGTCTTCTTGATCTATTCACCCCGGCTGCAATTTAATTATCAAGAACATAGTTCTCCATTCACAGCTGAAACGCCTTAGGACTGGCAAGCTAAAGGAGTTGACTGTACCCCAGGCTTTTCTTACTCTCCTTCCAAATTCCACTTTCAGTTCCTGCTTACATTGGAGGCGGGCAGGGTAGAGAAGTCCACATTTGTTTTCCTGCCTTAACAGATTGAAGGAAATGAGGGGCATGTCTGTGCCAAGCACTGTGCAAACCAGCAAGTCCAGTGAGCACCTGTCATTTCAACTCTAACCTTTTCAAACGTTGACTAGAGAAAACTCGGTGATGTTTCTGTGTTCTAATGCTGACCCATTAGGATAATGCTAGGGTTGCACCCATCAATCCAAATTCTTTTTCAACTTACTAACATTAGAACGCAAATCTGTAGATGATAGAGAATCTTTCATTAGCCAAGTTCTGTGCCTCCAATTCCTTCATATTAACGAGCTGACTAATCCTAAATGATTAATCCTAACATTATCATGGAAATAAAGTCAAACCTCCCACTTCCCAAATGCAGCAAATTGCCATCTGAGCCAAAGCCAAAATGATGATTATTTCAATCATTTGTGGATGGTGCATAAATATGAACTCCTTAACCCCAATTTTTGGGCAGACGGGATTGGATCTAGTAAAGTATCACAACTAGAAATCCCTGTCTGGCTTTCTTACCTGAATTTTGAAGTACAGCTAAATTTCTTAGAAATGTAAACTGTGTTGTCTGCCTTTTCCAGGTGGTTAATAGCTGGTATTTACTTCTCAATATGGAATAAATTTATGAGCAAACAAATGACATCTCTAACCAAATCTTGCAACCACATTAAGACAAATATGCTCTTGCTGTCATCTATAGTTCAAAATAGGCAGAGAAAGAGACATCTTCATTTTCGAAAATGAATTGATTTGAATAATGTCTGAATAATATCAATAAAAAGAATAGCCACAGGACACCCCACGAGTAAATGGAGACGTAAGATTACCGTGTGTTATTCAAGCAAGAGCTAGGTCTAGAATAAAGGGTGGGAAAATACACACGCATTCCTTGAGGCAAGAAAATGATGCAAACGGAGACTATTCTTTCCTACCCCTGACAAAATTGATATTATTTCCCTGTCTATTTCCCCCTTGCTCCTGGCCAATATTATAATTAAAAGGCTTCCCTCCAAGGAGCTCAAAGTGCTTTGAAGACATGGTCTAATTAATCCTCCCGTAATGTCCACAAGCTCCAGGCCCTACTCTGCTGGGAAAACTGGGCAGCCCCGTCTAGGTTCATGCCCCAGCTTTTCTTGAGAGGCTTATGGGAAGTGACAGCGGCTGTCGAGACCAGCCTCTCTCTCTCCCAGACGCTGTGAGCACAGCCCCTCTTCGGTGCCAGGGTCGGTGTGTCAGCTGAAGGGCGACAAAGCCAGCAGCCAGCCCCTGTATGTGTGATCTGCACAATCGTCCTTCCACGTAGATCTCCAGTTCCAGAATTCCCTCGACCTTGTGCAGCCCATCTGATCGTAACCTCAGTCACACAGGACTGCATCAATCCACTATTCTTTGCCTCGACTGTGGCTGGAGCAAAACCTCCATGTAGTCGTGTGTTTTAGAGACTTTCAGCCAATTTGTCTTCCTAAATGAATCTTTTTCGACCCTAGATGTTGCTCTGTTCCTTATTATCACTTATCTGACCTTCTCTGCTTCTTTTCTAGTTTTATCTGTTGGGAGGTTGGAGACCATTACTGCATTGGTCGTATTGATGATGATTAATGGTTCTGTTTTCTGTACAGTTTTAATCCTGATAGTGTTAAATATTCTCTTGGCCATTTCAACCCCAACTGCATGGTGAGGTGACATTTTCAGCAGTACTGCCAACTACAACTCTAGATTTGCTTCCTGTCCTGAGTTGGGGTTCCATCGCAGAATCCTCAGATTGCCTTCTGTCTAGTAGTGAGTATGTACACCTAATGGGTGGGTTTTTGATGAATCTCGTCATCAGGTTGGTTAGTTTTCTCCTAAATACTTTTCATTTCCCCATCTGCCATTTTTTTGTCTCATCCATATCTTTGAGGCATGTGAAATTGATAAAACATCAGGACAGGCTTCTGATGAAGAGTTTTAGACAGTGCTTCCTAGAATTCCAAAGAATGTTTCTCATTTTATTATTTATTCTATCCCCTGATAGATAGGACTTTGATATTTTATTTTATTTTTTAGAGTTTATTTATTTGAGAGACAGAGCATGAGTAGGGGAGAGGCAGAGAGAGGGGGGGAGGGAGAAGCCTAAGCAGGCTCCTTGCTGTCAGCACAGAGCCCAACATGGGACTTGAACTCATGAAACTGCAAGGTCATTCCCTGAGCCCAAATCAAGTCAGATGCTTAACTGACTGAGCCACCCAGGTGCCCCTTAATATGATATCTTAAAGAACTCTGCAAAGAAGTACAATAGTGAGAAGTGTTGGCCTTGTGTCCCATAGTGAAATAAAACTCAGCCAGAGGTTAAATACTATTCTCAAGATCACAGAAGTCAGATTCAGATTTGCTTCTTATAAATCAATTTTCTTTCTACTCTCATCTTTTAATTCACTCTTGTTCATTTATCATCCATTATTTATTCAGTGACTGTCTACTTTATGTCACTTTTTGGTGCCAGACACTGTACTAGAGTCTAGATATACCAAGATGGACAAGACATTGTTGTCCCATCAAATCCCTCAAATATGGGAGTCCTATAAAGGATTGATGCAGTTCTGTGTGATTGGGCCTATGACCAGATGGTCTGCACAAGGCGGAGGGAATTCTGGAACTGGAAATAGAGTAATAAACATAAAAGGGAAGATTATATGTAAAAACAGAGATATAAATCAAGATGCAGGGTCCAAGGAACTCTAAGTAGTTCAGTTTCAAGGGCTGGGTTGAGAAGCAACAGAAGAGAAAGGTGGAGTGACCTTAGGACCACATCATGGAAGGCCTTGTATGCAAATCTAAGGAGTTTGGACTTTGGTCAAGACCATGAGAAGTCACTGAAATCTTGTATGCAGGAAAGTCACATGATCAGAAATGCTGATTTGAGCAAGCTCTATTTGTTGTTTGAACCTACTGAACTGGCAAAGATGGAGGAAGTTGCCTATGTTTCATGTTGGCGACAGGGCATAGAAGTAGAATTTGTGACAAAATGTTAGCAGAAGTGTCTAGTGATATATGTTTACTGGGTAGAACTGTGGCAATATGAACTAAAAGCCTTAAAAAATTCATTCTATTTGACTCTGTGGTTCTGCTTCTGCAAGTAAGTTTTAGGGAAATTATCTCAAAAAAATGAATATTTCAGGGTAAAGTTGTTTGGAAGACTAGTTTTTAATAGCAAGACACTAGAATATCCAAAAATGTCTAACTATGGGGTAATAATTAAGAATATAATATAGTCATCTATTGATACTGAATCTGATGAAAGCTTTAAATAAAATGATGTAGTGGAAAACTGCGTGTTTTTGTTGCCCAGAGCCCATTCAGGCTTATTTTTATTTAATTTTAATTTGAATTATTACTTCTTAAGTTTTTATCTAACTTCCAGTTAGTTAACATACAGTGTAATATTAGTTTCAGGTGTACACTATACATGCTTATTTTTAGAAAAGATTTGTTTTCTATCTAGCTCCAGGGGTAGATTATTAGGTTAAACCAATCAGCACTCAGCACTTTGTTTATGAACTAAATGAGTGAACAGACAAAGGATTTCTTTGGGGGAGATTCTCCCCCTACCTTAAAACATGACTTTCCCCTGTAATATACAACACTGAGAAGCTGGAACAAAATTTTAAGCAGTTCCCAAAGATTCAACATTAATCCCATTGTCACACTCCAGAGTAACCTTTGTTAATTGAAATGGAAAAAAGAAGTTACTTTCCCTTGAGACTCGCTAAGCTTTAGTAACCAAAGCTCCAGGATTGTGGAATATGAAATTTAGGGAGCAAAATGTGGTCTCACAGTATGACTTTGCTGAATTCACTTGTGTGATCTCAAGCAAAGTCTCTTAAATTTACCTCTTACAAAAGCATAGGTTGATTTCCAAATCTTAATCACTTCAGGCTTACTATACAATGAAGAACCAACATAGGTGGCACAAAATTAAGTGAATAATGTAGAAAAAGATTATTTTCCTGGGTATGTATTTCAGCCTCTATTTATCTCGGGAATATTTCATTTGGTCATTTGGGGATATTAAGGTTGAAGGTGACTGGCATTCCTCAAGGTCAATGCTGTTCCTTGCAAAACACAATAAAAGCTTGCAGGAGGCTGAGGGCTGTGTGAGAAAATTAAGTATCGATTGAGGAGTAGATATGATGTTGTGTAATGTAGTTATTAGGCTCAATTCAGTGCTGTTAATTGGAGGTCTCGCACTTTCTCAGAAGATTACATCAGTTAACAATACATTATTGAAGTCTGGGAGCTTTGGTTCTCTGATCATTGTATCCACTTTTCTCAGCCGTGGAAGACTATTTTACCAATCGATATGCTTTTATTGAACATAGGTACGTATAACCACTCAGCTCAAATATGATCACTTTCGAGTTTGTGACACTTGGCAAAGTAAACTTTTCTTCCAAATACTCTCTATCAAGAAACTGAGAATTCTGAACTTAATTGTCCTCATCTACAGTTCCCATGAGTTATAAAGGGACCCCAGAAAAATAGAAGAAAGGATATTCGTGCTTTTGCTTTCAGTGAACCTCCCTGCCGTGAATCTAGTTAGGTCAGTACCATTTCCAATGAAGCTGGACTGGACAAGGTCCCTGAACATGGGAAGGGGTTTAGAATATTGGCAGCTCAGAACAGCGGATGGGAAAAAAAATCCTCTGTAAAGTCTTAGAACTGGAAAGAGCCTTAGAAACCACCTAGTCAAGTTCTTTCATTTTATGGATGAGTAGTTTCACATCCTGAGTGGCTGTGACATACTTAAACTCTGTAGCTAGTTAGTGGCAAGTCTGGGAGAGTAACTCAAGTGTCTTGACTCTGCATCTAATTCCTTCCACTGTGTATTCTGTCTGCACAATTGTCTTGGTTATGGACAGGGAGGGTATCAGAGTCAGCAATCCTTTTATGAACATTTACGTTTATGAAAATTTGAATTTACATTAGATAACTTTTCCCCAACCCTTAAGTGTCATATGCAACTAATGTATAGACTTCTGAAAACCTTATGCATGGTTTTATTGCATTTTCTAAGGATTCTGTCTTATAGAGAGTGAAATTTAAAAAGAATTTTTTAAGTGTTTTTGAGAAAGAGAGAGAGACATAGTGCAAGTGGGGGAGGGTCAGAAAGAGGGGGAGACACAGAATCTGAAGCAGGCTCCAAGCTCTGAGCTGTCAGCACAGAGCTTGATGCGGGGCTCGAACTCAGGAACCACGAGATCATGACGTGGGCCGAAGTCAGATGCATAACCAGCTGACTGGTTAAGGCATCTAGACACCCCAACATGAACTTTTTAATTGTCCCACTTCCCTGAAGACAAAATTGAAGCCCAGAAAAGCTTAAGTGGCTTGTCTCTCGTGGCGTGGCCGTTCACGATAGGCAGGTGGATTCTGAAGCATGAACCTTGACTCTGAATTCGGTGCTCCTAATACTGTGCCAGGCTGCTGCTGTTGGTTCCTCTAAAATTTGTCTTTCTGTATAAGTCTCTGGAGGTACTTTACACTTCTGTGGTTATTCTTTCCTCCAGCTGCATGCTCGGGAAGAGGCCATGTGTGCTCAATCTTTTGGCATATACTCTGACTTAATGCTCATGGCTGGACTTGAGGAGAGAACTATAACATTATTTCTGGCTTCTCTGGGCAGGGCAGATATTGTGCCGATCACTTTACTTGGTATTTGCAATCATTTTCATTATGCTTAATATGAACATGACATACAGTATATGAGTCATTTTATTAACCTCTCTAAATTTACATTTGGTAATGTTCCTCGCAGCCTGTGCAAGGAATACATCCAACCTCACTCGTGACAGGGACCACGATCTCTTAGAGACACTGTTCCTTCCTCAGCTGTCGTCTGTGACTAGCTCTTTCTTTCCTAAGGAAAATCACTCTGGTTGACAAGGGCTTCCAATGCGGAGCTTCCTTTGGAAGTGATTGCAATTTACCTTTTCTGATCAAATGGGAACAGTTTGTTCTTCCTTTCAACTCCAGAGCTGCCATAAATTGGGGGAATAGATTTTTCAGTGCCTGGGAAGATAATTGCACTGGAGAGAGGATGACTGGGGAGGCTGGGCGCTGTGGGAACGCAGTGCCCCTCCACACTGTTCCGTGTGGCTTCCAGGACGACCTAGAAAACAAGGCTGGAGGAAGACAGCTTTAATTCCTCATGCTAAATTAGTTCTGAGATGCTTCTGGGCAAAGACTGCCAACTGAACTCCGTTTTGACATTGGAAATATTTATAATGAAACATGACGAAGTAAAATTTCAGTCCCCAATTGCCCCAACACGGAAGCACCGAAATTGCAATTCTGGTTACAGTGACACCTCCAATTACTGAAATGTGAAGTAATTCTCTTTGGAAAATGACTTCACTTTGAGGAAATGAATACTGAGTAAGGGTTATGACACACACATCAGGGGCTTCAAATCTTCTCTCTGGTGCTACTGCGGACCTCACACAAGCAAATTGGACTCACCCTGTCTGTTTCTCCCTCTAGAGGCAACAAAATTACCAACAAGCAGTGTTCTGGGGCTTATGTGATGGCTGTGAAGCGCAGTCAAACAACTCTAGAATGAAAGCACTGGGTACAGACGGGGAGTTTTTGCAGCAATCCTAACAATTGATAGGATGTAATTTTCAAACCCCAGTGCTATCTGTTTTTGACAAAGATCCTCAGTGGCATTGTTTTGCGACTGATAGTCAAGAGCAAGGAATATTTCTGACACAAGCCGATGGTTGCTTTATTTATTAGGGAATGAATTCATTTATCCCATGATTCAACAAATATTTACTGCACACTTACTGGTACCTTGAGACTGAGATGTAAAAGTGAATATGGCTGATCTGGCAATTTCCCAACCAGATATTAAAGAACTATGCAGTTGGTTTTTGATATTCAGGACAGTTTTGTTCTGTAAAGTACACTGAATTAGTGCATATTGGACCATTGCTCCTAAGGGAAATACAGCGTTCAGTTCCTGTGAGCCTCTGGTCTCGACATTTTTGTCAACTCACCAATACACAACCTTGTTTTATGTGTGTTTCTGTTTAAAGATTGACACTCATGCCTGAATGAAGCTCACAAGTATTTTCTCTTAAGGCTCATTGAAACTTTCTTTCTCATGGGAGTTCTGGAGAAAATAGCTCAGCAAAGCCAATGTCCTCTGACAGATTTCTTTGGGAAACATAATGAACTCCCTGATACTCATAACCTCTCAAGAAAGCTCCTTCCTGACACTGCTCACAGAATGACTGAGACTTGATTTCTATCAACTGGAGCTGTAGCAGCTTAGAGCCAAATCATATTCTAATTTCCCCCATAAAAGATATCATTTTCTATGCTTTGAATGTTGTACAGCAAAATCATACTCTCTAGTGAATTGAGCAAGCATCTTGGTTTTATATATTCAGGGTTGTTTTTTTATTTGTTTGTTTTTTGTAATTACAGAATATGTCTGCTACAGTATTTATTACATTGTATTTACTTATTTATGCTGGCATAAATGATCAGCCTTCAACTTTTCTTGCAAGCCTCCTGATTACCTTAAGAGGAAATTTCCAGTTCACAGTCATTTTATTCGATTACAGCAAAATACACATAATGTAAAACTTACCATATTAACTGTTTTTAAAGTGTATGATTCAGTAGCACTAAGTACATTCACAGTGTTGTGCAATTATTATCACTACCTATTTCCAAAACTTTTTCATCATCTTGAATGGAAACTCCACACCCATTAAACACCAAGTCACCATTTCCCCCGCCCCTCTACTACTTCTGTCTTTAGAAATGTGACTATTCTAATTACCTCCTATAAGTAGAATCATACAGTATTTTTCCTTTTGTGCCTGGTTTATTTCACTTAGCATAATGTTTTCAAGGTTCATTCATGTTGTAGTATACATCAGAATTTCATTCTTTTTTAAGGCTAAATAAATATGTCATTGTATGGATATACCACATTTTAAAAAATGTTTATTTGTGTGTGTATGTGTGTGTGTGTGTGTGTGAGAGAGAGAGAGAGAGAGAGAGAGAGAGAGAGAGAGAGAGAGAGAGAAAGCACAGGGGAGGGGCAGAAAAAGAGGGAGATAGAGGATCCAAAGGTGGCTCTGTGCTGACAGCAGAAAGCCTGATTTGGGGATGGCTGGAACTCACAAACCACGAGATCATGACCTGAGCCAAAGTCAGATGTTTAACTGGCTGAGCCACCCAGGGACCCCAGATATACCATGCTTCTAACCCATTCATAGTATGTTGTAGTTTTGTTCTAACCCCCACCAGACCCCCGAGTTCCTAGAGGGCAGAGAAAATACGTAGTGCATCTTTGTACTCCTGGCACCTCGCAGAGCTGAAAGAAAGGACAGATAGCCTTCATTGATGAGTCAGTGATGGGCAAGGAGAAAAGGAGAAAAGGCTCCTTTTTACTTGGAGGCACTTGAACTTGTCAGTAGACCTAAATCCATAGTCCTGAAAAGATGATGCTGTCAACCTCAGCCATCTCCTCATAAGATCGCCCTCTGGGGACCAAATGCTTATCCCACTTCAGTGTCTTGGGGGGAGAGCACAGAACACAGTAGATTTGTTCAGTCTGGGGCTTTGACTTACACAGAGGCATACAGGAAGGAATGGCGGGGTGGGGGGCAGACAGAATTCAGGTGTTAGGCAAAATATATGGGCCTATATAGCTTTTGAAGGAAAATTTAATTTTTTTTGCCTCATCTCGCATTTTGCAATATTTATTTCAACCCAGATAATCAAATGTGACCTTTGGGGCTGATCCAATATTGAATGGAATGAAATAAAAATTGATCCTGTCCACTTAGTTAAAGATGGCCTAGTCAATCATATGCCTCAGGCTTTAAAAACAGCTTAGAGAGTTTCTACAAATACAGAAATAGCTAAGCTGCCGTGTTGTATGACAGAAGGTATTCGCTTCAGTGTTGTAATTCACTTGTGCTTTCTATCCTTTCCTGCCTGGGGCCCACGCGTACATTTATTTCAAGTTTGACAGCAGTCACATACAGCTTTATTAATGCCTAAAAAAGAAAGTCCCGGTGAAAGGAATTGAATGTGTGGACAGTGAAACCAAGAAACTTATGAGGGAGCAGAGGCTGTGGCCCCAGGATCTGGAGGCCCGCAGACCTAGATTGGATTCTCAGCCTGCGTCTTAGTAGCTGGGTGGCCGCGGGCAAGTTACTTTCTAAGACTGAATTTTCTCTTTCCAGGACTGATTGGGGGATTTGCACATATGTAGGAATCACACATGAAAAATGGTTGTCATACAGTAGCTTTTTTAATATAACTGGTAATAATCCTTAATATATTTTTCGATCCGTAGGATGTGGTTCTCTATTAGACTAGGGAGCAGTGGACCCTGGAAATACATCTGGCCTTTGGAAAGGGGAAATACGGAGCTGCCAAGATACTATAAGTTAAAGAGGTTCTAGTACATATGGTTGCAGACTTAGCTAATAAAAATGCAAGATACACAATTAAATATCAACTTCAGATAAGCAACAAATCATTTTTTTAGCTTAAGTATATTCCATTCAATAGTTGGAACATATGTATACTAAAAAAAAATTGTCATTTATCTGAGATCCAAACTTACCTGGACATCCTCTATTTTTATCTTGCAACCCTATAGGTAGGGCATCTTATCTAAAAGATCTATTTTAGATTCATTTCTGTGGTTCTTAAAGGATTTTAAAAATTTTTTCTAGAATGTTCCTTTCTTTCTTAAGGTTTATTTATTTATTTTGAGAGAGACAGAGACAGCAGGAGTGGGGGAGGGGCAGAGAGAGGGAGAGAGAGTCCAGAGCAGGTTCTGTGCTGGCCACAATATGGGGCTTGAACCCATGAAACTGCAAGATCATGACCTGTGCAGAAACCAAGAGTCAGTTGTTTAACCAACTGAGCCACCCAGGCTCCCCTAGGGCGTTTCTTTATTAATGTGACGGTTTAAGCTTCAACAATAGTAGTAGTTTGAGGACACCTAGTTGAGAGCAGGCATTGTGAGAATGAGGCTCTATCCTTAGAACCTGTTCTATGGCAAAGAGGAAATAAGGTTGCAGGTAGAATTGTTTCTCATCAGCTGACCTTAGACTAGGGGGATTATCCTAAATTGTCCAGGTGGCCTCCGCAGAGCCACAAGGGTCCTTACAAGGGGAAGAGGGACGTAGCACTGGATTAGAGAGATGACAGTGGGAGAAAAACTCAGCCTGCTGTTGCTGGCTCTGAGAATAGAGGAACCAAGGGCGGAGAGAACCATCTAGAATCTGGAAAGGACAAGGAAACAGATCCTCTCCAAGAGCTTCCAGAAAGGAAGGCAGCTCTGTCAGTGCCTTGATTCCCACCCCGTGAGACCCTCTTCAACTTCCAAACCACAGAACTGTGAGATGGGAAATGTGTGTTGTGTTAGAGTGCCACGTGTGTGCCACAGAGTTTGTTTGTTATGGCAGCGGACTAACACAGGGACCAAAGTGAGGAAAGACATGGCAGAGGAAGTGGCTCCAAGAAGAACTGAAGTTGGGAGTGGGAGGTGTGCACAGGTGTCTTAAAGGAAGACACCTGGCTGGGGCCCCTGGGTGGCTCAGTTGTTTGAGCGTCGGACTTTGGCTCAGGTTATGATCTCACAGTGCATGAGATTGAGCCCTGCATTGGGATCTCTGCTGTCTGCACAGAGCCTGCTTCAGATCCTCTGTCCCTCTCTCTCTCCCCTTCCTCATCTTCTTTCTCTCTCTCAAAAATAAACAAACATTAAAAAGATAAACATTAAAAGAAAACTCCAGTTAAGAGAATTGTCTACACCCAGAGAGTAATGGATTGAACACACATCCTGCCCACACAGAACCGTCAAATAGAAGCCAGAGAGGGTAGAGCCTGAGGGAATTCTGGGAATCCTATAGTCTGGCCTCTTCATTTCTCCTGTGACATATTCAAGGCTCAAAGAGATAGAATTGCTGGAGTTCACATAGCAAAGTAGGGAATGAGACAGAATGAGAATTCTGTTTTCCTGACCCTTTGACCAACACTCCCTGCACCACATCACACTCACGGAATTATTATTTTATAGATGAAGGGATTATCTATTCATACTTCAAAGAAGTCTTTGGAAATATTTTTGAACCCCTAAGTGCTAATTAGTGAACTGACTCAGAGCAGGATAGTGGTTCTGCCTCCTGGACTCCTTGTGGCTGTGTCTCTGCTCATGGGGCAGTCTCCCTACTTCTTATTTGGACCCACAGCTATGTGTTCTCAGGGCTCTGCTCACCCAGCTGTCACCTGCTCAAGGAAATAGAGTATGACATCAAGAGAGCATGTGTGGGCACTGGGCTCAGATAGGCCTGAGTTCTCATCTTGGTTTTGCCCCTGACATGGTATGGTGTATCCCTTAAAGTCATGTGGGTGATCTCTTGGAAACTCCCCATCCTTATCTATAAAATGGGGATAATACTTGAATGTAATAGGATTCTATAAGATACCTTCTTATTGAATGGAATCTCACAGGGCTGTAACTTACTTGAATTCTTCCCTGCTCTAGACCTGTAAGCAACTTGGACTCAGTACTCATGACTTCCTGTGTTTATATTTCCCAGTGCCGTGTGCATCCAGTACCTGACTCAAAATTTGGCCAACAAAAGTGCTCACATTTATTGAGTACTTACCACATGCCACTGTTCTGCATACTTCACGTGGAATGATTCATTTTGTCCTCATGGTACATCTGACATGTAGGTACTGACATACCCATTTTATAGAAGGGGAAACAGAGCTGCCAGTTTTCCAGGCTTTTCCCTCTGCATTGTCAAGCATTTGTCAAGTTGTCTTTCAGATGGATCACTTCATCTGTAGGTCCTGTAGAAAGAAGCATGGCGGGGAATGGCTGCTAAAGTTGGAGAGGCCAATTACAAATTCCAGGGGGCATATATGCAGGCACACAGAGGCTTGAAAAATGTCTGGTGTATGGATTAATAAGTGAACAACATATATATCCCATGAAAACAAAAAACCAATCAGCTAAACAAACAAAAAACAAATAACCCTGGGCAGGTTCCTTTAATACTCTAAAAATAGCTCAGTCTTTAATGTGGCCTCATTTGACAAAAAAGTACCAGTGTGAGGTCTCCTAGTGTTTCTGGTTGGTCTTTCAAGCATAGCAGACAGGTAATGACTACTAATTAGTTCGCTATTGATTTTTCGGATTTTGCTTTCCCAGTATGGGTAAATGAAATTCTCAGCGTGGACGGGAAGGGGGTGATGCTTGCTTTGATTTCTGTAAGTTCTTTTTCAATTCTAAGATCTTACGGGGTTTGACATTTTTATATGATATTTGTGTTTAATTGGAAATTTGCTTTCTAGCTCCTACTTATATTCTGTGCAGGATTAGATATACAGGGAGGTGTACGTGTGTACTTACGTGTGTACTTGCATTCCTGTGAGTGCATGACACTTGAGGGAGGTAACTGACAGATCCCAGTAGACTCTGGGAGTGGTCGTTGCTAGTGAATTAATTCCCTATCAGACACACATCATAGTCCTCCAAGTGGGATAGGTATTCACTCACTGCAGTTTGATGAGGAAATGAACTCTGAGATTTGGAGAATATACTGAATCCTTCATGAGTAAGAGAGAGTGAGATCTTTATAGTTTTGAGCATTGCAGAGAACTATGAAAAGAAGCACCCTCACTTCCAAGTATCAAAATTAGCTGGTGACAACTAAACTTCCTTGAATTTTCTTTTGTCTACAATTTCTAAGTCTGATTTATGAGGGGAATTTCATTTCATCCTCAAAATGGGAAGATTGGGATGCTGAAGCCATGGGACTTGGTTCCAGATGGAAATACAGTGACATAATGTCACTCTGCTCTCACTGCATGGCTCTGGACCTCTAGTCCCAGGAACTGCCTGGCAGGGTTTGCCATTGACTAGAAATAACGAACATGATGGCTATTTTAAAAACACTTGTCTAAAAACTTATGAGTAGCTGGAAAGGGGTCAGAGACGAATCACAAAAGGATTAAAATCTTGGAAAAGATTTTTTAGTAAGGATCTCTAATTACTCATAAGACAGGACCAAAGAATTGAAATAATTCTCCTCACGTAACTGAGAGAGGTTTGGCTCACCACAGTAGATACATGGGCAAAGGACAGGAGATGATTTTTCTCAAAAGAACTTATGGTTACTCTAGATTTAAAGGTAACATAATGAGCCCAGAAGATGAAAATTAAAGAGAAAGTGTGGAATCTTTTTTTTAATGAATCACACTGCAAAGATTGCAAAGATTTGCCCCCACCACCCAGGAGGCTATAGGGCGAAAGAGGGGCTTCCCTTACTCTCATACGTGGTAGAAGTTCATGAGAACTTGTCTTAGTCTTCTTGGGCTGCCATAACAAAACACCATATTGACTGAGCGGCTCAAACAACAGAAAATCATTTCTGAAGTTCTGAAGGCTGGGAAGTCCAAGATCAAGGTGCTGCCCAATTCAGTTCTGAGTGAGAGCTGCCTTCTGGGGCAGAAGTCAGCTACCTTCTTCCTGTGTTCACACAAGCCAGAGATTTTCTTTCTTCCTCATTCTTCCTTTTTCCTTCCTTCTTTATTAAAAAAAAGTTTATGTTTATTTTGAGAGAGACAGAGAGTAGGTGAGCAGGGGAGGGGCAGAGAGAAGAGAGAGAATCCCAAGCAGGCTCTGCACTGTCAGTGCAGAGTTGGATGTGGGGCTTGATCTCATGAACCGTGAGATCATGACCTGAGCTGAAATCAAGAGTCAGATGCTTAACAGACTGAACCACTCAGGTGCTCCACTTCCTCTTCTTTTAAGGGCATTCATCCCATCAGATCAAGATCATGCTCTCATGACTAATCACCTCCCAAAGGCTTGGGGCTTCTTACACTGTCACATCCTTACATCATCACTCTGGGACTTGGGGCTTCCACAGGGCAATATGTATCAAAACTTTAACAAAGAGGCCACTTTGTTCCAGCAATTCCAATAGTAGAAATTTATCCTAAGGGAAAACTTGGACCAGTGTTCAAAAATATCTAATCTACAGGTGGTTCTCTGCAGTGGTGCTTATCCTAGATGTTGGAGATGCCACACATATCCATTAATCTGAGATGAACTAAGTGATTTATGATATACCAGAAGTCAGCACTTTTTATTAAAGTGCCAGATTAAAAAAAAATTTAGGCTTAGGGGTCAAGAGGCAAAATTGAAGAACTTGTAAATGCACTAATATAATAATTTAAAATGTAACCATTTAAAAATGTAAAAATCATCTTTAGCTTGCAAGTATACAAAACCAGACAGTGAGCTAGATCTCTGGTCTACATAGTAGAATTCATAAAGCTGTTGAGAATAATGATAGAGATCTATATTTTCTACCATGCAAAGAGATCTGCAATATATTATGGGGGGAACAGGCCTGTACAGAATGACTCTGTACTATAGGATGTGTGTATACATACAAAACTGCACATTTATTATAACTCTGTTTTTGTGAAAATCAAGCTTTGTGTACAAGTATATATGCATTCAGAGTCTAAAAGGCCACAAACAAAAATGTTAGCTGTGGTTAACTCTCGTTTGTGGATTGGGGCGATCTTTATTTCCTTCTTTAAACATTTCTGTATTTTCTTATTTGGAATAAGCAATGGGCGTATATTAATTCTACAATTCTTGTTTTAATTTTTTTTTTATTTTAGAGAGAGAGCACACACAAGTGGGGTAGAGGGGCAGAGGAAGAGAATCTTTTTTGTTAAATTTATATTTATTTTGAGAGAGGGAGAGCACATGCAGGGGAGGGGTGACAGAGACGGAGAGAGACAGGAAGAGAGAGAGAATCTCAAGCAGACTCCATGTTGTCAGCATGGAGCCTGACACAGGTCTGAAACCCACAAACCCTGAGATCGTGACCCGAGCTGAAACTAAGAGCCAGATGCTCAACCAACTGAGCCACCCAGGTGCCCCTAATATTCTAAAATAACATAGAACTATTAAAAAATCCGTAAGCACCTCCAAGAAACAAACACAAACTAAGAAAACAAAGTGCTATTATACAAAATATTGCTAATTGCTAAATATTTTGCCTGAATTTGGGGGCAGAAAATAAAAAGAACGCAATGTGTTTTTTAGATGATAGGTTTAAGATAATATTTGGACACTGAGAGGATTAGGACTTTCCACTCTGCATTTCCTAGAAAGTTATAAGTACAAATTTAAAGAAGGGACTGGTCAAATTAAACCCTCAATACCTTTTCCAAACATCTCATCATTGCTATTGCTTACGTTAAACACAAGTTTTAGAATCCACACTAAAGTTAAAGTCTTGTAAGACAATCTCGGTGGGAATGGAAGACATGTTGATATTTTCTCCCACAATGAAAATTGAGAAAACTTAAATTTAATCATAGCTTTCAGTTTTAACATGAGAACACTGCAAAGCCAGTAAAAATACAGTCATCTAGCCAGAATGAGAATGTGACTTGGGAACAGAAATTTCAGAAACACGACACTTAGCTATTTAGCTAAAATCAATAAATACCCTATTTTTCATCTTAAATGAATTAATTTCCCAGTGCTTGCAAAATATTTCTCTTGGATATAGTCTTTAAAATTAGCTTTTCAAGTTTTTCTCACCGCCAATGAGAAATTCCCTCTCTGAGTGGACTCTTTGAATTGTGGGTTATCCCTAGCGATGGCAGCTCATGTTTTTGGGGAATGCAGGTGTGTCCGTATACCTGAAAAAAACCTACTGAATGAGGGGTGGTCCTTAACTTTGAGGAGTGTTAAGGTTGGCAAGGAATAGATGTTTAAATGTTTTGAGCTAAGGAGTTCTGTTATATAGCCAAGCCAAATAATGATAGCTGTGATAATAGCAAAAGCTTTGATTTGTCAGATGCTTAAGAGGCCAGCACAATATGAGATCACAAGTCTGCTAGGACGCAGGTGTTATTCTTTTCATTTTAGGACATTGGCTAATGTTCAGAGAGGCAAAATAACTCTTTTGAGGTCACACAGCCAGTAAGTGATAGGATGCCGTTTAAACACAAACCTGATTTCATTTTCTCCACTTCTGCTATGCCCACCTGCCCACCGTATAGTACAAATATAAACTATAATTGTGTTTTCTATTAGTCTGTTCTTGTTATTCTTTAGCACACTTAATGCCTTACTCAGTTTGGGCTACTGTGAAACAATACCGTCGACTGGGTGTTAATTGGTTCAAACAACAAATGTTTTGTTTCTCACACTCTGGAGTCTGGAAATGTGAGATTAGTTGAGTTCTTGGTGAGGACCCTCTTCCTGATTATGTCGTCACATGGCCTTGATGCATCCCCTTTTTATAAGGACATTAATTCCACCAAGGGGCCTCCACTCTCATGACCTCATTCAAACCTAATTGCCTCCAAATGGCATCATATCGGGGGGTTAGGGATTCAGCATAGGAATTTGGAAGGGACACAGTCAGTCCATAGAATACAATAGTGAGTTAATGACTGCTTCAAAACCATATCTGATAGGAATCTTATGAATCTTATGAAACCATTAAGGAACTGTTGAATGTAGAAGGAAGCCAGTCTTGATTATTAAAAGACAGTGGCCACATGCATTGCCTCAGCGAACACGTGTAGTCACCAGTCCTTTTTCTTTCTCACAGAAATATGCCCTTGCCATCCTCTAGTCCTTGGTTATGGGCAGCTGCTCAGACCCTCAGTTCCCCTGTGATGTGTGCTGCAGACTCAGGTTTTAGGGAGGTCACACGCTTGTGTTTCACAGACTGCGGACCCTGCAGCAACCCCTGCTGCTGCCTGATATTTGGTTAATTGCTTCATTGATAATTATTTGTTCCAAGATATTACAAAAATGGATTAAAAAGAAACAGACATTTGAACATACAATTTCTTTTTTTTTTAATTTTTAATTTGAGAGAGAGAGAGAGAGAGAGAGAGAGAGAGAAACGAACACAGGATTGGGGGAAAGGAGTAGAGGGAGAGATAGAATCCTAAGAAGGTTCCACACTCAATGTGGAACCCAACACGGGGCCTAATATCATAACCCTGGGATCACAACCTGAGCCAATATCAAGAGTTGGATGTTCAACTGAACATGCCTGGTCAGAGGGAGGAAGAAACTCAACAAACAAACAAACAAACAGAACTCCTTTTTCTTCTTTGCACTTAAACTCTAAAACACACTCAGAGTTTGCCCTTGAGTTTTCAAAACCATTCATCTCTCAGATTTCCTTGATTACTTTCCTTCACCAGAGGCAGCATTCATTCATTTATTTGTGCATTCCCTTATTTCTCTCTCATTCATTCATTCCACCATTATTTACTGAATGGCTGTTCTGGGGTAGGCATTGTCCTGGATATAGAGACAAATGAAAGAAAGGGCAGGGGCTTTGTCTTCAGGAACTTCTGCTTTTGTTTTATAGTCACAGTTGTGACTAGAAGACACCATAAACATGGATGAAAAATGGAAATCTATATGATGGTTGGCTCTCAGTCATTACAGTGATGCTGGGTAATATCCCACTTCCAAACTCATGGCTCCAAACAATAATCATTTATTCTCACTCACGGAAGAGTGCTGGGTGGTGTATATTAGTTTCCTAGGGCTGCTGTAACAAAATACCACAGACTAGGTGGCTTAAACAACACAACTTTATTTTCTCACAGTTTGATGTAAGTCTAAGATGGCGATGTAAGTCCAAGATCAAGGTGTTGGCAGGTTTGGTTTCTCTTGACACTCTCTCTTTGTAGATGGCCACCTTCTCTCTATGTATTCACATGGTCTTCCTTCAATGAATTCACATATCTGTGGCCCAATCTCTGATTATAAGGATATTAGATTGGATTAGGGCCCACCCATATGAACTAATTTGGCTTTACCTCTTTAGAAGTTCTATCTCAAAATATAGTCACATTCTGAGGTATGAGGGATTAGGAGTTGAACAATAAATTTTGGGAAGACAAAATCCAGCCCTTGATCAGATGTGAGTTTTAACTGATCTAAAGCTGGGTTCCAGTGAGCCTGGCAGGACTCAGCCATGTCCCTCAGTCTCCTGGAGATGTGGGCTAGCTGGGGCATATTCTTCTCATGGCACAAGCTGGAAGCTTCTAGAAAGGTGAGCAGAAACACACAGTGCCTCCTAAAGCCGAGGCTCAGTTCTTGCACACAATCACTTCCACCCATGTTCCATTGGCTGTAACAAATCCATAGTGAAGTCTAACTTTAATGGGGGTGGGAATACACTTTGCCTTCACTTGGAGGAACTGCGGAATCATAAGACAGATTGTGAGGACAGAAGGAGAGCTGAAGATCGGGGAAGAACAATGCAGTCTGCCCCCGAAATGGAATGTATTAATTCATTCTGGAGTTTTCTCTACCTGACAAGAACTGAATATTTATTTTGCCTCTGAGTATTCAGCATTGAGTAGTTTCATTGAGATTTTAAAACGTGTGACAGTATGCTTGTACTGTTTGGGTAATTTGAAAACTATTTTCTGAAACAACTACATTAGCCATCATCTTAGTTGAGTAAAAATGATTACAGCCTAGTATCCAGTTGTTTCTGTCAGTAGATAGAGCACCATCCATCCAGATACAGAGCAATGAGCTGGTGTCCCAAGTCTGATACACACATAACTGCTGGATTACAGCTCTAGATTGCGTTAGAAGGTTCTCCATCTGATGTTCGGTGTGAGGAGAGGCCAGCAGACGTCTGCTGTCATGTTTCAAATTGGAGTTCCCTGATGAGGGGTCCATAATATTTAGACAGCATGAATTAGGTCATAATGTGGTGTACGTCATTCACATCCGCTGTAAGCAACCTAAATGGAAGGAAGAGTATGAAAAAAGCAAGTATCATCAGGTCATTTGCAGAGGGAGGACGTTAGAATGGCTCCTTGTTCAGTTACCTAGTGGGTAGCCCTTGGCTTATTACACTCCTCAGCTCAGCCTGAGATCTACCAGCGCTTATTTCTGGTTTGGGCTCCACCAGAAATAAGGAGGGAGGGGTGGGTAGGTGGGAAGTTAGTATCTGTGGGATTTGCTATTAGATAAGAGAGGGGAGTAAGGCAGACTGGGCTACTTAGGGAAGGAAAGTAAATTTATGGGAACAAAATGATTCCAGCAACTGATGTAGAGAAGAGAAGGTAGAGAAATGAGAAAAAGCTAGATTAAAAATGTCCAAAATGGTTTTCTGGCCCCTGGGGCTTATGGTTAACATTCTCCAGGGTCCATAAGTTTTATAGAACTTTACAGTCTTTTTATTTGCACATCTTTTTATTTGATAGAAGCTAAAGAAAAGTTAATTGAAGAATATCTTGAACGAGCCATATGATTATCTTTTAACTGAGCGCTGTTGGGAAGTCTCAGGTCTGCATTTTCTGCCTGTCGCCATAGAGAACTGCATTATACTGTGAACTAGGTATGGTAGACAGGGAGGAACCTAACGAGGCTTGTTTGATTAAAGTCCTCTATGTCCCATGGTTTCTTTTAAAAGTTTAATAGGCGTACGTACGGGGAATCCACAGACCTGGAAATTCCAAAGACAAGCAAAATGAAGTGTATATGTCATTCTGAGCAGAAGAGAAAGGGGCAGGGGTCCGGGATTTCAGAGGAAAGGAAAGGATTTTACAGGGTGATAGGAAGAGCGGATGTTTGGTAATTAAGTGTTTGCCCCACTGTACTCAAGAGTCCTCAGATAAAATTTGTCTCTACTAATAACCCTTATTCTGGGAAAGACCCCCAATTTCAATTCTTCTATGTAGTTCATGGAGGGGCAGAAGTTTGTCTTGAGCCATTGGGGTCTCAAGTGCCTTAAGCTCAAAATTATCCACGTGCCAAAGTGGCATATTCTGGAAAAGGGGGAGAGGGACTGTCCTGGACCCCTTCATACTTTAGTGGGGATAATCACCTTTTTGGTTACTTTCACAAGGGAACTAATTTTCCTTCTGGACATCTCCCAACTGCAAGAAAATTCTTATTCATTCTGAAATATAGAGAAAGTCTTGCACACAGGGATACTTTTCGAAGCATCATTTAAGTATATAAAATGTGTGAAACAGTCTCAATAGCTAAGAGTCATGGTGGTGTATCCAGCACACTGTTACATAGTTATATGAAGTTACACAGTGGACTGTTATATCATTACATGAATTGCGTTTGTGAAGATTTTAATAATGTAGAAAAATTTTGTATAATATAAGTTATACAAAATTCTTTACTTAGACCATGTGAAAAGTGAAAAAGACTTGAAGGGAATATGCTAAGATATTAATAGAGAAGATCTCAGGGCTAAGGGTAATTTGTATTTCTTCTTTGTGTTTTCTGTGCTTACTGAATTTTCTGCAATCACTGTAAATTCTATTAATAATTGAAAAAGGCAGATGGAAACTGTCATGTTATCCAATAAGTATTTATTGAGCACCTACTGTGTACTAGTCCCAGCTCAGGTAGTGAACAAGACTGAGACCTTGCTCTCATTTACCTTGTGTTCTATAATTCTTATTTTAATGAAATCTGCTATCATTACTTAGGCATCCACGTCAAGCTAATAGACACTCTTGGATTTACAGGCAACCAAAACGTGTGTGCGCGCGCGCGTGTGTGCGCATGCGCGTTTAATGAACTGTTAACTCAGTCTTGTTCTTAGAAAGTTTTTTCATCAAATAGGCTCAGTCTCTTGAGATATTTTTACTTCAGGGGTTTTAATTCTGACAAAGAGTATATCCCTCCTAGGATTGAGACATTTATACATTTTTCAAGTACATTGTCTCTGACTTTTGTAGGGGAGGAAAATCTGTCCTCCACCCTCTTAGGTTCTCTAGCTGGGCCCTTTAACTTAGACCAACATAAGGCAGATTATTATTAACTACAGAAAAGCAAATAGAGGTTTATTATCATGCCCAGCACCGGGTAACACAAAGGAGCAAACAGAGATGTGTAACTCCAAGCCTTAGTTAGAACTTGAGTGTCTAGAGCATCTTAGTAAAGGAGCAGTAAGTTTTTAGAGAAGTGACAAGAAAAGGAAAAGAAAGGACCCAGTGTTGAAGGCAAACACACAGGAAACTACCGGATCCAGGTTAGTTGGTGAAGTTTGTCATGTGGATTCCTCTAGTGCCATCTCCAGGCTGAGGAGGTCTACAGTTGTGTCTAGTGATTCACTTTTGTCCTTCCCGGTAGAGAGGGGAAGAGGGACACCTTTGCAAATTGATATCCTGCTTTTAGCAAACATGAGGAGGACGGGAAGCTTTTCCTGCCTTTGCTGTTTCTTATTTACCTTGAGCTCAGAACAATTCCGTGTCAAAGGGGCATATTGTGGGGGTGACATATTGTGGTTGCCTTTACTTTGTTCGGATCAGCACTAGAAATAATAAAGGAGCAGCACAAATACCGAGTCAGAGCTCACCTAAAAGTTCCACCTTTGAGTCCCCGATAGTCCCATCACTTCTAGATGTGGCTCTTTAAACAGCTGGCTCATCTACTAAATATGTCTGCTAGGAAGTGATGAGAGATTTTTTCCAAAACTCTTTGAGACCTATTTATGGAATGCTCCTGTTAAGCCAGTGTGGAGCTCAAAGAAGGAAATGAAGGCAGTGGGCACATCGCATTCATAGAGCGCCCACACCATTTCTTAGGGTCCGTGGCCTGTGTGCAAGGTATTTTCTGAATACCTACAAACCATCTGTTAAGTAATTGGTTATAGAATTTCCCAGTGAATAATATTAAGTTCATCTGTCTACGGTTTGGGAATTTGCATTTTTGTAAATCAGAACAATATTTCCCCATAATAAAGTCCTTGATGGGCTGAATGGAGAATCACAAATACCTTGATAGGTGGTCCTTGAGATGGAAAATAGTCTCTAATCCTGATTAGCCAGAAGACCATAGAGTATCTTGGCCTCCCTTCTGTGGTCCTGAAGGTCCTCTGAGAGAGGTGAGCTCTGTTAATTAAACACTCTTCATCTAAAACAAAGCTTGCCGGCACAGGGAGATTTCAGAAGAACCATAAATGTGAATTTCATTTTGCATTTAAAAAGCCACGCTTTATGCAATTGACATGTCGGAGAAAAGACTGATAGGGGAACTTCTTAAGAACAGGAGAGGGGCTGGCAATTTGCATATTAATTTATGTACCCAAAATGAATGCAGACAGCCATAAAATGCACTTGTAATAATTATACTACCATTGAACTGTGGGCTTTTAATTAAATGGAATGTTTTTATCTTGTGTGTTTTCACGTTAGCCACGTTGCTATGGGTGTCAAGCTGTTCTCGCAAATCAAAGCGTTGGAGATGCCTGATCCTGGGCTTTCATCGCTCTGGGCGCGCAGTGGCCCGCATTCCAGGACTGTGGCAGCTGGGTCCGGTGCTCTGGGCAAGCTCTGGGCACCTCTGCTTTATACACACTTTAAAGAAGGGCGCTGGAGACCTAGCTCAGTCACACTGGCACGGGACAGGCATGACAAACCCCGGCTTTGGAAATGAGAAAGAAAGGAGGCTTGCAACCTGTGAGCCTTTTAAATAAATCAGAAAACGAAACCCTGGGTGTTCTTCTTGAGACCCTTTTGCATTATTTGTTTGTCTGTGCTCGCTATTTTGATCTCCATCTACATTGTGGGCATATCAGTGTTTGAGGCAGAAGCTGTGTGATACAAATGATCATTTTCACACTTTTCAATGCCGCAACAAGAATGCTCTTTTCTCCTCTTTTTTTTTTTTTTCTTCAAAAAGCCTGTTAAGTGGAGCCACTTGTGACTGATGTAAGTGATTACCATTGTGTTTTGATGTTCTAGGCTGGACGCTGCTGAGCTGATTTTTTTTTTAAATCTGATTTGAACTGTCCCAATCCATTATCATAATGGCAACAGAAGAGCCTGGGCATTTCCTAACCGAGGACAACCAGCCTTGTTTTCCAGGAGGGCCTCGAGGGCACTTGAGCTGGGGCTGAGAATGTCTGTTGACTTACAATGGGTGGCACGCAGGCATTGTTCACATGCGCAAGGAAATTCACAGCAGGAGTGACATTGTACATATGCAAGGCTTTAGTGTTCTTGTGACTTTTTTAAACAAACTTTATTTATTTTGAGAGGGGTAGAGGGAGCGAGAATCCCAAGCAGGCTGTGTGCTGTGGAGCCCGGAGCCCCATGGGGGGCCTGAACTCTGATACCATGAGATCATGACCTGAGCCAAAATCAAGAGTTGGATGCTTAACGAACTGAGCCACCTAGGCACCCTGTTCATGTGACTTTTTGCTACAACTTAAACACCCAGGACTTTTGACAACAGTTCTGTGCTGTATTGGTTTCTTCGTTTCAAGTAACAAAAGCAACTTAAGTGCAAAAGGAAGAATTAATCATAAGGGCACAAAATCTAAGCCTAAAATGCCTAAACTGAAACTTAGGGACAACCAACTGCCAATAAGGCTGTAAGCTCTAGCTAATCAATCACTTCCTGCCTTTGCTGCTGCCTAATTTTTCTGCCGGCTCCTGTCAGCGGAGTGCTCCCAACCACTTCCAGTTTTCTGCTGCCTGATTCAAGATGATCTTTGCTTAAACAAACTCCTAAAAAGTTTAAATATGCCTCAGTTTATCTTTTAACAACCGGTAGATATGTTTACCAGAACTCAAGGGCAGGGACCAGGCTGAGATTCAGAAATGGTCATTTCAGAACCAGAAATTTGGCCAAAAGCCAGGGAATGTTCTGCCCATCTCTTGTCTGTGTTTCACTCTGTTGTTAGTTATTTGTTCTTTTCTCTTGGCAGGCTGGGTCTTTTTGCCACTCTGTCTACAGGACAAGCCGAACCGGGGACCAATGAGACCACCCGAGTGATGATCCAGCCTCATATATATTTGTCTCTGCCACTCTTTGCTTCCCTTAACTCCAGATTCCCAGAGGAGGGACCCTGGCCCAGCCTGGATGAACTGACTTGCTGGGGCCTGGGGTGGGGGAACCATGAGCGAGTGTGAGTGTGTGTGCAGACATGCACGCTGACCAGTATGACTGTGACTGGCGGAGTCACCAGGTGCCCTTGTCTCTCTGCCTCTGCCTCCATTTAGTGTGACATGCTCATTGATGCCATCTAGGGATATTCCTAACATGGCCGAAGGTCATGAAAAGCAGGAGCCATGATGCTGAGGTTTTCCCAATTCATATCTTTTCAAAGCTAAGGGAGCTGTAAATAGAGGTCTCCGATGAACCAGCTAGGGGAGTGTTAGTGTGACCACAGTGTGGTGCCCGGGGTTGACAAGCTAGGAGGGAGCAGAAAAGGATTATAGCCGCTCAGGCTGAGTCCCAGATGCTTCTGCTACTAGATAATGCCAATGCACCATTTCTCCTACATAAAAGAAGGATTTGGTCAGTGAGTGCTCTGAAATTATGTGCCTCAGGTACTGAGCAGTCCATGATATATCAAATAGTCCAAGATCAAGGACATATCAAGATAGTCCTTATCACAGTAATGATGAAAATTTTGAAAGTAGTGCCACAGATTTTTTCTGTGACTCCTGCCATCTTCTAAATTTTAGTTTCTGCTTTGTCCTGTTAGTATTTCAAGCTTTCTTCTTCCTCTTTTTCAGCATCCAATTTGTGGTGACAAAGTTGCATATTCTATGGCTTCTGCAACATATTTTTTCTCAAAAATAATTCTCCAAAGCTGCACACACATTTTTTTTAGGCTGTGAAATGAAAAACTGGAGAAGAAAAAGTAGCAACTGTGAAGTTCTAATTATTGCTATTATGATTTGAATTATCAGGGAATAATCAAAACATAAATTTCTGTCTAACTTAAGAAACAAGGTAAAATGGTGCCATGATTCATCAGGGAATTGGGAGTTATTCGGTCACCCTGTCATTCTAAATCTTGAGTGACACTGTCACAGAAGATGCACAGACATTGCCAAGGAAGCACTTGCTAACAGGGGCTGATTATGTGGTTTGGTTTCTGTGAGGGTTATGCATCTGACTTTCTTTCTGTCCTGTAACATTTTCTATCTCTGTAGTATCATAGTCTACTGTGTACTAAAATCACATGTACTCGTGTCCTGTGTTCCTTAAAGATCGTAACGTCCTTGAAGGCAGGGCATGTGTCAAATTACACAGTTTGTGACTGCATAGCTAGGTGTTGGCTTACCTTTTTTTTTCTGTCTCTTTCGTTGAGACTCTGTGGACAACTTTGAGGGAGCCTGTGATCCTTTCGTGTGAGCCTCGAATACCACCTTTTCAAGTAGTTCTGATTAGTTTGTTGTTTTAAATTCACACCTGGGATTTTGTGCAGGTGCTGTGTTAGGTGGGTGGCGCCACCTGCTCTCCTGGCCATGGAAGGCCCATCATTCCTGAAATGGAGGCGCTTCCTTTGCCCAGAAGAATCCCTCCAAAACTCAGAGTGTAGTTACCTTGTTTGCAATGTCATCATGGAAGAACAAATAGAAAGGCATTAAATGCATCCCAGGCTCAGTTCAAGCTTGCTGTGGTCCCAGAGGATGGCAAACAATCTTCCCATTTGCTTGTGGCGCCTGCCATGAACGTGAGTCAAGAAAACCAAGGCCTGAGGTGATCGTCCTATTTAGGAGGCAGTTTTTCTATCTCATTTCACCGAGTATGTTCAAAAAGAACCATTGTGGGTTGAACTATGTCCCCCCAAAAGGCATATTGAAGTCCTAACCTCAGAGGTGACAGAAGCAGAGATTGGAGGATGTGGCTGTGAGCCGGGGAAAGTGAAGAGTGGATGGCCTCCGCCAGAAACTGGAAGAATCTAGGAAGGATTCCACCCTTCAGTATTTCAGAGAGACCGTGGCCCTGCCAACACCTTGATTTCAGACCTCTAGCCTCCAGAACTGTACGAGAATAAATTTCTTTTGCAAGCCACCAGTTTGTACTTTGTTCGGGCAACAGTAGGAAATGAATCCAGAAGTATTCGTGCCTGTGAAGTGATTTGCGCTGCCCACTGAAGGTCTAAACTCTCTAGACCCTCTTAACAAATCCCATTTGCAAGTCAAAAAATTCAAGAGGCAGTGGTGTTCTTCTCCAGAAGAAGGTTTGTCTGACTCAGAGCTTGTGTGCCTTGCACTCTGCATGCCTGAGTGGTTTGGCCACCTGCGCCATAGGCTCCAGTGTGACACACTTGCGTGGTGGAGACAGTCTGTGTAACTGCGCGGGCTTCTCCGGGAATCAGGTCTTTAGTGGATGGTTGATGCCTGCACACATGTCATGTCCTTCTTCTGAGTACCCCATAGATAAGTCATTCCTCTGAGCTTGCTTTTGTAGCATTTGTGATGCGTGATGTCAAGTTATTCACACTGGCCAGGAACGCCATGTGTCACCATCTGCAGTGGGCCACCAAGAGGTTGTAGGCAAATGCCTCAGGCTCTGGGGCAACTAAGATTCTGCCTTTTGTTTCATAACTAATTTTTTTTTTGTAAAGGACATTCTGTTCTCCAGAAGGATCCAAGGAGTAAGCCAGGTACTTATCCAGCACTTGTGATTCCCGTCCACAAAGGCAAAAGGGAGGGTTTGGTGTGATTAAGGTCGTGAGCATTTCCTTGGAGCCTTTAGCTGTTACACAGGACCTCCAGTGTCATGAGGATGGCCCACGGGAGGGAGAAGGCCCAGTCCCTTACTCAGGCCTTTACAAACCTAGTCAGAGTGGGAATGGAGGCAAAGCCTGTCTGTTTCTTGCAGTAATGTTTTCCCTGCATGAATTTGCAATGGCTGTTGTCACAAGGTACCACTGACTAAGCAGCTCAAACAAGAGAAATTTCTTTTCGTACCACCGTGGAGGCTAGAAGTTGAGATCAAGATGTCTTCAGGGTTAGTTTCCTGTGAGGCCTCTCCTGGCTTCAAGATGGCCCTCTTCTCCTTTTGTCTTTATGTGACCTTCTTCTATGCATGGATTTTCTCTTCTTATAAGGACACTCATCATATTGGATTCAGGTCTACCCTGAGGACCTCAGTTTAACTTAATTACCTTTTTAAATACCTTATGTCTGAAAACATTTTTTTAATGTTTTTTTCATCTTTGAGAGAGAGAGAACGAGAGAGAGAGAGGCAGGGGCAGAGAGAGAGGGCAACACAGAATCTGAAGCAGGCTCCAGGCTCCAAGCTGTCAGCACAGAGCCCAACGTGGGGCTCTAACTCACGAACCATGAGATCATGACCTGAGCTAAAGTTGGATGCTTAATGGGCTGAGACACTAAGGCGCCCCATGTCTGAAAACATTTTGAGGTACTGAGGGTTAGAATTTCAACACGTGGCTTTTAGGAGGGCAAAACTGAGCTCCTCCCAGTGTCCTTGACCAGGTAGGACTCCTTGAGGGCATGGACTGGGCTTCACACATTTTGATATCTCTGGAGCCGTGCATAGAACCTGGCCCTAAGTCACTGCTGAACTCTTTTGTTAGGTGAATGTGCTTTGATTCTTAAGGAAGAAACAACAATGAAAACAAATCTGGTGTTTGCTTCTGTGCTTGCCATACATAGCCCCCAGTCCCGAACTGAAATCCACATTACTTGTGGAGCATGTACATACGGCAAGAGGAAAGCGAGGAGGAAAAAGAGACAGACATGCCAGATGGGCAAGGTATGCCAGCGCATAACAATAATAATAATGGCATATGGCTTGTTGTTCTCAGCACAATGCTCTGAACTGCGTGAGAGTTGCAAAATGGAAATATGCCCTTGGATGTATTATGAGCTTTGTTTCACAACCAAGACCATGAGGCGATAGAAAACAAAGAGAGAAGACATCGTCCACACCTGGGAGCTGTTGTCTTTCTCCACTAGGTCCAGGCAGCGCCAGGCGGCCGAGCTGCTCAGGGTCTCGGCATCCTCTCTCCCGCCCACGCACTTGCTGCTTGTTCTAGCCCCACCCGCTCTGCAGAGTCGGTGGGCCAGTCTCTGGGTATCCTATTCTTAGGAGAGCAAACTGTTTTCACATTTGGGTTCTTCCCTCCATCAAAATAGATAGACGTAGGTGCAGACATGTTTGATATAACTTATGAAAATATGGGATACCTCCATGAACGAAATGAATCCTTCATTCATTTGATTTTTTTTTTCATTTATTCATTCACGCAAGCATGCATTTGACATATCAAGAGCCTATATTATGTGCCAAATACAGAGTTAGGCACTGTGCATCTAGATTTTTCCTGCTTCTAATGTACCCACTCTTCCCTTTACTCGATTTCCTTTCTGTCCAGAGGAGGTTATTATAAACCGTAAGTCAGTGCTTCTTGTGCTTTCCTGTGAATGCGATTCTCCGGGGGAGCTTAATAGAAATGCAGAGATTCTGCACAGGTTTCCAGTTACAGGATGAATAAGTCATGGGGAAGAAAGGTACAGTGTCGGGAATACAGTCCGTGGGACTGTACTAGCACGTATGGTGACAGATGGCGGCTGTGCGTGCCATGAGCACAGCGTGACGCAGAGTGGTGGCATCACCGTGGTGTGCGCCTGAAACTGACAGGACACTGTGGGTCAACTATGCCTTAAGTTTTAAAAAACACAGAAATTCCCCAAAGATTCTGATTCTAGGGATCTGGTGTGGAGCCTGGGAATCTGAATTTTCAACAGATACTCTGGGAGATTCCCATACAGGTGGTCCGTGGACAAAAGCCCTTTGAGAAACTGCTCTGGGACTGGACGTACAGGTGGAGGGTGCAGTCCTTTCTCCCCACGTAGGAGAGTGTGTTGGGAGGACACCTGTGGGGTGTGTCCAGGCGGATGGCGCATGCGTCTGTGGGCCGGAGAGGGCGCTGGGCGGAGCGAAGTGAAAGGGGCCTCCCCCAGCTGAGACCCACCTTTCCCCATCTCTGTTTCCTCCGGGAAGTCTCAGGTTCCTAACGGTCCGGCCACACCTTTCTTTCTCGGCTGCACTTTAGTCCATGCCGCTCACCAGAGTCCAGCATCGAATTGTTTTCTTTAGTGATGGAATTTAATTTTCAGCTTGTGAAAATATAATCAAGTTGCATGGCCCTTTGACTTGGGCCTTATAGCAGCTTCTCATCGGTTTATACTAACTTGTCAGTGAGAAGATTCGAGCTGTCCCTGGAATTCCCACGGAGAATTTTTCTTGGCGGCTCTGAGAAGCGATCGTTTTCACACCCATTATTTCCAGCGTAATTTAAAATGTTTGTTGTGGAGGGAAATGGCCTTTGCTTAGTATGCGGGGAGGTCTTTTGCCGAGATCCTAGGCCTCCGTGTTTATAGAACGAATATTCCAGCTTGGACGAACAGTTATTTTTATCCCCTTCCTATGTTGAAAACTAAACGGAAAATAAACCCGTGATAACGAATAGGGAGCTGCACCACCTCTGGCAACTCATTTCAGCATATAAATTTGTTTTCTTTTACCTTGAACATAAAAATCCTTTGTCAGTCTCCCCTGGTAGTATCCAAAATTGCACGTCTGATCTTTTATGCGCCAATCACTGCTGAAAATATCCCTGCAATTTCAATGCTATCTCGAGCAGTTACTGTCCATATTCCACATAAAGGTCTAATGGAGGAAGAGGAATAAATATTATGGCAATTATTACTATGAGACTTTATTTTAAGAGGCAAAGCCCAAGATTTCTATGGAGATGCAAGTATATCAAACTGTATTTTTTTATGGTCACATCTAAACTGGGCAATAATAGCATATCAATAAACTTCAATTACACTCAAGAAAATACCAAAAGTGAACCTTCAGCGATGCTCAATAAAGTGTACAGGCGCATTAGAGTTATATAGAGCAGTGACATCCATCTGGTATTTTCTGTGACTTCTAGTCAATTACTGCATTTCATCATGTGTAATCCTCTTTTATCTTCACTTCCTGCTGGTGCAGTAATTCTCACTCTGCTACATCTGTGGCTTTACTGTGAATTTTTATCGCCTACGAGGCAGTGCGTCCCTTCCCGCTCCTGGATGTTGTTGAACTGTATCTGTTGAAGATTTAATTGCAAGGTGGTATAAAATATGGAGTTAGAGACACATAAGAAGCCTGTAAAGTAACTGGTAACATTAGAAAACGGGCATGCTTTGAAAGAAAAAAATGTATTACAGGCAGAGTATGGATTCCCTCGGAACAGTTGGACCTGGAGTTTGCAGTGTTGCTCTTAGAGGGTAAAAAGGAAGCACGAGAAAAAAAAAATAAAGAAGCAAAAACAACCCTGCCCCATGGTGGTCTTCTGGGGAAGAGATTTTCTACACATGTTTTACATATGTATGTATGTGTGTATTTATGGACATGCACATGCATGCATATGTTAAATGCATATGTTCTTTTCTATAATTTTTATGTCTTTTTTTATATTTTGGAAAGTTGACTCTGTGTGTGTGTGTGTGTGTGTGTGTGTGTGTGTTAAATAAACTTTAGTTTTCAGAGCAGTTTTTGGTTCACAACAAAATCGAGAGGAGGATGCAGAGAGCTCTCCCATACCCTGACTTCGCACCTGTGTCTTCCCTCACCATCAACATCACCCACCCAGGTGGTATGTTTGTTACAATAAATGAATTTACTTGCCAAGGTTATCACCCTAAGTATATAGTTTCTTTTATCATTCACTTCTGGTGTTTCGTATTCTGAGTGTTTTTGACAAATGTATACTGATGTGTTTCCACCATTATAGTATCTTTAAAAATTTTTTCTTGATATCCATTTATTTTTGAGAGAGAGAGAGAGAGACCGAGCGTGAGCAGGGGAGGGGCAGAGAGAGAGGGAGACACAGAATCCAAAGCAGGCTCCAGGCTCTGAGCTGTCAGCACAGAGCCCGGTGCAGGACTTGAACCCACAGGCTGTGAGATCATGACCTGAGCCGAAGCCGGATGCTCACCGGTCTGAGCCGCGCAGGCGCCCCGCTACCATTATAGCATCTCACGGTGTTTTCAGTGCCCTGAAAATCCTCTGTCCACCTGTTCATCACTCACTGCCCCAGGTGCAGAATTCATTTTCCTCATCCTGTGTAATACGTATCCATCCTTTCTTGCTTCCCCCTTCTCTCTCTCCCTCCTGTTTCCTTCCTTCCCCACCCCTTCCCTTCATTGTGCATCAGCTAGTGCCATGTTCTCTGCTGGGCGTTGTGAATGCAAAGGAGAGCAAGTCAGACCCGGTACCCGTCCTCATGGAGCTTAGAGCGCGGTCAGGGACACAGATTTGAAAGAACGCTTACCAAATGAGACATAGTGACGTAATTGCTTGGAATGAGGAAAGGATCTGAGGAGAAGTAACAAAGAAAGGACCCAATTTGGGGATTAGGAGCAGCTTGGAGGAAGTCCCATTTCAGCTGAGATCTGAAGGAAGAATTAAGAGCTCACTGGGAGTGCAGTGTGCTCAGCAGGCGGAATCCATTCATTCCCTCTGGATTGGGACCCACACCCCCAGGATTGCCTTTTGTTTGTTGGCTTTGAAATAAACTTTTCAATTTAGAATAGTTTCAGACTTACAGATAGTTCGGAGGTAGATGTGTAGAGACAGCACTGAGAATTGCCGTGTACCCCTCGTCCAGTTTCAGTGGTAGATTGTTCTCATGTTACCTCACTATAGTTCATAAGGAATCAACAGTGGTGTGTACTCATACAGAGACAGGCTCTATTTAGATTTCACAGCCTTCCCCTAATGTCTGTGCTCTGTCCCGGGTTCCAGGCTGGGACACCGCTTTGCATTTAGTCATCCAGTCTCCTGAGCCTCCTCTGGTCTGTCACAGTTTGTGACTTTCCTTGTTTTTCAGGACGTTGGCAGTTTTGAGGAGGGCTGGTCAGGTAGTTTGTCGTCTGTAGTTTGTAGAATGTAGGTGGTTTGTAGAATGTCCCTCATTTTGGCTTTTATGGTTTTATCATAGTTAGACTAGGGTTGTTGGTTTGAGGGAGAAAGACAGCCGAGGCGAAGTGTCATTTTCATCACATCCTGCAGGAGGACACGTGTCATGCTATCAGCGTGACTTATCACCGATGACATCACCCTTCATCACCTGGCTCAGGTAGTTTTCATCAGGATTCTCCAATGTCCTTTGCTCCCCTGCTTGCCATTTGCTGCTCCCTGGACCCAAGTCCCTAAGCGCAGCCCACACTCAGCTGCCGCGAGGAGGGAGTATTTACATAAATTATTTGGAATTCGTCTGTGTGGGAGACTTGTCTGTTCTTCCCCATTTATTTATTTAGTCAATCATTTATATTCATATGGATTCATGCATATTTATTTTATACATTGGGTTACAGTCCAGTACCTCATTATTTATTTTGTTGCTCAAATTCTTCCAGCTTCGGCCACTTGGCTCTTTCAGGCTGGCTCCTGGATCCCTTTTACATACTTCCGTCCGTTTATTTTTTTGAGCACTTCCTGGCATTACAGGATGCCTGGTCTCTGTACCCTGCCCTGGCCCTAGACTCAGACATCTCTCCAAGGTATTAGAAACTGATTGGTGACACACACTGGGTGTGTTCATTGCTCCTGGAGTGTCATTGCTTCTAGATCTTCTGAGAGAGCTATGAAATATATGTGGGCATTCTAACCCGTATATACATGTATCTGTACATTTCCATATGTACCCACCTGCACCTGTGTTATACTGAACATGAGTTCAGATTGGAGTCTCCAGTTCTAATCCATCACCACATGGATCATTTCAGCCTTCCTTTGCATGTTTGTAACCTCCTTTCCTACCACAGAAAACTCGCTCCCACCGTCTGTAACCCATTTACTTCCAGCACACACGTGTTCTTTGACTTTGGATGGGGTTACATCCCCATAAACCCATTATGATAAATATCATGAGTCAAAAACGCATTTAATACACCTAATCTACTGAACACCATAGCTTAGCCTACCCTACCTTAAATGTGCTCAGAATGCTCACATTAGCCTACAGTGGAGCAAAATCATCTAACACAAAGCCTATTTTATAAGAAAAATGTTTATTGTGGTAGAATTTTCTGAATACTGTACTGGAGGGTTTTGTGGGTACAGAAGGGTTGTGAGCGGGATCACGTGCTGCCTGGGGGGCTACTTGCTGCTGATCAGCACCGGGAGGGAGGTCATGCTGCCTGCCGCTCGCTCAGGTGAAGGCCCCACTTCAGACTTCCACTCAACATGCATTGCTTTCTCATCAATGTAAAGTCAAAAAATTGCTAAGTTGAAACATTGTAAGTTGGGGCCCATGTACATGTAAGTTGGGGTACATGTATCATGGTTTCAAAATTGTTAGCCTGCTTTCCCCTGGGAAAAGATTCCCAGGTGGAGTCCCATGGCCACGTGCAGGTCCTTCTGCCGTTAGCCTTGCAGCCTCCACTCATTTCCAGAGTTACTAGATCAGCACCTTTCCCCCTCCCACCCTTTCTATGAAATTATTTCATACGTTTGTGGTACAGTTAGATTTTTTGGTCTCCATTCCATCCTGGGAAATCCTGACCTCTTCAATAATTTTTAAATTTATTCACGCTAAGGTTCACTCTCTGTGCTGTGAAGTTGATGGGCTTGACAAATGCATAGATACAGGATGTATCTCCCACTGCTGTACCAGGCACATTAGTTACACGACCTTAAAAAATGTCCCGTGCTTCTGCTAAGTCAAACCTTCCTCTTCAGACTCATGGCAACCACTGACCTGTTTTCTGTCCTATGACGTTCCCCCCTCCCCAGAATATCATACATATATAGCTATTCAGAGTAGGGTTTTTTTTTGCTTCACACAATACATTTAAGATTCATTCACGTGTGAATTAATAGCTTGTTCCTTATTGCCCCTGAGTAATATTCCATTTTATGCATGTACCACAGTTTGTTTATCTATATCGCATATTGAAGGACATCTGTCACTTCCCGTTTTGGCAGTTATGAATATAAAGCTGCTGCAAACAATCCTGTAAATCTTAGTTCTGGCTGCTATACAACAAAATACCATAGGCGGAGTGGTCTACAGCAACTTATATCTCACTGCCTGGAGACTGGGAGCCTGGGATCAGGGAGCCAGTATAATGAGGTTCGTGGTGAGAACTCTCTTCTGGGGTGTAGACCGTGACTTCTGTTTTATCCTCACATGGAGGAGTGCAGAGGGGAGAGCAGGCTTTCTTGTGACTGTTGTGAGGGCACTAATTCCATCATCAGGACTCCACCCACATGACCTCATCTAATCCCAATTATCTCCCAAAGCTCACACCTCTTAATAGGACCACATTGGGCGAAGGGTTGTGTTCCAATGTATGGATTTTGGAGGGAAATGAATAAACTGCCGGACTGTCTTCCAAACTGTACCATTTTGGAAGGAGTGAGAATTTCTGTTGCTCTACTTCCTTGTTAGCATTTAATTTCATCAGGTTTTGGATGTTAGCCATTCTAGTAGACAGGAATCACTTTTATAGCCTCCGTGGCCAACATTGGGCGTACCACCGTTGGAATGAATCAACGAATAACTGAGTAAAACAAAAAAATGTGATTTTACAATTTATATCTTAGAGATTCCTCTGCTATGAAAGGGGGTGCATTTGGATAGAGATTATATTTGGGAATGGACTGTAAGCTCAAATGCTTTACAAAGTGAAACAGAATGAGTGTGAGGATGATAAGGAGAGGTAGACCCTGAGGCAATGTGAAGACTCCAGGAGACTCTTTGGGTCCATGACTGCCAGATTCTCCAAATGTTTAGGTTCAGACGTAAAATCAAATGTATGAGAAATCTCACCATTTGTGTATGTTAGCAAACAACTAAATATCAGATTTGAACAGTGAGCCATCAGTTTTAAACCTGTGTGTTTTTTTTAAGCTATGTGTTTTTAGTCCCTTCTTGTGTGGCATCAAGACAGTGTCAACAATAGCCTAAGATTTCAGTCATTATTTGATCAGTATTTATTATTTGCAATTAATTTTATTTGAGATATCAAAAGGAGCTGGGGATGTGGGTGATAGAATTGAGGAGGGGAATAAAATCTTTGCAAAGATTTCAGTGTTGGAAGGGAAGCTAGAAAATGTGATTGTATGCCCAGTTTACAACCTTATATTAAGGAGCACTATTTAATAATTAATTATTTGAATCTTTGTGTAAGAATTCTGTGTCTGGAAGTCACCTGGATCAATCACTTTTATCTTGGAATGCAAATATTTCACTTAAGCTACTGCCTTTCAGAATTTTGAGCATCTCTTTCTTTCTCCACAGTGCAGTTCTTTTTGTTTTAAAATTTTTTTAATGTTTTTTATTTTTGATACAGAGAGAGACAGAGCATGAGAGGGGGAGGATAGAGAGGGAAGGTAGCGCAGAACTGGAAGCAGGCTCCAGGCTCTGAGCTAGCTGTCAGCACCTAGCTCAGAGCCTGACGCGGGGCTCGAACCCACAAACGTGAGATCTGACCTGAGCCAAAGGTGGAGGCTTAACCGACTGAGCCACCCAGGTGCCCCATTCATAGTGTGGTTTTGGTGGGGAAAAGAATCAGGCAGCTCCCGATGTGGGACAGCCATTTTAACTACCTGTTCTGTTCATTGTCTTTCTACACTTTCTCCATCTAGAATGTGAAGATTTTTTATAATTTATGGGGAGAGAGAAATTATATGTCACATGCAACAATCTGGTAAATATTTATGAATTTTCTGCTTCTTAATATAAGGACATGAAAATAACTCCTGATTGCATATTAGCAATTATCATAAGTCTAGAGAAGACAAGAAACAGAGTCTCTGTGTTTATAAAGAAAATGTTCCTGTTGAATAGTCTCTCCTTTTTGACATGCTTGACTCCCTTCTGTTCCAATACTGTTCTTTCTAACAAACCCCGAAGCTGTGTCTCACCCAAACCAATACGCTCTCTAATCAGAGATGATGTTATACACAGTGAAATGGTTTCTACATTGTAGGTGGAATGGACAACAAGCAAGTAAAATACCCCCTCTCTAATTTTAATTAGAATTAGAAGGCTCTCCAGGCTGGTTAGCTGAGTTAGTGAGAGCACCCTGCAGAGGCCATGTTCGGACCCTCCCACAGGCCAGTTAATTTTGCCCAGTTCAGTAGCCACAGCTTGTGGCTCTGGCTGTGCAGTCATCTGGAGAGCACGTCCCTTTAATCATTTAGGAAACAGAGTGTCTGAGCGTGGAAGCATTCCCATTTCTGGCAAAACCGCTTAAAGTGCAAGCCCTGCTAATATCTGTGGTCAGTGCCATTATCTCCATAGCCAAAGAGAGGGACATTATATGGAGAGAAACCCACTTATTATCCGTGTGATAATAGCCTTTCTTCCCGACCTTTCAGAGCCTCTTCTTTCTTATCAGGAGGTTGGCGGTTAGGATTTAATGATATCTTGTCTGTGAACACTCTCAAAGAGCTCAATCCAAAACAGGATTGTTAACTATGGTTGCTCTCTATGAGAAAGAGGCTCCAGTCATGGCAGTAGCTTTATATGGAAAATCTGGACCCTATTTCAAGAAATAATATGTTGATCTCATTCCAGTTCAATGGTATGAACAAGTGGAAGTGGTCAAGAGCTCACTTTGAACAGAAATCTATGCTTATGTATTAAATCTCCACCCTAGAGTTGTTCAGACTCAGGCCCCACAGAACCTGGGCAGCAGCCCCCCTCCCCCCGTTCAGGCATGGGAGGTGAGGGTCGCAGGTGAGTGGCCTTTCCGGCTCTCCCCGCTTGCTCCACTCCAACCAAGAAGCCACACCCCCCTGTGCTTTGTCCACAGTGAATATTACTCACATAATATTTTTTTTTAAAAAGAGAGTTTGCTGTATAAAAAAAAATATATTTAGAGGCCACCAAAGAAATTCTAAATTATACCATGGCAATGCAAAGAGCAACATCCAGATTGTGGGAAATTCTACAAGATAAGTGGTCTGCTGTCTTCAATAAATATATTCCAAAGGGGAAAAAGGAGGTGTGCATACAGTCTACCTTCTCTCCATCAAATCTTTTGTCTCTTCTGCGAAAGTTGGTTTTGATCCATTTCCTCTCAAATAGATTGTTGCCATCAATATACAGGCACGTTATTATTCTTCTTATCTTGGAAAAAAAAAACTTTCTCCAGGCTTGATTGAGGCCATCAGTGCGACTCCTTTCTTTGCTTTTCTTTGCAGCAAAACTCTTCAGAAATGTTGTCCGTAATTGCCTCCAATCTCTCTCCTCTCGTTCTTTCTAGAAAACACTCCAAACAGGTTTTTTTCTTTCGTTACAATTGCTCTTATCAATGTCACCAGTGATCTTGATGATACTACTGATTCCAGTGATCAATCCCTGGCCTCATTGTACTTGAACTATCTGCAGAATTTGACATTCTCTCCTTCTGGAAACTCTGTTTTCACTTGGCTTCTGGGACATGTCCCCACCTGATTTCCCTCCTGTCATTCTGTTTTCTCAAAATTTTAAGCGTTTTTCCTGGCCTCTCTTTCTCTTCCTGACTTCTAAATGTTCTCTGTCCCAAGGCTCAGTTTTTGGACCTCTTTCTGTTCTGGGCTGCTTGCCTGGATAAGTTCATTCAGGTTCCTGTTTTTAAATACGATCTCTCTGTGGAGAACTCTTGAATTGCTAGCCCTGATGCCTCCTGTAGCTTGGATGTATAGCGGATATCTCAAATTTCATCACACTTGGATGTTTGGTGGAAGTTTCAAATTTAACATGTCCTGGATTTAATCCCCAATATTTCTCGATAGGACTCGCAATAATAAGTTTTTCCCACCATTAATGGCAACTCTGGTTCTTTAGTCCTTCAGATGAACCATATCAGTGTCATCCTTGTTAAAGAAAAAAATTATTCTGGGTACCTGGGTGGCTCAGTTGGTCGAACAGCCAACTCTTGATTTCATCTCACATCATGGTCTCATGGTTCACAAGTTTGAGCCCCACATCAGGCTCTGTGCTGATAGTATGGAGCCTGCTTGGATTTTCTCTCTCTCTCTCTCTCTCTCTCTCTCTCTCTCTCTCTCACCCCCCCTCAGCCACCCCTCCCTTTTCCTCTCAAAATAAGTAAATAAACTTAAAAATATTTTTAGAAATAAACAAATGAAAAATAAATTACAAAATAGAAAAAAATTATTCAGACACTTGTTCAAAAGAGTAAGGCTGACTTTATTCATGGGCCCTACTATAGCAGTGTTTGCAGTGGGGGAGAGAGACCAGGCCTGACTCTGAATACAACCAGGAAAGTGGGAATTTATAGCTAAGGAGTAGGGTGGGAGTCTGTGGGTGGAAATTGCTAAGAGGAGGCATCAAGGCCAAGAGGATTCATGTTCAAGGAGTTCAACAGGGATCTTGCTAAAGGAAAGCCAACACGATAAGATACTGTCTTAGCTCAGGCTGCTATAACAATGTGCTGTAGACTGGGTGACTTGTGAACAACAGAAGCTCATTTCTCACAATCCTGGAAGCTGGACATCCTCCATTAGGGCACCAGCATGGTTGGATTCTGGTGAGAGCTCTCTTCTGGGTTGCGGATTGCCAACTTCTTGGATCTTCACCTAGTGGAGAGAAGAGAGGGAGAGAAGAAGCAAGCTCTCTCATGACTCTTGTAGGTCACAGACCCTCTTCATGAGGGTTCTATCCTTATGTCTTAATTATGTCCCACCACACTGGAGATTAGATTTCAACATATGACTCTTTGGTTGGGGGGAGGGACACAAACATTCAGTACATACAAATATCAAGGATGAGTTATTTTCACTAAACCAACCCAGCAGAATTCTTGCTAAAACTGGTCTAAATGGGCCAAGGGCAGAGTCCAGGGGTGGGGCCTGGGGGGCTTAGAGGAGCCTCACTAGAGTCAGGTCAAAGAAAGCATCTCTGTTATCCCCATCCCTTCTCTTCCACGCATGCCACAATTTCTGGTTTGCCAGCACACTTTATTTTTGGCCCTATCTCTAAAATATGTCCAGAATTTGACTACTTTTCATCGCCCCTGCTACTCCTCTGATCCAAGCCATCCTTATATTTCACCTGATCCTTGCAAGAGCCTTCTGCTCTTCTGCCTTGGTTTTCCTTCCTTAGATTGTTAACTGCAGTCAGAGTGACCCGGCTTAAACCCAAGTCAGAGCCTTCTCTACTCTCCTCAGGAACTTCAGTGGCTCCCAACTGACTCGATGCAAAAGCGGAGGTCCTCACTCTGACCCACCAGGCCTCCATCACCTCCCACTGCCTTCCCTTTCTCTCACCAGCCCGCTTGCTGGCATAATCGCCCATTGTCTTTATTGTCACTCTTGCCTTTCTCCTCCCGCCAGAATGTAAATTCCATGAGATTATTATTCATTCTCTGAAGAATCCCTGCTCTCAGGACAGGGTCCCACCCAGCGTAGGCAGGCATTGAATGTTTGCTGGACAAACAAAATAATTTTTAGTTTTGGAAAACATATCTAAAGATGCATATTAAAAAATTTAAAGGTAGTTATTTAAAGAATAGCACTAATGCAGGATTTCCAAGTAATTAGAAAAGAACGAGAACATTTGACCAATGAGAGATTGGAAAAAAAGAGAAGTAAAAACTGTGCACACTAAACAGAAAACCAAAACAGGATAGCAGAAAGGAAAACCATGTCAGGAATCACAATCTTATTTTAATGACACAGGCTCTCAGATTGAATTTAAAAATCCAGTTATGAGCTGTTTACAAGAAGCAAATATAAAACCAAATGATGCAGAAAGTTTGAAAATAAAGGGAAAGAAAATTATATGCCAGGCAAATGTTAATAAAAAGAAAACAGGAGTAAAAATGTTAAAATGACAAAATACAACTCAAGGGTGAAAGCATTGAGAAGGAAAAAAGAAAGATGCATTATATTAATAAATCACCTACCAAGAAAGAGAGAAGAATCATAAAGCAATTTACTATTTTCATCATTGCTTTGAAATATAAATAAAGCAAAAGAATAAATTGAAAATCTACATTCATAGTGAGAGATTTTAACATCCCTTTCTCGGAAACTGGCAAATCGAATAGACAAAAAATGAGGACAAAAAGTATTTGTATAGTCCACTATAGGTTTTCTTGAGCACTGGGTGAAAATTATGCCAGAAATATATATCTAGAAGATCACGAGGATTTAAAAAACAAGGAGACATATACAAGGATGATGAAAATAATCTTATGTTGTATATACATTGTCTGAGCATGAAGAGTCCTTTGAGAATCCCAGTCCATTTTCTTAACCTTTTGACACATCTGGATCCTCTCCTGGCATGGAAGAGTGACTCTCAAAGCAGGAGCCCTGGATTAGCAGCATCAGCAGATCCCTGGGTCCCGGCTCCAGATCCTCTGAGTCAGCAATGCTTAAGATGAGCCCAAATGTAACACGCACTCGGGGGGGGGGGGGTGTCTCCTGATGCCAGCTAGTGAGAACCTGGCTCACAGATATGACCTCAGAGGTCTGCCTGCCTTCCTTGGTTTGCGTATCCTCAAGGCAATAGCAAAATAAATGCTTACACATCATTTGCATCTCTATTCCATAATTTCACTGATGGTCTGTCTCATGGTAAAGCTCCAGTCTGGGACTTCAGGTCTTAGGTCATTCTGACAGTTTCCTGGGTAGTTATGGCTTGAATTTTTATATTGAATTTTATTTAAGTAAAAAGGGGCGAAAAATAATAAGGAAGTCTCAGGCTGTGAATATTAGAAGTGTAAAGATTTAAAAAAAAAAAAAAGGAATGGAGCAAAATCAATCTGTTAATGATAAAATGTCATGCCTGAATTTTGTGCGTAGATTAGGGGCACAGTTTTTACCCTTACCCATCACTGGCTTTCCAGTGGCTGTGTCTATGCGCGTGGCAGTCTCTATGAGGGAGGACACCAAAAAACCAGGCAACAGTGTGAATAGAGAGAAATTGATTCCCTTGGCCCCTTCTCTTCTCCATGCCTGAGTGGCATCCTTTCTCTGCTTCCCGTTCAGGTACATGCTTTCCAATTAAAATGACTGAAACTGCTCCTAGGGAGCATTTGTCGAGTAAGAAGAATATGTTCTTTGGGGAATGTTTTTCACAAAAATGGAACAGTATAATATATGCAAATTTAATATTTGCATATGGCTATGGCCTAATTGCGTCCATCTCATTTCATATGTTCAAACTCTAACTTCAGATGTGGCGGCATTTGGAGATGGGGCCTTTGAGAGGTCATCGGTTTCGATGAAATCATGAGAGTGGGGCGTTCGTGATGAGATTAATGTTCTAGAAATAGACACCAGAGAGCTTGCTCTTTCTTTCTGCCATGTGAGGACATTTTGAGAAGGTGGCTGTTTGCAAGACCATAAAAGAGCTCTCAATAGAAACCAACTGTTCTGGCACCTTGATCTTAGACTTCAAGCTTCCAGCAGTGTGAGAAAATAAATTTCTGTTGTTTAAGCCACCCAGTCTGTGGCATTTTATTATAGCAAGCTGAGCGAAGACAGTTTTATCCATAATGCTATCCAAGAAGCACATTACATTGGGCATCTGTGGAGGGGAGGAAGATAGGGATGGGGGCTGGGGACAACACAGAAAGGAAAAAGCCCAACAAAAACAAAAGAAAGCAAAAGAGGGTCCTTGCATGAAATAACTGTTGCATAAAATATGCTCTGAATAAAGAGGTATGATTAATTCAAATCTATGTATCTAAATACTTAAGATCCTACAGGGGAAAAAAGAGTTAGTTAATGAATGGCCTTGAGCACGTCCCTCATCTGGTCCTTCAGAGAGTCGAGTGTCAGAACCCTGATGTCACTGATGGGCCGTCACCGTGCCTTCCCCACGGGAAGCCTACCCAGTGGTCTTTTGCTCAGTTCTCCTTACTGTTTCTGTGCTTCTACTGGAGAACGTTGTAAAGGGCGAAGCCTTCACCAGAACTGTCTATTTACGCTCTCAGATGATACAAGCTAATGTATGTTCACTGCTGGGTCACTGACCACTTGTCTGTTAGAAGCCACCCGTACTGTTTTTCCCATTGAAGACTCTGCATTTTCAGACAGGCAATGATTCTTGCTCTCCCTTCCTTTTATACCCACCCATCATGATCAAGTGGACTTCCAGAAATTGATATGTTCACAACTTTTGACACTGATTCCTGGTAAATTTAAAATTCTTATCGACCATCATGAAAAGGTATTTAAGCTCTCAGGTATGGAGGACGTTTCTATGAGCTGGAGGCTTGAAAGGTAGAATTGGTTTACTCCTTATCAAAAACCCAGCTTATTACAAAACAAGCTGAGAAAATGTGGGACAGGAAGTTTCTTTCAGAAATAACTTTAGCTTTTGAGAATGGAACATATATAAACTTGGAGGCTAACTGCAAGTTGACTTAAACTATGGGCCTGATATGATTTTAGGCTTAAAAACAAACATATAGGGGCGCCTGGTTGACTCAGTCAGTTAAGCTTCCGACTTTGGCTCAGGTCAGATCTTGCATTCGTGGGTTCCAGCCCCACGTCAGGCTCTGTGCTGACAGCCCAGAGCCTGGAGCCTGCTTCCGGTTCTGTGTCTCCTTCTCTCTCTGCCCTTCCCCCTCTCATGCTCTGTCTCTCTCTGTATCAAAAATAAATAAAACATTAAAAAAAAAAGATATAGCTCAGGGTTTGAGGTAGGCAGCCATGAATTTGAGTCTTTTCTAAGCCACTTACTAGCTGTATTACCACAGACTTGGTACTTAATTATTTCAAATTCACTTTTCTTCTCTGAAAAACCAGGAGAACTATCCATTTTATAGATTTCTTGCAAGAATTAAATAGGATACCATATGTATTGAAACCAGCAGTGTGTTAGGTACAGAAAAGGTGCTATTAAAAGTCCATTTTTTTCCTCTTTGGTGGAGTAACTTATTAGACAATAAGCATGGGATCTACACACATTACCTGGTTTTTCAGAATGTGATATTATTTACAAGGAAAAGTGTGGCTAGAAATGATAAAAATCATTGTGGATTGATTCATTTTATTGGGACCTAGCTAGCTTGACAACTTTTATCAATGGTTCTTCAAGTTGGGGAGCATCCTTCTTGTCTCAAACAGCGGCGTGCCCTCCTCCTTTCCTCCTCTGCACCCCCCTCAGGCCCAACCCCTCTCTACTCCCCCTTCTTCACAGTGGGCACACTTGTCCTGCTTTGCAGCAATTGGGATCTATGTTTTTGAGGCTGTTAAAAGAGATGCCACTACTCTGTAATGTGACTGTGGGTGAGTCCCTTAAACATTTTTTTATTTTTTATTTTTTTTTAGAGAAGGGGGAGTTGTGAGAAAGAGGGGTAGAGGGAGAGTGAGAGAGAGAGAGAGAGAGACTTAGTCTTAAGCTTGATCCTCGATGGGGAGCCCAATGCGGGGCTTGATCCCACAACTCTGGGAATATAACCTGAGCTGAAACCAAGATTTGGATGCCTAACTGACTGAGTTGCCCAGGTAACCCTTCCTTAAATATTCTTTAAAAATGAAGCTTATTGGGGAACCTGGGTGGCTCAGTTGGTTAAGTGCCTGACTTCGGCTCAGGTCATGATCTCTCAGTCCGTGGGTTTGAGCCCTGCATCAGGCTCTGTGCTGCCAGCTCAAAGCCTGGAGCTTGCTTCGGATTCTTTGTCTCCCTCTCTCTCTGCTCCTCCCCCATTCATGCTTTGTCTCTCTCTGTCTCTCAAAAATAAATAAAAGTTAAAAGTGTTTTTAAAAATGAAACTTCTATGGGGCGCCTGGATGACTCGGTAGGTTAAGTGTCCGACTTTAGCTCTGATCTTGAGGCTTAAGAGTTCAAGCCCTGAGGCACCTGGGTGGCTCAGTTGGTTATGCATCCGACTTCAGCTCAGGTCACGATCTCACAGTCTGTGGGTTCGAGCCCCACGTCGGGTTCTGTGCTGACAGCTCAGTCAGAGCCTGGAGCCTGCTCTGGATTCTGTGTCTCCCTCTCTCTCTGCCCCTCCGCTGCTCACACTCTGTCTCTCTCAAAAATAAAATAAACAAACAAAAAAATAAGGTTAAAAAAAAAAAGTTCAAGCCCTGCATAGGGCTCTCTACTGACAGCTCAGAGCTGGAACCTGCTTCGGATTCTGTGTCTCCCTCCCTCTCTGCCCCTCCCCTGCTTGTGCTCTGTCATAAATAAATAAATGTTAAAAATTTTTTAAAATGCTTATTCTAGATAATATCTTAGGTCTCATCTCATTCTTACACTTTCCAAGTCTGCATGTAAGGAATATTATCCTCTATCAATCTGAAGCCTAGAGATCGTTCTTTGTGGAGAATTCATGTGCTACTTAGCTTTGCTACTGAAAGGGTGGCCCGTAGATAGGCAGCATCACCATCACCTGGGAGCTGGTTAGAAATGCAGAATCTCAGGCCTCACCCAGAATCGGAATTTTAACAGGATCTTCAAGTGATGTGTATCTCATTAAAGTTTGAGAAGCTCTGCTGTAGAGAACCACAACTCACTTTTCTTTGTTCTTGTGGATTCACTGCTTTGATCTTCAAAGTTTGTCTGCAGGAACCACATCAAATCCTGTCTAGTTCCCATGAGGAGGCTCACATTTTGAGCATTTTTATACAGAGAAACAGAGTTGGAGAAAAAAGGGGCTTGCTGAGGGACTGGGGGTGATGACTGTCATGTAGAGCATGTGAGCACAATCCCATTCGGACAGCTGTCATGGGCTCCCGGCTTGTTGGACGTAATAGAGGGATTCCCATCGGAGCCGCATCTGACTTTTGATACGTGAGTTAGTTAAACAAAATAGTGTGTGTCATTTGCACGTGATCCCCTTTGGAAGTTGCCGAAGTTCCTTTGAAATGAAAGAGATGAATTTGTACACTGGTGTTTTTAACACTTGATTAATGCCCTTCTATTTATTTTGGCCACCTCTGCTCTTTAATTGTAAAATTACACTGTTTATAATGAGACTGTTGGCTTCCCCCCTGTGCCAGGTTTAACTGAACACTCTTCTTTCTGGTCTCTTGTGGTGTGGGCTTCAGAGTCAAAAACACAGTGCCTGGCTCTCAGACTCTTCATCCTCTTTGACAATCTGGAGTTTTGGGAGACAAACATTGACGGCTGCTGCTGTGGCCAGCTGCTTAGGCAGATATTTCAGATGGGCTCTGGAGGGAGACAAACTTCATTTGGGCAGTAGGCGAGTAGATGCACCTGAGCCTCTTCATCAAGCCGTTGGTCCTGCATGTCTATTTGAATTACAAGTGGGCTGTAAGTGATGTGTGCACCTAAACTGCCAAGAAATGCACAGGGAAAATGGAAGCTTCTGCAAATCTGATGAAGAGGTGGGAAATGCTATCGGGCAATTTTCTCTGGAAGTCCTTCCCCTTATTCTTCATGTCATGTGCACTTTCCCAAGGTGGCTTGTCAGCATCTGGGCCTCTTACAGCTCACGATTTTAAAGGCGTTGCCCCTGTCCTGTATTGCATCCATCTCTCATCCCTAAGGAAACCACGGCAATTTTTTGAGGTAGAAGTAATGGGAAGTAATACCTGGACAAAGTCCCTTGAAATACTTCTGGAACCAAACGGCAGTTTTTAAAGATACACTTCCTGACATGGTTATATCAGACATCTTTGGTTAGATATCTTTCTATTCTGTTCGTCCCCACTTGCGCCCCCCCCCCCCCCCCCCGCCGCCTCATCATTCCTGGGTTTCTTTGAAACGACTGTATTTTAGACTTCAGTTTCCTAAGATACTTAAAGAGAAAGGTTAAGTAGAGGCCAACCCCATAATCTTTTTTGTATAGATAGTTTTCATTTTCCATTGCTAAATCTTCTAAATAAATTTTCAATATGCTTTTTAACACTTTGTCTCTGGTGAAAAATAAATGTTGCTTAAAATCACACCGTGGCAGTTTTGTGCAGAATATGAAACTTTCACACTACTTGATCTTATTATAAATCATTCATATTGAGTAAATGTCAAGAATGACGGGGACTTAGTGGCTTAGGTAATAATATGCTTTTTTTCTCCCAACTCTTATCCAAAGAATTCTAATGTAGCTTGAAGTTGTTGAGAGAGTTTAACTACTGTGTGGTGATGGAGTTGTTCTCTGCCTGGGATGTCCAGTGTGACACCCACTGGCCACATGTGGTCACTGGGGACCTGAAATGTGGCTAGCACAGCTGAGGAACCGAATTTTAAATTTTATTTCATTTTAACTAATTTAAATTTAAATAGCCTCATGTGGCTAGTGACTACAATATTGGTTTAGATCTGAGGTTGATCCAAATCCAGGCTACTGCCTGTTTTTGTAAAGAAAGTTTTATTGAAACATAACTACACCCATTTATTTACATGTTGTTTTTGGCTACTTTTGAACAATAGAGTTGTGTAGTTACAACAGGGACTATTCCACAAGGCTGAAAATATGTGTTATGGAGCTGTTTACAGAAAAAGTTTGTCAACCCTGGTCGAGACCAGTGTTGAATGGAGGAGGGTCTGTAGGGCATTAACAAAAGCTGTCATGCCAATCCAGAGATCACGAGATCCAGGCACCAAGCCTAGTCTTGAAAATTATGAGATTGGTGATTTCTTAATTAGCATTTTTTCTGTAAATGTAGTTCATGGTCATGGTAAAATTTTAGGAAAAGAATGAAAAGAGAAGGTAAAAGTCATTGTATAGTCATAGGTAAGGACATGTGTGTCCTAGAGGATTTATAGTATCATTCTAAAGGTAGCATCTTACAAATTTCATGTAAACAATTTTTCACACTTTATCTTGACAGTTTAAAGACTTCAAACATTTATCTGTCCCCCTATTATGGCAAAAGTTCACTTCAATGATTGTTTCCTTTTTTTTTTTTTTTTTTTTTTTTTTTTTTTTTTTACTTTCTTACCCTCTGAGTGGGTTTTGTGATATCTGTGTACAAATGTGAGAAGGGGTATTTCAAGCATTTGGCTATGTTTGAAGCCTCAAGTAAAGTTTTATACCTGGATGTTTGTGTATTCCTAATTTCAAAGATAACAGTTTGATGATATTTCTTATTAGTAAAGGTTAAATGTGAGGAAAAACTTAAACTTACTACTCCTTCTTGCACCTAAGAACAAGCAAAGTAAGAAAATGGACAAGTGTGTGCTGAGATTTTATTTGTACCTTTGGGAAAAAATATGCAGCCTAGTGGAAACTAGACACATTGTATAAAAAAGACATTGATTCAACCAAATTCTTTCAGCACCAACTCAGTGATGGCTAATAGGGTTGTAATATAAATGGAAGATATGGTAGCATGTTAGTTTATGGTATCTCTGAGTATTCAATCATACAAGGGTAAAAAGCAAGACAATATATAATTGGAAGACATTTGAGTAATATAGTAAATGTCAAGGAGAACATCTACTGTTGCTAATTTTAACCTGTGCTATGGCACATAAACCTTAACTGGGCACTTTCATGGGAAGGTCTAGAACAAGAAATAAGTCTTGCCTTCCAGGAGGTCAACGTTGATTTGATGTATGGGAAAGATGTAGAGTGGAGGATAATGTACAAGAGAAAAAAAAGCAATATGAAAGACTATATGGGAGAAATGTCAAGAGGAGGTTCAAATGCTAACTATAAACATACAGAGACCATACAGTGATGGAAATACTGCAAAATTTTCATTTTTCTCCATAGTCCTTTTTTGTGTAGAATGCACACTGCTGATTTAAACTATATTGGAAGAAGAACTTTCTGTTGTCTGAAGTGCACCCGGTTTAGGAGAGGCTAAAGAACCTGATTATGTCCAGGGTAGAGAGATGAGAAAATCTGGGGGAGGCAATTAGCAGCCTATGTAACTCAATGGGCTGTTTTAAAGGGTACCAGTGAGGATTGGCCTGGTACTTCTGTGCCGGAAGGAAGTCATTTCAGTTAACACCAAAGTTGCTTTGTGCAGATTTGCTATAAATAATACTTTCTTTTGGCTGGAAATGACTCAGCAATGTCCTTCCCCAACCCTACTGTGTCATTAAGAGGTTGTGAAGGAAACTTTTTAGAGGTTCCCTACGGGTAAGGTGAGCAGGTAATGAAGGCAGAGAATGTCTTTCCTTGGGGGCAGAAGGGCCTCATGAGCAAGAGATGGCTGACAATGTGAAGACGTCAGTGTTCTGTGTTCTTGGGTTGAGTAGGCACTGTGCGTTTTGGGGAAAGAATCAGAGAGGCTTGCTGAAAGGCCTAAGCCCTGCTCCTGTGACCTTGAGCAAGCTAGGCAATTTTTGTTTAGATCAGTTTCCTTTCATTTAACTGTTCCATCTACTCGAAGTCAATAAGAGGAGTTGATGATGAAGAATACATTGGAAAAGTAAACAACAAAAACCTATACAGATTAGAAATCATCGTTATTTTGCAGAAAGGTCTAAAAGTGAGGGTTAGAACTGGATATGACCTTAGGGGAAGAGGGAGAGGGAAGTGTTACTTAAAACATTGATCCCAGATCAATGAGGATTTAGGTCCTCAGTCTGAAAGTCACTTTGGGTTAGGCTCTAATTCCATGGATCCATTGTACTGACCTCCATACTGTTGACCGTGAGTCTATAGAAGGTCTGCCGGAAAAGGCCCCACCCTGGGCTACCGTGAAGAAGAGCCATCGTCTCAGTGTGTCAGTGTAAAGGTGTGTGCAGTGCTCAGTTGTTAGTGATATCTCTTGCTTTTGGAACCGAGAAGGACAAACCTGAGTTGCTAGTTGTGGAAGCAAACAAAGACCAACTTAATGAGAAAAGCAAAGGCTATTTATTCAGAGTGCTATGATGGCAAGAGAGTCAGCCATTGTCACTTGTGTTTTGTAGAGACCCAAGAGAGCCTCATAGAAGAGACAAGGGAAAGCTCCAGGTATGCCCTGATTGGAGGCCCTTGGCCTGGGGGAGCTATAGGTGGGCCAAGTAGGAGTGGGGTCCTATGTGATTGGTTAGGGTGTGTATCTGGCTTTCATTGGTTGGCACTAAGTTGGAAGTGAGGTAAAAAATTTGGAAAAATTAAAAAAAATTAACAACAACAACAACAACAAAAACCAATTAGGAAATCTGGTACATATTAAGTTCTGACCATTGGGGCCACGTTTTAGAGAAGTTATTGTTTAGCTTCCTGAACTGTCACTAAGATAGCATTCTGGCTTCCTGCAAATCTGGCTTACAGCAGACTGGCTTCCGGAATGTTTATTGTAGGTAGGGGATTGGTTTCCTGGGCAGGCTGCTTCAGGTTTTGGGTCTAAGGTTCATTTTTCATATATGGTTTGGCCATTGTTTATTTATATTCTGTCTCTCATAGTTAAGACCAAACACTGAAGAATGTCTTCCAGTTCATGTTTTGCTATGACTTGCATGACCTTGAGCAAGTCAATTAACTTTTCTTTAATAAATGAGATCAGATTACCTGCCCTGGCATAGCTCACAGGTTTGCATGGGGGTCAAATGTGATCAACTACCCAATAAGGTAGCCTGTTTTCTAGGGTGTTGAATAAATTCTAATGATGACAATGACAGAGACCAGTATGGAGTAATAGTTGTCCTCCTTCCCCTTCTCTGCTCTACGCTATAGGAAACATACTGTGGTTGATTGGAAAAGATTAATTCCTATTAATTTAGCATTTTCTTTTTTAAGAGTGAAGTTTATATATTTTTTATACATTTTTATTTATTTTGAGAGAGACAGAGACAGTGTGAACAGGGAAAGGACAAAGAGGTAGAGGGAATCCCAAGCAGGTCCATTCACATTGGCAACACAGAGCCTGATGTGGGGCTCAAACTGACAAAACCATGAGATCATGACCTGAGCTGAAACCAAGAGTCAGATGCTTAACCTGAGCACTCCTGGCACACATTAAATTTTGAACTACTTTCCCCATGAGTCTCCCAGTTACTAAATAAGTAAGATGAATGCACTCTTTTTTATTTTGTTTTTATTTTTTTGAGAGTGAGTGCAAGTGAGGGAGAGGCAGAGAGAGGGACAGAATCCCAAGCAGACTCCACATTCAGGGCAGAGCTGGACACAGAGCTTGACATGGGGCTGAATCTCAGGACAGTGACGTCATGACCTGAGCCAAAATCAAGAGTCAGATGCTTACCTGACTGAGCCACTCAGGTGCCCCAAATGCACAGCTTCTTAAATTTTTTTAAAATTTTTAACATAACAGATCAGTTTGAGAATTAGATGAACGTTACGGGTCCTCTCCCAGGAAAATACATATATGCACAGATACCCAATATTACACAGAATTTCAGAGGTGCATACATGAGGAATCCATTCATATAGATGTTTTGAGGCAGAGATTTTCAACTTGGGTTGCATATTAAAAACATCTGGGTAATGTTTTTCAAACCATGGGAATTTTTAAACAAGCTCCACTCCAAGCTAATTAAATTAGAATCACAGCGGGCGAGGTGGGGGAGGAAGCTGGTAGACCTAGACATTAGTCCTTTTGAAAGCTCCTCAGATTTAAACTCTTGATCAAAGTCAGTGGTTCCCAAGCTCTAATGGACATTTTAATAACCTGGAGGGCTTTTTAAAACCTGGCTGCCATTGCTCACCTGCCGAGTTTTGGATCCTGTCGGTCTGGGGTGGGAAGTGGATATTTGCAGGTTAAAAAAGCTCCTTCAGATGATTCTAATGCTAACCTCTGGGATTCACAGCCCTTGAGGAGGAAATCCAGGTCCAACCTGAGACGTGGTATTAGAGCAGCTCAAAGGTCAAACTAATGCATCAACACACCATTCTTGGCCTCAAAGGGTCAAGGCAGCATCTTGGTTTCATACTCTTTGAATAATAACTAGATGCTTGTGTCTCTCCAGGGTTTACCAGCTCAGAGGGGAGGCCAGAAGATGGAAGGCACCTTCAGAGCTCAATCCTAATGGTGGTTTGCTAGACTTATTCCCTCCAGTTAGCCCTTCCATTCCACATGGCCTGTTGTCTCTCAGGCTCTAGACAGGTGCCCATATTGCACTCTGATGGGGAAATAGAATTAAGAACAAAATCTCCCAATGTAGAAGTCCTATCCACAAAGGTAGTAAAGAAAGAACTTGCTTTTATTATTGAGTAAGCATTAAATCAGAATGTGATGTGCATCAACTTGAACCTTTTTTTTAATGTTTAATTTTGAGAGAGAGAGAGTCAGAGACAGAGACAGGGACAGAGACAGAGGCAGAGTGAAAGCAGGGCAGGGGCAGAGAGAGACAGAGACACAGAATCTCAAACAGGCTCCAAGCTCTGAGCTATCAGCACAGAGTCTGACATGGGACTCAAACTCGTGGACCATGAGATCATGACCTGAGCCGAAGTCAGATGCTTAACTGCCTGAGCCACCCAGGCACCCCCAACGTGAACCTTTAATGGATTGTAAAGCCAGAAAGCAATCTCACCCTTTTATAGCCAAGCAGATGCAACTTATTACAGACGTGTTCTCATGATAAACAGTAGCTAGTTCTCAAGTAACAGCCCTTGATGGCACCATTCATTACACATAGTTCTTCCTAACTGTATCTGGTAATTGGGGTGGCCATCTGTGTTAGCTAATTGGATTTATACAGAGGAAAAACGAACCTTTCATATCTTTAGGACTGGAGGTCCCTGTGTAGCTTAGAGCCAGGCACCCACAGAAGTTAAGTTTTCACTCCCAGGAGATGGGAATCCGGTGCTAATCATATGTACATTTGCATTTCAAAGAGTTGACTCCCAGGTCTTTGAGAATGACATTTCTGGGTTGTAAGACTGACAAAAGACCTAACTAGTTTTCAGGAGGATTTATCTACATTTGAAAGAGAGGAAAATTACTTATAATTTTAGGTTTTTAAAAGTAAATGCTCTAGGAAAAAGGAAGGAGGGATCTTTTCTGTTATTTTCAAAAGGGAGAAATATGGCTCTTATTTTAAATTAAATTAAATTTTTACATGCTGCCTTAGTTGTGAGCTGTCATAACAAAATGCCATAGACTGGGTGATTCAAACAACAAATATTTATTTCTCATACATAGTCCTGGAGGCTGGGAAGTCTAGCTCAAGGTGCTGGCAAATTTGGTGACTGGTAAGAGCCCACTTTCCAGCTTGTAGATAGCCACCTTCTCCCTGTCCTCACAGGATGTCAGGGAAGAGGAGACAGACCGAGAGATGGCAGGGACTCTCTGGCATGTCTTCTTGTAAGGACACTAATCCTATGAATCAGGGCTCCACTGTAAGGACTCCATTTACATTAATTACCCCCATATAGGTCCTATTTTCAAATTCAGTCGTGTTGGGGGTTAAGAGTTCAACATACGAATTTTGGGAGGACACAGTTCAGTCCATAGCATGTGCACAGTCCACTTTGGAAACTTTTCAACTTACCTTTCAATGGCATTAACACCACTGTCAGACAGTTGGGCAGGCGTCTTCCAGACCAGATCAATCCATTGGAATTGTTCTCTCTTGCCTATCACGTCGTCTTTCCTTCTTCCTCCTCCACTTCCTCCTCCTGTTCTTTGTCCTCCTCTTCCATGTCCTCTTCTTCTCCCGTTCCTCCTTTGGTAACAGTCTTCTGCCTTTCCTCCTCCTCATCATTTAAGCATTTTAAGGACTTTGAGGGGACTTCAGCCAGACTTTATCTAACAAGATCCCAGATGCATTTTGAAAGTTCTTTTTGTTCCCCACCAGAGCATCCAGTAAGAATTCATATATGGTGCCTTGTGCTGCAGACTTACTTCTATCAGCCTTGCTCTTTGACATGGTATCTGGTCTCTCTGGATTAAGGGAGAGGACAGATAGGCAATTTCTTGGGTTCTAAAACCTCAGTGGAAATGTAAGAAGATTCAAAAACTGGTCCTTCCTAGGAACTTCCCTCATGGAATTGAATACTTTCATGGGAGTAAAATTGAGACCCCCTATGGTGCATACTTGAGTTACAAAAATAGGCTATAAACTTTCCTTAAAAGATGTGCGTGGTTAGCTGAAGGCATAACTGTTTTGCTAGTGAAGAGCACTCATCAGAGCCCCTGGTCTCCTTCCTCCCAGACCTGGTGCCCATTCTCCCTTTCAAATAAGTGGTGAACAAATATTTAAACAATTATTTAAATATTCAGAGGCTTCCAAATTATGTCTTCCCCCTCCCAAGCAAGCTTACCCATTTGTCTCAGTCTGGCCCTTTTCCTCTCTCTCTCCTTCCTCCAAGAAGTCATCTTTTTCTTGAGTTGACTGAAATCCTTTATTTTTTTAAATAAAAACTTTTACTATGGTTATATTAGTAATGTCTTTAAAACTACCAAAATTGTGACCTATAGCAACATTCTTCAAATTCTTATTCTTTGTGTTCCTTTAGCCAGAATCTTTCTTTCTATCTATACTTTTTTTTAACCAGTTGGTCTTCTAGCTCAGTCCACATTTCCATTCCAGGAGGACACCAAAACCTCCCAAAGTTGGGTAGGACTGAGCCTTGCCCCGTGTTTTCTTAATATCCCTCTTCCACACATTCCTACCTGACAGGAGCAAGGGCAGAACCACCAGATAATATAAAATGAGGAAAAGAAGAAGGTTTTAGCATATTGTTTTTTCCAGAGGTACTAATAGCAACAGAAAATGACTAAGAATCATGAGTGCTCACTTTGTGCACAGCATAATACTTCACATACATGATCTCATTTAATACTCACTGCAGCCCCATGAAGGGTTTCCCAATGTGGGAAGCACAATGATCCAGGTTTACCGATGGGGAAGAAGATTAGAAAGGTGAAGAACCACATAAGGTCTGGGGAATATAGAACACCAGGGTGAGGCAGTACCTTGTTTTAATCTCTTTTCCACAGAGCTTGGAGTAGAGTTTAGAACAGTGCCATCCAATATAAATATAATGAGATCCATACATGTAATTTATAATTTTCTAGTGCCACATATTTTTTTTTGAGAGAGAGGGCGTGCAAGTGAGCGAGAGGCAGGGATACAGGGAGAGAGAAAGGAGAGAGAGAGAAGCAGGGCTTACTTGAAGTGGGGCTTGTGTTCACCTGAAGCAGGACTTAAGCTCACCCAATGTGGGGCTCCAACTCACAAGCCATGTGATCATGACCCAAGCCAAAGTCAGATGCTTAACCGACTGAGCCACCCAGGTGCCACATTAAAAAAGGGAAAAGAAACATGTGAAATTAATTTTAATAATATATCTAATCCAATATGCAAACAATATTACTACTTTAAGATGTCATCAATATAAAATTATAAGTGAGATGTTTTTCATTTTTTTACCCTAAATTTTTGAAATATGGTATGTATTTTATATTTACAGTTCATCTCAATTTGGATCAGCCACAGGACAAAACACTCAACAGCCACGTGTGGCTAGTGGTTACCACATTAGGTACCGTATATGGTGCAGGTCTAGAACCTAGTAGGTGATTACAGAAGAGACAATAGGGCTCAGCAAATATTCCATGTGCTCTGCTTCATTTCCATTTTGCACATGGGAGAGCACATCATTAGTTCTAGTCAATGGGCTGTAAGCAGTAGTTACATGTGCCATTTTTGGGTCAAAGCATTTGACTGTCCATGACAGCTATCTCCTCTTAGGTTTCTCCTTTGCTGTAGCAAAGGCCTGTGTTATGTGGGTGAAGGCACAGGCTGGGTGGCCTGGACCTCTAAGTTGTCACATGCCAGTGTTTGCCCTAGACACACTGGACTTTGCAAGGGGGAAAATAAACTTCAGTTGTGTTAAGACACTAAGATTTTGGAATCATTTGTTTTGACATCCAAGACTAGCCTTATCTGACTAATGGCATGGTCACAGAAAAACCATATTCCTCCAGGGACCAGAAGAACAGGGAGAGTTTGGATTTACCCACTAAGGTGACCTTAACCCAGAAATATTGGTGGAATTATAGATTGTGCCAGGCCTGGTGATGTCCTCTCTGCTGGTTATAATGGAGCAATCCAGATGAGTTCCAGAACACCAGGATCCTGGCCACTTAGCACTGATGATCTTGCTTGAAGAAGGTTTGTGGCCTGATATTCCCATTTCCTTACTCCTGTCTTGAGTATCTGGTTTGCTGGACTGCACTGGGTAAAGTGTCAAAAGATGGAAGCATCAAAAAAGCCATAACATAAAGGAAAATCCTTAGACAAGAACTTCTCCTCTGGTAGGTGAAAAAATTCTCCACTTTTGATAGAAGAAGCTAAAGAGAAATCTGATTTCATCCATTTAACTATAAATAACAATCCAATAAAGTACAATGTCTAGGGGTCTAGGACCTAAATGGTTTTGTGATGAAAGGCTGCCTATATCAGTTTTTTAATATCTCTTGGAAAAGTTGTAAAAATTTATTGAATCCATTGGATCAGTTTATTCCTGAAAGTATCATATTTAACTTATGAGGCTGTCAGCAGAACCATTCATAATTTATCCAAGATACCTTCAACTCATGATCACTGGTGTTTCCTTGATGTTGAGCTGCTTATAGACTACAAAGATTGATGTTTTCAGTATCCAGAGAGATTATTTTATTAATGTCACTGCTGTTTGTAGTCGTGTCCTATCAAGGTCAAAGACTTGTGAAGCCATCACTGCCAAGTCACTGTTACTAAGCACTTACTGTGGGCCCCACATTTCGTGTGCATTATCTCCTTTAATCCTCTCAATAGGTCCATGACATAGGTCTTATTATTCACATTTTACAGACAAAGAAACTGGGCCCAGAAAGATGAAATATCTTGTCCAAGTTCACCCAGTGAGGAAGTAGTGGTACAACAATTCCAACCAAGCTTTGTCTGATTCCCAACAGGTGCTTCTATCCAGGGAGCCATGCTGCTCCCTAGTGTGGAAATGGACATTGTATTAGCTTGTTTGGGCTACTGGTTCAAAGTACCACAGAATGAGTGGTTTAAACAACAGAAATGATTGTCTCACTGTTCTGGAGGCCAGAAATATGAAGCCAAAGTGTCAACAGGGTTGGTTGCTTCTGAGGGCTGTGAGGAAAGTATGTGTTCCTGGTCTCCCTCCTTGGCTTGTACATGGCCATCTTCTTCCTGTGTCTTCACATCGTCTTTCCTCTATACAACGTCTGTGTTCTAATGTTCTCTCTAATGGCAATGACAGTCATGTTGATTAGGGCCCACCTTAATGACCTCTACAAAGACCTTATCTCCAAACATAGTCACATTCTGATGTACAGGGGTTAGATTTCAAAGTATGCTTTGAAATCATACTAGTGCTAGAAGGGACATAATTCAGCCCATAAAGATATGCAGTCAATTTGTTTTTCTAAGAAGTTATACTACTATCTACTTTAGGGATGTGACCTTCATTTGAATCCTTATGGCTGGAATTTCAGTAGCCAAGTCAGTTTGAGTTGTGTGTCATTTGTATTCATCCTCCTTAAGGATGAATGTGGAGTGCCACCTAGCAGTGACATCTGTGACATGGAAGCATGGCTGTCCTTTCTTCAGTGTGCAGAGGGAGACATGGAAAACATGGACTTAGGGTATTTTGGTTTATTGACTCTTTGAGTCACTGCTTCCTTCTGCCTCAAAGGATTATTTAGAGATTAATTGAATAAAAATTGCAACATGAGTGGGTAGCTGGGACTTGGAGGTAGTGACTCATATTTTTCACAGGACCTGGTATAAATTATAAGCGAAGGCTGGTATGCTTACCCTTTTGCCTCATTATCTATGTGGAGGGCTCGTTTGATTTTGACTGAGTTTGATTAGAAAGGATAAAAGATTTGGAACAGGCTTGGGGGAGGTGTGTGGGGGTGGGGTGGGGGGGTGAAAGTGTTTGAGATAGGAAAGTCAGGAACACAGAGATATGAATGAACCAAGAGAAAGAGCAAGACTGAGGTGGAGCAGGAGTGGGAGGAGGACTCATTAAAGGAACACCAAAGACCATCTTTGTTGACCCTCCTGACTTTTCCAGACACAGAGATTAAATCCAAGTCTCTGAGAGCAGTTTTAGGTTTTCAGAAGACAGAGGTCCCCAAGTTGGCTTCTTTCCTAAGGATGGAATTTGAAACTTTCTGAGTCCTGTATTCTGTTCTGTTGCAGCTTCTTTCTGAGATTTTGCAAGACACTATTTGTAACAAGGGGCTCATCTATCTGTTTCAGAAATGAACAAGCATCCTGTCTCAGCTTTGCACTGCTCACTGGATATGAGTTCTAGGAAAAGTCAAGCTGTTATGCAGCTTACTCAGTCACCTTTTGTGTTCTCAAAACACAAGCACATTGTGTCTGACAAAGGTCATATAATAATCAGAGTTCTTTTGGGTGGGCAGAGCTTCCTGAGTTATCCCATGAGGATGCAGTACAAAGGGAAGAGAATTCTGGTTTCTATCATTTTCAGAGTAGCCATCTTCTTGCTCTTGTTGATGGCTCACAGTAGCTCTGTGTCTGCACCATGCATGGGTCTAGAATATGTAGAATTGTTTATGATTGTTAGGTAAAAGACATTCATTTCTCAAAAGGAAGCCTTATTCTCTTCTGTGTATGATTCTGCTTTTGTGTGAGAGTATCAAAGCTATAGTCCTGTGCTCTCAAGAAATCTTTGTTTTCTGATCTTTAGCTGAGTAGGCTGAGTTTAGCTGAGAGGAGATTCCAGCTTTTTCTTTTGTCATAGTCAAGCTTTTCAGAATGAAGCGTTAATAGATGCAGAAACACTTTTACATGGTTGGAGAATTGATCTCATAGGAGGATAAGATGTAATGATCCTCGTAGAAGTCAGACTAGTCTACAGGATGAAACCTGTCAACACTACAGCTCCGCACGGTGTACACACCTATGCCTTCTTCACTTTCACTCTTCCTGAGGTGCTGTCTCCTTGCAGCTCACTGTTTTCTCCTTGTTATGTACGTCCTTGGTGTTACTTTTTTCTTTATTGTTTTTTTTTTAAAGAACGTGAACTCCCGAGTGAAAACAGCAGTACCTTTCTTACATACTTGGTTTTGTGTTTACTGTAGCACCACAGAAATGTACAAGCATGTTGACTGTGTATTTACCTTCATGGAAAAGTACCAGAAAGCTTCTAGGAATAGAATTTGAAACTCCATAGACTGATATGGCAAAATAATTAGCCATCCATCTACTATTGCCTTAGAAATGCTAAGAAGAACAAAAGATGGGGTTCAATTCTGTAGAATAGTAAAGTAGGAAAGAGAAGGACCCTAAAAGTTGGACCAGGCACTGGCCACATGATTCCACTAGCCCTGGAGGTTGGACTGAGTCCAGGAAGTAACAGCAGAATCTTGGTTCTGCAAGAAACAGGGAAGGGCTATGGTCACTAGTGTGCTGGGCAACGAAAGTTTCCTTGGTCAACTTTAGTCTTTCTGAAGGACAGAATAGTACTGTTGACCAGCCTATTCTGAGAGCTAGAATAAGGTCAGGGCTGGAACAATGAGAAACCTGTGTTTTGGATATAGGAAGAGACAAGGACCACATGTATTGGTTATCTATTGCTATGTAAAAAGTTACCTCAAAATGCAGTGTCTTAAAACAACAAAAGTTTACTACCTTACAGCTTCTATGGATGAAGCCTAGTTGGGTATGTCTTTCTCTAGATCTCTCCAAAAGCTGCATCTAGGTGTCCCTTAGGGCTGCCATCTCATGTGAAAGCTTGGCTAAAGGAGAATCTGCTTTCAAACTCTCTCATGGGATCAGCGGCAGGATTTCTGAGTTTCTCATGGGCTGTTGAACAAAGGACCTGAGGTTCCTGCTGGCTGTTAGCCAGAGATCTCCCTTACTTTCCTACCATGTGGGCCTCTCCATGGAGCAGCTGGCTTCCTTAGAATGAAGAAATGAGAGAGCAGTAGTGGGTGCACAAGATGGAAGCCAGTGTCTTTGTAAACTCATCTCACTAGTGGTGTCTCATAACTTCTGCCATATTCCTTTCCTTAGAAGTGAGTTGGTAAGGGGTGGCCAAGACTCAAGGGGAGGGATTACACAAAGATCTGTCTACCAGGAGACCACATCATCAGGGGCCATGTGAGAGGATTCCCACTGATATGGTAAGAACAAGATGAGAATAGCAGAGTCACGCGAGAAGAAATATGGAGAATTGAAAGCCTAATAATGGAAAAAACAAATTCACAGGAATTTGGGCTTTGCACCATCAGCCAGAAAGGACAGACATGAAACAATGAGATCTTGCAAGCTAGGAGAAATTTTGCTAAACTCATAAAAAGGGCAAGGAATGCAGTCTTATATATATTCATATTTAGCATAAGGCTAAGAACGTACTATGCCTTACAAATATTTGTTGAATGCATGAAGCAGAGACTTTCATATTTTTCCTTATAGTGCTTGATCTTTTTTGTTTCTTATATTGGTTTGAAGAATTTGACTCTCATAGATTAAACCTAGATAGAATTAGCGTTTCTGTCATTAGTATGATGGCGAAGTAATATGTTGCCCAAATATTTTGCCAACATTCACTTCTGAGAATAAAAGAGGGTGCTATTAATGACGTGGCAAGGTCAGCTGGTGTACATTTATGTCTTCGAGGAAACTAGGATATATAGTCCTTTTAGATATTACCTAAACTCCCTCAACAAAGCTTCCAAGGACCTGGGACAGCCTTGCACTGACTCAAGCATCCTCTGGTTTGGGGAAGACCAAAGAATACTGGGCCAGAGAAGCTCCCAGGAGGTCCCTCTTCCACCAGTCTGGGCCATGGCTACCTTGTTTGTGGAGTCAGAAAGGAGTGAGACACGGTCCCTCTTCCCTTGGGAGTTGACCCTATTATGTTTACCCCTCCTCTGGAGATTAATATAATTTTGGAGATCTCCTGGGTACAGTGAGTAAGTAGCATATCAATCAACAAATGAATGTGTGGGTGAGCATCTGCTCAGTCCAAGATCAAGTTCTGACTTTGAAACCACTTTACTCTAATGGCTCTCTCTTTTCCTTTCCTTGCAATATTTAAAGAAAATCTCTTTGTTTTGTAAATAAAAGTAAATAGCTCATATCCTATGGTGATGGGAATAAAGACTCTAATTGTTTTCACATATTTTGTAAATAAAACATATGGCACAAATGACAATTTACCCTCACCATTTATCACAATGTTTACAAAGAGACCTAGATTCTCATCTCAAAGTCAATATCTTTTGATGACCTGTCATGAAAAGCTGTGGGGTTAATGTTCAGACTAAGGCTGTGTGTTGTGTCAGAATTGCCCCTGAAAAGGCAAAAGCATCATGTGAGTCAGGCCTCAGAACTAACTGAGAGATGTTAGAATCTTGAATGTAGCATTGAGGAGAAATTCCTTTCAGATGACATAAAGGCTGATGCTCTGAACCATTTGATTTCCATTGGCCAGTGGCTTCTTGAATTTTCTGGAGATCTCTGACATTAAATCTGAGTGTGTATCTTGTAAAACAATGATCTTTTCTCCCATCTGGAGCCAGCCAGCCTTAATAGGAGGGAAAACACAGTCATTACCCATCTTCATCTTTTTCCTTAGACAAAAGTGTGAAATCATGAACTGTGCTACCACTGATCTAACTCCATTGATATATCTAGGAAAAGTTCATCTTATTTATAAAGTTGGAAGAAGATGAGAACCATGGAGAAAGACAATAAATTGTTATGGTACAGTCATGGCAAAATGACAAATTTTACAGTTTATTTCATGTGATAGAAAAAGACTCTTGAACAGAGAGTCTTGGATAGAGTAATTTCTTTTACCCCAAATTATGCACAGATAGATAAATGGTGCTTCTTTAACAAATATAAAGTAAAAGCAACCATTTAACCCATACCATTATATTCAACAGTGTTGACATGAAGGTGAGAACAATGGGCTGAAAAATGCAAAGCTTCCTTCAGAAGAAGCTCTGCTGGATTTGGCCAATTTCTTTTGACATGCATCAAGAGTCGTATTTCCATGGCAGGCTCTTAATTTCACAGCCTTTGTGGCTTGTGACATTCTGATTTATGTGGAGATTAAAGAGGAACAACACACCAGACCAGAAAAGCATGATCACAGAATGAATGTGGCACAATTGAAATCGAGGATGCTTCTTTCTTTCTGAGGCTCCACAGAAATCTCTGTGGCTTACACATCATACTTGTGTCTTAACAACACGCTAGGGCTTTGTCAGTGTTTTCTTGATGGACCTGAAAAAAGGTCCCATTCCACCTCAGAGAGTAGGCTTGCAGTGGTTACAGAGCCTGGCCTCCATTTCTTTGGAAGAGAGATTCCTGAAGGGTGGAGGCAGTGCACTGTGGTGGAGACGGGCAAGGCATAAGCTACAGAGTTTTGGAGAAATGGGATTTAGACCCAGCCTTGAACTTTCTGGTTGTGTGACCTTGGGCAAGTCAGTATCTCTGGAGATGGGTTTCCTTCTCTGTAAACAGGGAACAATAATTAAACCTGTCCCAGACATGTGACGGAAAGTGAAAAGATTGCTCATAAAATGTGGTAATTACATGAAAGAACACATAAAAGCACAAGCACCGAGGAGTCATCAGTAGCTGTTACTATCGGAGCATTCAGGGGGCATCCTCCAGATGGTCTTTGGGTTGGTCTTTTGAAGGATGAATATTTACAACATAATAATGGTTATATCTTTGTTTCTAGAGATAAAACTTATATTACATCAAAATGAAGAAAATTATTTTCATCAATACCTCTGATTTATGGGGGGGAGGCAGTGGTAGGTGGAGGTGAGAAGCTTTGAGGGAGTCTCAGTGTGGATTAAAATAATTCAGAGAGCTATTGCTTACTTTGGAATTGATGCAGTGTTCTCCCAATCTGCAGGCTTCTGGAGCCTGGGCTGGGGTTGGAGGAGATCTTCATTACTTCCTGTACTTGGGAAGTGGGGAGGTTAGAGCTGTTTCCTCTGCCTTTATAATGCTTTCTTGGTGTATTGCACCATTTCAAAAACTTTCCTCCTCCAACATGTTAAGCAGTAAAAGAATTGTCCCATCCAGAGGGTGACTGCTAATCCTCCTCACTCCTAGCTCAAATCTCAGATGTCCTTCATCTATCACGTCAGTGCTGCCTACTCCCTGACCCAGTTCTGTCCAGTGGAGTGGAGATGAAGCCTCAGTTCACCAGCTAGAGCCCACTGAGAGCTTCTTGCTGGCCAGACCCATTCATAGCCCTGGGATCTTTCACTTTTCCTGCTCAGTCCCCCGTTTCTTATGGGAACCCCTGGAGGTTAGCACCCTGCTTGCCCTGCCCCTCAGCTACTGGAGACCCCAAAGTCACCATCTGACATCCTGTATTGCATGCTGCTGGTCTGCTGAGGCTAACTATACATACTGGCTCTTTGAGACTTGACTTATTGATGCCAGTCTGTTCCCACTTGAATTTGGTCTTTCCTCTCTATGCTCTGTGCCAGACATTGAGCATTGGACAAGAGTCAGTCTTTGGTGCACCCGGTAGTTTGTTCACCTCCATGGAGTGTAATCTTGGTTTCCTCTCCATTCTCTCTAAATCAGAATTCAGAAGTACTTGCATCCGCATGCTTGAGAATGTCCTAATGACTGGTAACGATGAAAAATGAAAATGGAGTCTTGTTTCTTTACAGGCAGACAATGGTCTTTATAGGCAGACAATGGTCTTTATAGGCAGACAATGGTCTTTACAGGCAGACAATGGTCTTTACAGGCAGACAATGGTCTTTATAGGCAGACAATGCCAGCTAATTAACCAGAACATCAACACAGAAGCTCGAGTTTAGTGGAACGTATGTAAACTTTGGGTCAGACAGACTTGGGTCTAAATCCTAACTCTGCTTTGTTCCCTTGAGCAGATTATCCATTCTCTGTCAGCTAAAAGTTCCTCACTTTGAGGTGACAATAAGTATACTACATTTTCAGGATTGCCACAGGATTAAACAAGACAATGCAGGTATGTAAATTAGCTGGCACTTAGTAAAAACACAGCAAATGTTAGATATTATTATCATTACCATATTAATAACTGATTAACACTGAAAAGAATTTAGATACATAACACCACATTCTAAAAAGGGTTTCTAAACTGGGTTTCTAAATAATCTCAGCCAGGGAGAAGGAACACATGGAAGGTTCTTATTAAAAATCAAAACATTAAGACACTGAGTAAAATTTATTAACTCTTTTTTGAAGGAGCATAGCTCTTTCTTTCATGGGGGGCATAGGAAATCCTTGGAATTCTCTAGTTGAAACATGTTAACAAGTTCTGATGAAAAAATGTAAGATTATAGACTATACTATGGCATCAAATGATAAATTCCAAGTAAAAGTTAACAGATGTTCAACAAATCAGTGGTTCATCTAAAAGATTGTCCTATTGTTTTGTCACTATCCCTCATCAAGACTCAAAGTAGTCACAGAAGAAAAATCTAATGTGTGTAATTTATCTTTGAGACACTTTTGTGTCTAATAAGGACACAATGTCTGGGCCCTCAATGGTGCAGTTTGTTTTTCTTCTTACAACGTAGACAGGTTGGTGTTATACTACTAAAGGAACATGAGACATAAGGAGGGATGTGCACCCTATCACTCTGGCAGAAACACCTGGAAAGACATAATGGAATAGGAACAAAGTGGTGGAGGCCATTTCTATAGCCTTTTCACCTGTTTCATGAGGAGAGAACCCACCTGTCTGAGGATATTGGTATCCTGAATGGTTAGATTCGGCCACTCACTGTCAGACCATGTCACCAAATGAAGAGGTATTGTTCTTTGGGAAAGTCAGACATTCCATGAACTGAGAACAAAATATGAGATCATTAGACGTTTGTGATCTGTCACAGTATATTTGAATACCCATTTCAGAGATATGAATACCTGTGTACCCGTATAGAAGCTTCTCTGTGAGACCTGTAGTCTGACAAAATCAGGTTCATTGGCCCCCTCCAATGAGGGGAACTACACATGAAGAATCATTAGGTGTCTCACCAAACACAGGGAAAGAGTCTCATGAGTAGAATGTGGAAAATGAGCTGGAAGCTGCCTGAAAAGGATGGGAAGTAGTGGGCGTAGTGTGGAGCCTGTTGTGGTATATCAGCAGAGAGATAATGATGCATTGGCCAAGGGTGGTGTGCTCTGCCAAATAAAACAAATTCAAATAAGAGAAGGTGAGACTTGACTGGAAAGGATTATTTTAACAGGGAGAAAAGTGACTTATTGCAGTAGGGGAAGCTCTTTAGCTGTTAGATCTCCAAGCATTTCTAAGGTCAGGCAGAAAAGGCTTCTCTTCTATAAGAAGGGGTGCATAAGTCTGGGACCTAGGACTAAGGTGGAACATCTACCCAGAGCCAGGTCTGGGTCATGGAGCCAATGAGGAGGGTGGCCTGATAGTGATCCACCCTGAGGTTTGCCTGTTTGGGGGAGGGGTCTGTACAGAGGGGCTATATACTGACTCGGGCTGAGTCCAAGTTCAGGGACCTGGAGGAAGGAGAGAAGCTTAACTAAAGTTTGATGAAATCACATCAGTGGGTATTTTATTCTGATTGATGAGTGGGGACAGACGGTTCATCTAATTGTTTATGAAGTAAAGAACGGGAACTTGGAGGGTTTGTGTCTGGTCTTGTCACAGGTGAACAAGAGGACATCTATGAGTCTTGTCTCCATCATATAGAGAAAAGGGAGTTCTTTGCAATAAACTATCTCCTAGAAGACAAGAGGATGGGGGAGGTTGTTAATCATCAATGGTGTACATGAGCACAGGGCTCAAATAAAATTCAAGATTGTCAAGTGGGTTGGAAGAAGCAAGTATGTCTAGAAATAATGAGCAGTTGATTTCATAGGATTTGTTGATAGATTGAATGTCAGTCTAAGGAAAAGAGAAGAACTAAGAATGTCTCCCAAATTTCTGGCTTGGGATTTGGAAGAGTTATAGTTTACAAATGCAGACAGTGGCAGAGATAAAAGCAATTCAATGTGATGGGAAGATGGAGGCAATACCCATAGGATATTTTCAATTTCTTTTCCACGCATATCCTCTTGGCCATCAATTTCTTTAATATTAAGCCTTAACTATATCTTAAATCCAACTCTTCTGCTGCTGCCTTAGTTCAGATTTCCATCATATGTTGCCTGTACTATTAAATTAGCTTTCCAAACAGGCTCCTTGCCCCTGGGTTTGCTGCTACACTCCCAAATACATGTTCCACATTCCTGTGGGATAATATATCCAAATAAATTATAGCATGCTATTCATGCTTTCAGGAGTTTCCCAGTTGCACATGTCTTTGGTCCTGGAATAAACTTTCTTTCTTAGTCAATGGCAAACTTTGATTTATGCAAAAAACACTCCTTACCCTTTTCTGAAGCCATATCTCACCATACCCCCACCTCAAGTGACTGTTTCACTCTTTAAAAATACATCTTCATATTCTATACCCTTAATTTTTTTGTCTATTTTATTGTATTTTTGCTTTATTTAAGGAAGAGACCAGTATTCTTAATCTTTGCCTCCCCAATGCTGATAGAAGTGCTTGACATATTGTAGAGCCTCAATGAATGTTTGCTGACCTAGTGATTAAACTAAGAATTAAACTTGAATGTAGTCTCCTTGAAGCTGTTTCATACTAGCTTCTTTTTTTTTTTAATGTTTATTTATTTTTGAGAAAGAGGGAGAGAAAGAGCAGGGGAGCAGCAGAGGTTGGTGGGGAGGGAGACAGAAGATCCCAAGCAGGTTCTGTCCTGACTGTAGAGAGCCCAATGCGGGGCTCAAACTCACAAACTATGAGATCATGACCTGAGCTGAGGTCAAACGCCCAACCGACTGAGTCACCCAGGCGCCCCTCATACCAGCTGATTAAATTCTACTTATGTAGTATGTGAAGGCAGTCTCTCCTGCAGGTTGTGATGGGTGGAGAGTTGTGAAATTTCCTCACTCCTTAGTCTCTTCAGTATCTCTTTAGATGTTTCACTTATTGTTTTCAGGCCTGCCTTTTTTCCTCTGGTTTTTCTAGAACTATCATGAAGGGGGTGAGCCCTTCTGTACCTTAGTGTGAGCAGGCTGGGGGCCTTCATCCTCAGCAGGAGAGACTACTTTGGGGCGTGAGCAAAGGGGCAGAATGCTGAAGGCTGGCTTGATTAGAGTCATAGTCTGTCTTGGATATCCCTGCTTAGAAGCGTTCTTTCTTATTAGTAACTGAGTGCACCAATTCTTACTACGGGCATCGGTGTTGAAGGACGGTGTCCAAATGTGCTCTGTGGAGCCTCAGCCTTCTGTAGAGGGGCTTCTGAAACGCCAACTCTTGTTGGGCGGGGACAGCAGATGACCAGCGAGTCAGGTCCTAGGTCTCTCACCCTCATGGAACCAGCACACCGACCTGGACTCCAGCCTGGATTCGCACCGGCCCCATCTAAGCCAGCAATCCATCCAGAGCTAAGTTATTACTAGTATTATCTCTTTCATGTTCGTCCCCTTCCAGGAAGAGACAGGTCCCCCCTTTCACCTTTAACTATTTTAGCCCACAGAGCTCACATCTTATTTCAGCTAAAATATAACGGGAAATTTTCAGTCTTCATTCTCTTTGCTTAGTTTTCCTCATTAGGTTCCTGATTCTGAAGACGGACAGGAAAGGCCTGATTCTGTTTCCCAAGATGTATAGGAGTCAAAAGAGGCTCATGAAATCTCAGAAGCCGACTAGAGAAACACTTTGCAAACAGGCTCTTTGGAGATCCAGGGTAGCGCAGAGGCACTTAGGGCCTCCCTGGAGGGCTGAGAGAATCCTCTGCGTCTGTGTTTTGGCTAAGCAGCACTACTTTTAATCTTTTGTAATTACTGGGACTTTGTGGAATATTTCACTTGAAAACAGGGCTCTGTTGCTTAAAGGGAGTTTGAACACCCTCGGCCTATAAGATTAGCAAAAGCCTGCTTCAGCTAAAACATGTGCCTGTTCTCTCTTATGAAGCAATGGCGGAGAAGTCATTTTCACTGTGTAGACCATAAACTATGGCTCATGAAGCCCAGAGCTTGAGCTCCGATGGCTTTGACCCTGAGCGGCAGGTCCAAGTGTTTCCTACACGGAAGAGGAGAGAGAACCTTAGTCACTGGGCAGGCACGGTGCACTCTGCGAGTGTGCATTTTAATGCCAGTGTCAGGGCAGACTTCCACCGGCTGTCTAAACATTTACCGAACCAAATAATAGCATGCAAGATCGGTGGGTTTCAGATATTTGCCACCTTAAAACAGCACTTGGTCATTAACTTAATCACAGCTGCTATAGTCCCGCCAATGTATTTTGTTTGTCAACAGCGTATTTGCTCCAAGCAGCCATTGGGAGTTTTGCTGTGGTCGGGGATGGCAGGCTGGCTAAGGCAGAGGTGAGCATTACAAAACCAGGGACAGACAGGCCCGTCTCCTGGACTGAGACTTGATTCCAGGAGGGAAGCAGAAACCAGCGGTATATTCCATGTCAGGTGCTGCCGTCATGGTTTTACTTTCAACAGAATTGGATGTTCAGTTTGGAGAAACGCCCTGATGTCCATGATCATGTGCTCCTTTGATATGGGACATGGCCGCTGAACAGTTACACGGTTTCCCCTTTGTGATGGACGGAGTGTCTGTGTCCCCTGCCCAAATACCTCTGTTAAAGTATGGTCAAAGCCATAACACCTGATGTGATTGTATTAGGAAACAGGGACCATGAGGAGGTCGTAAAAGTTAAATGAGGCCATAGGGGTGAGGCCCTACTCTGATTGGGCTGGTGTCCTTGTAAGAAGAGGAAGAGCTGTGCTTGGGTGGCTCAGTTAGGTAAGCATCGGATTTTGGCTCGGGTCACTATCTCTTGGTCTGTGAGTTCAAGCCCCAAGTCAGGAGGCTCTGTGCTGACAGCTCAGAGCCTGGAGCCTGCTTTGGATTCTGTGTCTCCCTCTCTCTGCCCCTCCCCCACTTGTGCTCTGTCTCTCTCTCTCTCTGTCTCTCAAAAATAAATAAACATTAAAAAATTTTAAAAAACAAAGCAGAGGAAGACACACCGGGGCCCCCTCTCTCTCCATCATGTGAGGACACAGGAAGAAGGAAGCTGTCTACATGGCAGGAAGAATCCTCACCAAGAATCCTATTGGCCGGCACCTTGATGTTAGGCTTCCAGCCTCCTAAACTGTGACCAAAAAAAAGTGTTGTTTAAGCCACCCCATCTGTGTTATTTTGTGACAGTGGCCTGAGCTGACAAATGCACCTTTATTTTTCCTTCTTTAAATTCCTTAATCTAACTTGTTTCCTAGTGCCTCGTCCTGGAACTTCTGACATCTTGGCCTTTGCTTCTCATTACTCAACAGCCATTCCAAAACATTGGACTTGGCCATGCTGCTTACTCTCTTCCTTTGGTACTGAATGAATTTCTCAGGGTCTGCCTGAGAGAAAGTCCCGGGTCTTCTTGTGGGTCTTGCAATATGGCTGAGGCCATTTGTTCTCCTCACTGACTCTTCTTAGACTAGGCTCAAGGGAGTTAGATCAGTTTGTTTCCACTCTGAAGTTGTATAGCAGACACTGTCAGATGTCTGTGTAATATCCATCCCTCCTGTCTGGCTTGCTGAAAGAACTCTGATTTTGCTCTGGGTATTAATAATATGTCCTTGCTTTAAGAGGAGAAATAGAAATTGGTCTAAATCCTTTCTGGCTTTCATTGGGGTTGCTATGTGACCAGGTTCTGGCAAAGCATAATAAGCCAGAAAAGAGTTGTGAAGTGGAAGTCTGTTGAGAAGTGGACAGATGAGACTAGGGTTATCCTAACCTCTTTCTCTTGCCCTGGACATGAATGTGATGTCTGGAGCTGTAGCAGCCATCTTGTGACTGTAAGAATGAAAGTCAGGATGTAAGGGTGTTGGAACAGAAAGAAGGAAAGAGCTGGGCTCCCAATGGCATCACTGAACTATTGAACAGTATCAGTAACTCCCTGCTCCGGACTATTCCTTCTCAGCATAATATTTTTGAGACTTATCTATATTGGGGGAGGGTTGATTTCTTTTTATTTTGTGTATTCTATTATGTAGATATATTGCCACTCTCCATTCTCCTGTTGGTGGAGATTGAGGCTTTTTTCCCTCCAGTTTTTGGTTATTAATAAAGTTACCATATGTATTGGTGTGCAAATCTTTTCCTAGTCATAAGTTTCCAGTGGTGGTGGTGGTGGGGGCGTAAATGCCCAGGAATAGAATAGCTGTGTTGCAAAAGAAAGTGTATACTTAATTTGATAAGAGCCAGCCAAGCTGGCCTTCCAGTTTCTGCTCCTATCACAGTGCAGAAGGATGCCAGCTGCTTCGCAGCTTCTGCCTACACTTGGTACTGTCTGGCTCACTCAGTTTAGCCTGGGTGTGGGGGCTAAGTGGCCTTTCATTTTCCTATTAATTTGCATTTCCCTCATGCCTCATGATGTTAACCACTTTTTCCCCACGAACACTGGCTTTCTGTATATATATTTCTTGTGTGGCATGCCTGTTCAAGACTTTGCTTCTCCAAATAAGTTGGATTGTTAGTCTTTTTATTATTGAGTTGTAGGAGCTCATAGTGCATTTGAGATACAACTCTTCTGTTTGATAGAGGTGTTGCAAATATTTCCTGTCTGTGGCTTGCTGCTTCCTCTGCTCAAAAACTGCTCGCCATGCTCTAACATCTGGAGACATGTTTTTCGCCTCTCTCCAACATCTCTTGCTCCCATCAAATTGGTTTCCTCCTCAGCTTTCCAAAGTGCCATGCTCGCTCCATGGCTCCACCTCTTTGGATACCTGGCTACCCCCACCGCCAGGGTCTCTCTGTTCCCTCAGCAGCAGCTGTACTTGTCTCTGGCACTTGCCTTTGCCTGCCATCAGGTACTTCATTTATATTCCTGCTCTATGTGTGTATGTTTTGTCTTATCATTTGGATGTTAGCTCCTTGAGGACTGGCATACTTCTAATTTTTTCCTCACTGTGCCTAAAACAGTGCTGTGCAGATATACTTGGAGCCCTCTGTGTGCAAATATTTCAAGGTAGAAATCCTCTAAACAGGAGGCTTTGGAGAAGACCCTTGTTCAATTTATTCGTTCAGTGTAGTTGGTTATTTTCCAATTTCTTCCTTCCATTTTAGATGAGATATTGAGTCTACTTTTATACATCCGCAGAGTTTCTATACCGATTCATGATGCCTTTTTATTTTATAGCTCCAAATAGTTCATTAAGTACGTGCAGATTTGCAAGTACAGATTACCTTTTATGAGACATTATACCACTATATTCTGGCTTTAGGGAATTGAACAAATTGCATACTCTCAAAATCAGAGTTTTGGGAATATTACTATAATAAATTTTGGGGAAATAATGGGAAGGAAAAAAACCTTACTCATCTTTTAGTTGCTAATTTAAGGTATCTAACAGTGCTAGGTTAGGTCCATAGAGGGCATTTGGACACCTTAATCAATTAACCAGACAAAGACGTTTAGGGGAAAATGTGACTGCTTTTTTTGGGAATAGAAAATTTAGGAATAATGTAAAATGTGCTCCCCTTCTTGGGAAATTTATAACCTACTCACTAGCCAGATTTTTTTTTCTCATCCACCATAACAACAGTAATAACTAAAACCCTCTTACAAAGTGATATATTTCTTTGGCTCTTTGGGTCTCTCATCCTACATAGCCACATTGAGAATTCCAAGCTGTGCGTGATGATGATCCAGTGGAAGAAAGAGTGAAAAAGTTGTCAAGAATTTTTCAACTATCCATCCATTAATTAATTCGGCAAAAGTTACTTGAGCATTTATCATGACTGAAGAGACAAAAGCCAGAGAGAGAGAGTCCCGGACTCATGCCATGAATGATTGGGGAGCGTAGCCCTAAGTGCTGGAGGTCATTTCACGAAGAGCAGCTGTGCTGTCCTACGAAACGTCTCCACCTCTCTTGCTTTCTCAGAAGCAGCTTGCTGAGATTTATGGAGAATCTGTCCAACTAAGCACAGCATTTCCTATGGTTTTTCAAAGTGGTAAGATATGAACTGGGTTTGCATGTGCTCAGGGATGCAGACTATAGATGTGACAACTCGCTTTTAATTTCCACGATTACAGGTTCATAGAAATCCGTAATCTCATTCCAGGTTACTTTCCAAATATACACTGGGAGCTTTATTATTTCCAGGAGATAAAGTAATTACATGAGTACGTAATTTCTACCTATTCCTCTAGATTTTTTCTCCACTCAGCACATGTCCTCTGCCTTGGACAGTTGACCCATGGAAATAATATTAGGGGCTTCCTTGTCATCTGGGTTCCATTTGAGTTTGACCAGTGGAGATGCTGGCAGGTCATTGGGAGGAGCAGGATAATGAGGTCATTGAAAACACTTTTTAAAGCTTATTTATTTAATTAGAGAGAGTGTGTGTGTGAAGGGGAGGGGCAGAGAGAGAGGGAGACAGAATCTCAAGATTCCACACTATCAGCATGGAGCCTGATGCAAGGCTCAAACTCACCAACAGTGAGATCATGACCTGGGTGGAAGTCTGACGCTTAACCCACCAAACCACCCAGCTGCCCCGAGGTCTTCCTTTAAACCTGTGGCTCTGTCCCGCTAAGGTCATTCTAGGTTGGTTGTGTCCCTCGATTAAAGGTCATTGCTCACATCAAAGTGGCTTCTCAACACATCTCTTGCCTTGTGAGTGCAGGCATCTGCTTTCTCCACCCATGCCTTCAGCCTACGTGTGGCAGTAGCTCTGGGGTTTAGCACCAGGTTACCGTACTATTCCTAGTTCCTGGTCCAGACCTTTCTTTGTAACTAGATGCTTCCTAAATAAATCTCAGATTATCTTGCTAAGAGTATGTCATCTTGTTAGTTTCAGGGTTTATATGCCACAGTATAAAATCACATTCTATTTGAAATTATTTACTTTATTTTTTTAAAGTTTATTTATTTTGAGAGAGAGGGAGGGTGAGAGCATTCGAGTGAGGGAGTGGCAGAAAGAGAGGGAGAGAGAGGGAGAATCCCAAGTGGGGTTGGCGCTGTCAGTGTGGAACCCTTTGTGGGGCTTGATCTCATGAACTGTGAGATCATGACCTGAGCTGAAATCAAGAGTCAGATGCTCGGTGACTGAGCCACCCAGGCACCCCCAATTATTTACTTTTATAAACATACAACTAAACTCATTGTGTTTAACTTCTGGCATCATTCATCCCCTTTGGCCCATCCTGTGTATACCCTAAATGGCTTTTCAGAGTCTCTGAGGGAAACGAGAGGTAATTAATCACATAACCTATACTAAAGACCTTCAAGTGGCATGGTTTCTGTTATTTTAATTCAAGAGCTAAATGTGAACTTGAGCCCAGGATGGAGGGCTGGTCTAAAATAAAGGCCTCCCCCAACAACACATTAGGATGCTGGATAAACTATGGCAACAATTAAAAATGTGCCCAACCATTCACACTCATGATGATGGCAGTTATCAAAAAATGGGAAATAGATGTTGACAAGGATTCAGAATCCTTGTGCATTGCTGGTGAAAATGTAAAATGCTGCCGCTGCCGTGGAAGATAGCTTGATGGCTCTGCAGTGAAGTACAGCATTGCCTGTGCCCCCGCCATTTCATTTCTAGGTATACACCTCAAAGGACTGAAAGCAGGCACCCAAACACATACTTGTATACCTATATTCATCGTAGTACTACTCTTAATTGTCAATGATGGAAACAATCCAGTGTTCATCAACAAATAAATAATATGTGGTATACACTAATAATGGAATATTATTCAGACATAAAAAAGAAAGAAATTCTAAAAAAATACCGTGGATGAACCTTGAAAACATTATGTTTAGTGAAATAAGCCAGACATAATAGAACACACAGGATTCCACCGTTATGAGGTAGTTAAAATGAGCAGTCTTGTAGAGACAGAGTGCAGTAGAAGTTATCAGGGGCTGGGAGGAGAGGGCAATGAGAAATTTTTGTTTAATGGGTACAGAGATTCTGTTTGCAATAATGAAAAAGTTCTGGGAATGGATAGGGACAATGGGTATACATAGAATGAGAACATACTCAGTGCCACTGAACTGTATGCTTAAAGATGGTTAAAATGGCAAATTTTGTGTTATGTATATCTTAGACACTCTCTCTCTCTCTCTCTCTCTCTCTCTCTCACACACACACACACACACACACACACACACACACACACACACACATCTCTCCCACACTGTGTGCAGCCTGAAAACAAGAAAGAGAAATCTGCAGGTGTCAGATTTTTTCTAATGTTCATTATTTTTGAGAGGGCAAGAATGGGAGGGAAGGGAGAGGGAAACAGATGATCTGAAGCAGGCTCTGTGCTGACAGCAGAGAACCTGATGCAGGGCTTGAACTCATGAACCGTGAGATCATGACCTGAGCTGAAGTTGGACACTTAACTGTCTGAGCCATTCCGGTGCCCCTGCTGGTGCTAAAACTGAAGACAGATTAAGGAGCAGGGAGCAGGGACTGAACGCAAATGCCTTACAAATGTAGTGAAGACAGATATCAGCTCATATTCACTGTCAGCAGTGTTGTCAACCTCAGTTGCACTTTGAAATCATCTAGAGAGCTTAATATCATACCGATTCCTGGACCCGCCCCTGGCGATTCTGACTTAATTGCTTTGAGAGTAGCCTGGGTTGCCTCTCTAACCAGGGGCTGAGTATTTCCATGGAAATGAATTTTCTCTGAATATGAATTCACAGCCAAAACTATGAATCATATGAAGAATAGAGGGAGGGTCAGCAGGCCTAAAATAAAGGGAGTATTTTGACATCCAACCAAAGATAAAAGAATAATAAAAAAGATAATTTAAAATAGATGTATTTTAAGGGACCAAGTATTTAAAGGAAGGAATAGAAATAGCAGAGTAGAAACTTGATATTGTTACAAAGAACAAACAAATTCTAGACAGTCAATGAGAGAGACCAAGAAATTGAAAATTTTGGAAGAGGACCTATAAGTCTTGAAGGAGAATTTCCAAGTAATAAGCTCTTACATAGACCTAATAAGACATTCCTAAATGACAAGATAAGAGGAATGGAGGAGAGACACCATGGTGGAGAACATTCTATATTGAGGACAGATACACATTCTCAAAGTGACGAAACACACAAGTGTTAAGAGAATAATAATAATAAAGCTACCCCAGATGCATCAAAATTAAACTATAAAAAAACCAAAGACAAAGAGAACATCTTACACTCTCCCTGAGAAGAAGGACTGATGATGTGAAATTGACAGATTCTAGATTCAAACCTGCTTCCTAGGCAACAAGAGGTGCCCGAAGATGGTCTGCAAGACTGAGGGAGAGCATGCATCATGCTAGTCATCCCAAGAGTTAAGGCCAAAGTCACTTTCAGATTAGACACATTCAGATCTACAACAGAAGAGAAAATGTGCTGCCTTCAGGCCTCCACTGAAGGAGCTACAGGAAGGATTCAGCAGCAGGGACATTTCATAGTGTTTTCAATCCAGTTAAAGCTCTATCTCTCAATGCTTGTGGGCAAGCTAAAGCATTTACTTAGGGAGATATTTGTAGCTTCATATGTAAAAATTAGATTATAAGAAAAATAGAAAAAAAAGTGTCCAAATCAAGAAAATGAAAACAACAACAAAAACAAAACAAAACAAAAAAACCCCAAAAACCAGAGTTCACCAAAGTAGAAGAGAAAATATAATAAAGATAGAATCAGAAATTAATGAACTAGAAAACAAAGAAATAAGAGAGATGATTAACCAGGTTATCTGGTTTATATAGCAGCCAAATGATTGCAGAATACCTATCTCTATAATCTATATATCTGTGTTTGTATCTGTCTCCTCCAGAAATCAGTAAAAAAGCAAAAGGTAATCTAAAAGAGCACAAAGGTTATGAGCAAGCCTTTCACAGTAAAGCAACATATAAAATGGTTAATAAACATGGAAAACTCAGCCTCACTACTAATTAGGAAAATGCCAATTAAACATTCAATGTAACATTTCACACCCATCGGACTGTCAAAAATTAAATGAAAATCTGTCAGAGCAAGTAAGGACATGGGGAAGTAGGGACTCGGATCCGCTGGTAGTAGCAATGTGAATCAATTTAATGATTTTAGAGGGCAATTTGGCCGTTCTCTGCTAAAGCTGAAGATGCACACACCCAGCGTTTCCACTGCCAGGTGAATTCCTGAGACTCACCGCAACCCTGCTTTTGTTGTAGTGAAACAGTTCAAAATTTAAATTTCCATCTCTTCAAAGGGGTAAATTATTGTTTCTAATGTACTGGGATACCATACACTATTTAAGATGACTGACCTAGATGTGTATATATCAATATGTGATGATTTTGAAAACATAATGTTCATTTGCTAAGTGAAATAAGCTAGCCTGAAGGACAGGTATTATTTGATTCCGTTTATATAAGCTTTCTAGAACAGGTGGATTCATGGAGATGGAAGGTAGAATGGTGGCTACCAGAGGTTCGTGGGAGGGAGTTAGGGTTTAACGGGTGCAGAGTTTCTCTTTGGGATAATGAAATGGATACTACAATAAAGAATTTAAAAATCTGTAATGTTGAAGAAAATAGTCTATAGAAAAGTAGGTACATGTACTAGTTAAAGACTTGTAAGATTGTTTATGATACATGCATATGTATTAAATGTATAACAAATAGACAGTATTTGCACCAACTTCAAGATGAAGGTTTCACCTGGAGAGGGAGAATGCCAGGTGAGGGGCAGGGAGCTCAGTCGTATCCATGATATTTCTTTAAAGAATAAAAGTTCTGAAGGAAACAACAAAATGTCCCTTAGCTCTTAGTGGTGATACATGGACACTTGGAATATTTACATTTTAAAGATGTCCAGAAGTACAGTTTTGGGGGCTATTCTGATTATTTTGTTGACTATTGCCAAAATTTACAAAACAGAATGATGTTGGGGTGGAGGGCGTGGAGGGGGGGGGAAGGAAGATGTCAGAGTCCAGGTTGTACGTATCTTTCAAACATCTGTTTATCTCTTTCTTATGCCAAAGAATTTAATTACTAGACATTTCCATGTATTGTGGTAGGCCAGGGGCGACAAGCATGGTGCCCGTATTTCAATAAATGAAGGCGAGCCAGTCTTTTGTGGAAGACCTTCCACCCAAGGTCCTCGAGTGAGGGAAATCATCTGGCGCCTTCTGGCTGGCTGAATTGTACATGGATTCTAGCTAACTGTAAATAACCATGAACAAAGAGTATCTCAGTAGCCAATATTTTTCTCTGCTGGTATCAAATGAAATTCATTTGGTATCAGCTGGAGTTTTTATAGTGCTAATGGAAGTTATTTTCAGTTATCACGTCAGTCCATAAGTATACAAAGGCAGCAATTTCACTGGTAATCTGGAGATCAGTTTGTATGTAGGGGGTATGCTTTAGACTGTTTCTGCAGTGTAAGCTTTTATCTTAAGAAATGTGGGGGAATCATAAATAAAAAGGGAATGATGAAACAGAACATCCAACAAGGGCTAAGGTTGGGCTTGGCAACATTTCATAGCGTGAACATCTGAACTCCAAGATGTGGCGATGTCCAGGAAGCCCGGGGCACCGTGGGGAGCTTGCACATCTGAGAACTCATTCCACCAAATGTTAGTTAGTTAGCTCCCTCCCCTCATTCCAGCGATAGCTCTTTAAATACTGACAGTTCTTTCTCCATGCAGCCGCTATTTGATCTCATTCCATGGGGTAGAGGAAGGAAGCTGGAACCATCAATTTTTGTTTTTTAATAAACTCATGTAATTTTGCCATACTCCCACCAGGTACAAGAATGACGATAGAGCCCTGTAAATAAAAATCTGCTCCCTGCAGGATTTTAATTATTTATATTCTTTCAGCAAACAGAACCCCCGTCCGTTGTGATGATAGCATGTATGGAGATTGGAGGATGAAAATGCAGGGCCAACGTTGTTAGCCCAGAGAAGGGCAATTTAATTTTTTCCCTTCTGAAAATGGACATGTTGGATGCCTGAGATATTTGTACCAAATATCATAACTGTTAGCATTGCAGGAAAATTTTTTTGTGCAAAGGACTCTGGAGCCTTTGATCTTTCTTTAAAGATCAAAGATAGGATCATCTCATTCCCATTCCCATGCTTTGTATTCAACTTCTTAAACGAGAACACCGCTTTTAGAAGAAGTAAGCAAGAGTTGTACACCAAAAAATGGTTTAAATGGTAAATTTTATGTTATATATATTTTACCACTATAAGGAAAAAATGAGTAAGCAAGTAAGAAAGGGTTGATAAATATTGGTTAGGCAAGCACACTATGCCAGGGATTGTAGGGGAATGGTAAAGATTCTCTGCAACAGGCATGCCACCTTGATGCCCTTTTATACCTGCTTTCCCTTATGATTCTTTCTTAGCTCTGAGTAGAGTGCCTGGCTAACAATGGGCAAACACATGTTTATTGAATGAAATAAAAGATGGGCTCCTTGTTCTCAAAGAGCAGAGCAGAAAGAGCGCCGTTTTTGTTGTTGGCATTCTTGTTAAATCTAAGAGGAATTATTTATCTATATATATCTTTGTTTGAGTGCATCTAGAAGCAGGGGCTGGGTCTTAAGTTTGCAGCCTCAACCCTTAGTCCAGTGAATGGGGGTGCATTGGGTGCCACTGAGATCCCATCTAGACCCCTGTACCAAGCTGGTGCACCTGTCCTCCAGCTGCTGGGATGCTTGGCACTTACAGCTCACAACTGCCCTTGACCAACTGAGAGCCTCCTGGCCTCTCCCCCTTCCGGTGGCTGCATTCTTGCTTAGTTCTGTTTTTCTATCTTATCTTACTCTTTTCATTCTCCTTCAAGATCTGTCCCCCAAAGGTGGAGCTTCTTGGTAGATGGTCCAGGTGGGTTATGGAAATGGCCTCAACTGGGATATGTTTTTCGAGAAGTGTAAGAGTGTGGACAGTTTTCTGGGAATCAGTGTTTAGATCCTTAGATTCTATAAATCCTCTTTCCCACAACTCATTCCTAGTGCAGTTGTCTGAGTTCACAATAGTCCTTTCAACTGATAAACCAAAAACAGATTTCTAACCCATCCCAAATCTTACCCATGGATTGGAAATGTAAAGACCTCTTGGGTTTCCAACAACGGGAGACCTTTTTAAAAGGTTACTGAAGGTTCAATAAACCCATAGGGATTCTTTATTTCTCTATCTTAATCACTATTCTATTGAGGGTGAAATTTCGTGTTTTAGACCTGAGTTAGAATGTTCTGATTAGGCTGTAGGAATAATGAGAGTTATGACAATTTTTGTTTAATGACTTTGCCTTTTCCATTCCCTTCCTTTTGCCAAAAAGTGTAAGATTCTGTGAGAGCAAAGCAAAGTGCACTTTAAGATCTATTGAGTGCTAAAAATGACCTTTCTTGTGTATTTAACTGTAAGCAGTTCTTTTTGAATATTCTTAGAACTCATCTTTAGTCTGTTTTATTAGCTAGAACAAAGAGACCTTTGAACAGCCCAACAGTATATTAGTGTTGCAGAATCTTTTCAATATAAGTGAAATGTTTCTAGAACTACCAAAATTTTTAGGATATATTACATAGAAACCTTGGGTAAAACTTTTATGCAACCTCTTTTAGATTCAAGATATGTTTGATTAGATAATTAGAAATAATTTTATCACATCATATTATAAAATATTTAGTTTAGGTATAGTCAGTCTTTTTTAATTTAGTTTGGTTGGGGGCAGGGGAGGAACAGATAGAGAGAGAGAATCCCAAGCAGGCTTTTTGCTGCCAGCATGGAGCTCAATGCACGACTTGAACCCATGAACGCATGAGATCATGACCTGAGTTGAAACCAAGAGTCAGATGCTCAACCAACTGAACCCTCCAGATGCCCCTAGGTGTAATCAGTCTTAATCTTACTTCATGTTATAAAATGTTTAATATTTTCAACTTCTTCTTGTTAACATCAATTATATATAGTACAATGGATTAATTTTTAGCAAAATTGCATTAAATAAATGATTAATTTCCAATAAGTTTTCTTTTAACAATTATTAATTATTTTCTTCAAGTTTGAAAGACATTTACATTTTTGATCTGTTGTTTGCTAATAGTAATTTTAATGATTATACAACGTGGAAGAATTTTAAAGATTTAGAACATTATAATCATAGGAAATGAATTAAGTTTTAAAAACTTAATTTTTGGGGTGCTGCGTGGCTCAGTTGGTTAAGCATCCGACTTCGGCTCAGGTCATGAACTTATGGTTTGTGGGTTCAAGCCCCTCGTCAGGCTGTGTGCTGACAGCTCAGAGCCTGGAGCCTGCTTTGGATTCTGTCTCCCTCTCTCTCTGCCCCTCCCCAACGTGCACTCTCTCTCTCAAAAATAAACATTAAAAAAAATTTAAAAAGATAAAAACTTAATTTTTATAAATATATTTTTGTTGAATCAAAAGCAATGGTACAATCAATAAAAGGTTTCCAAGCATTAAGCTTTATTACATTAGGGCACCAACCTAAAGGAAGAGTAATGGAAATATAAACAAAAGAAAGGAAAAGAAATGTACACATTTCTGAAAGCTTAGAAGGCTCATTCATGTATTGTTAAGTGGATAATAGTGGTGTCAAGAGCTGTGAAGAGGCTGTCCTTACAGGCTAGCAAGTTAGCCTGCCACAGGTTTGTGGAAGCTGGTAGAAAACACGAAACTCTCAGGTCAGAGACAAAAGACTTCATTATTCAAGATACAGCAGGCAGCGCATGTTTCACGTCTGGACTGGCACCCCATGACCAGCAAGGGCTGGGGCTTTGTAATGTGTCTACTTGCCTAGGCTGAACTGTGTCTCCCAGAATTCTCTATCAAGTCTGTTTCTGGCTAGAGCGGGAGATTGCAGAGCTGAAGGGAAGTAACAGCCATTTTGTGTTTCATGCACATTGTTCCTGATCTACTAATTCACCTTGAAGGCAGGAAGCAGTAGCCGTGCCTGCGGGTATTCCACCTTGCCCTGTAGCCTCTTTCGGCTTCTCTGATTCCTGGGCCAGGTTTCTGTGTTCGTCTCTGTGATAAAAGGCCCTGGCTTCTGCGGGATACTTTTATCACCAGGGTCAGTAGCAACAAGAAGAGGCCACTGTCTCCCAACAGGTGGCTTTCGAACCATTATGAAACTTAGATTTCATTGCATATATTTAAAAGGATGCCACAGCTTTCATTTTTAAACTTCAGCATTCACAATGTGCTGGAAATCACGTTCTTTACAATTATTTAAGCTTATGAAACAAGAAGTTTAAATGTCAACTTAAAAGTGTGCAAGGGAGCATCTAATTTTTCAAAATAATTCAGAAGGTGTGTTATAGTTTATAATATTTAGAGCAATCAAGTTTGAGACTTTTGATTTGTAGGATGTCTTGGTTTATAGGACCAAATAGAATGTCTTGGTTTATAGCCAAATTCAAGCGTGTGGATCTCTGGTGTTTCTGGTGGCCCCAGTGGCATCTGGCATCATGGTGGGGTTGGGGCCATCCCTAACTGCAATTTCCCTTTTCTAGAAACACTTCTGTTAGATGATCCTTAGAACTTTACTTTGAGGAGAAAATAATTTAATATAATGCTTTCTCATGTAAGCAGGGAAAACGCTTTGTTGGTGGTGATGATGAAAAACATTTCCTACAAAGGACGTGATTAGGAGTGTTGTCACGGAGTTTCCGGGTTGGTGAGCCTGTGGCGGTGCGGGGAAAGTGGCGTCCTGTCGTAAACCTGGAGGGGACAGCACCCGTTCGCACACACTTTGCCCTCTTCAGTCTGCCTGCTCCTGAGATTTATCTTTTTATAATAAACCTGTGATGTAGTGAGAAGAAAAAAAAAGAAGTGGTGTGAGAGTAACAGGATGGCATAATAATTTTAAGACAAGCAGGTGACAAGTGCGCCAGCTGTTTGGTTTGCTCTAATCATGCTCGTGTCTGCAGGGTCTGTCCAGGCAAGTGGACCAGGGCGCACACTTGGTCAGCCAGGACAATGACAATCTCTCATCTGGGGGATCCGTAGCAGGGGATGTGGAGTTGGAAGACCTGATGTGAGTTACACTTTCTTTGTGCCCTCGGGCAACTCATTTAGTCTTAACTTTCTAGCTATCTCCATCTCTAAAGCAGTGAAACTAACAGAGCTATTCGGAGAATTAAACCAAGAATGCTTTGTAAAATAAAAAGAGCTGCAGAATTTAATCTGTGATTCCTACCCAAGGTTTGTGTTTGTCTGCATCCTTGCTTAGGGTTTGTTAGGATATGGACTTGTGCATCTGTTCTGTGACCCACAGCACAACATTCACTACCAGAATACAGGTTCCAATGGCCACCTAAGCCATTGACGTGTTGATCTCTGTTTAGCAATCAAGCATAAGGTGTGTGGCTCTTTGTGGGTTTTTGTGTCCAGATCATGTTCTTAGTATGTGTGTTTCTGCATCAATACCTGTGAACAGGTACTTGGTTTAAAGATCTTTTTTTTTTTTCTTGTTCACCTTACCAGTTCCCGAAATAACTTCCCTCAGACATTGGTATGAGCCTGAAAAGGCACACAGACGCTTGGGTTCATTACGGTGTCAAGTAGCTCTACCTTGTGGCCTCCAGAGTGAGGGTAGGAAGCCTGGGTCCTGCCTCCGCAAACACCAGGGCTTAGCTCCTGCGCTTTCATCTGGAGACCTGTCAGGCAGATACCATGAGTGATTTTAGCCCTGGAGGATAAACTTTGCAGGGAAAACATTTTCCTTTTGCCTGTTTCTTTGAGAAAAAAGGAAAGAGAGGTGGCCTGTAAGGTCCCGGAACCCAAGCTTGAATTTATAAAAAGGCAAACTATTGGTTAATGCAGTTTATAAGATGTGGATTCAAGATGAAATTCTGGGAAGATAACCTTCCACGTTTCACAGACATCTGTATTCATTTTCTAAGGCTGTCCTCACGAAGGCTCAGAACAACAGAAATTGATTCCTTTGGTTGGCGCCTCTTGGACACTCTGAGCTGGAGTCTGTCCTGTGCTCTCTCCTGGCTTCTGGCCGCGGCCAGGAGTCCGTGGGGTGCCTCAGCTTGTGGACAGGTGACACACATCTCTGCCTCTGTCTTCATGCGGACTTCTCCCGTAGGTCTCCGTGTCCAAATTTCCCCTCTTCTTTGTTTTTAAATAATTTTTTAACATTTATTTATTATTGAGAGACAGAGCATGAATAGGGGAGGGGCAGAGGGAAGGGAAGATACAAAAAAACAAAGCAGGCTCCAGGCTCTGAGCTGTCAGCACGGAGCCTGACGTGGGGCTTGAACTCACAGACCACCAGATCATGACCTCAGCTGAAGTCGGACGCTTACCAGACCGAGCCCCCCAGGCGCCCCCCTCTTCTTATAAAGGCACCAGTCATATTGGATTAAGGGCTCACCTCACTCCAGTCTGACTTCACCTTAACTAATTATATTTTAATGACCGTGTTTCCAAATAAGATCACATTCTGAAATTGCAGGGGTTAGGACTTCCACATATCATTTTTGGAGGACACGATTCAACCCACAAGAATATCTAAGTGCTGTCTGTTTGCTCGGGGAGCTGCCATCTGTAATATTCCCCAAGAGCTGAGCCTCCGGTCCGAAGTCACGTGTTACTGTTTCCGACACACACTGCCATATTCCACAAAGCTTTCATTTCTGTGCTTACTTTATGAGGAAAAGTCAAGAAAGAATTTTTCAGTGAAGATTTAATTATTTAATTATTATTCATTCAATTTAGTCATGGTCTTTAAATTCAGAAAGGAGAGCACTGATCTCGTAACACAATAAATTTTGTTTTAATAATGTTTTTTAATGGAAAGATTTGGGGATTTAAAGCTCTGTGATTATAGTCTAAGAAGATATGATTGTCTCCCGTTAATTCCTTTAGGTGACTGAGAGATCTCCTCTAAGACCTTAATTAGACCTCGTATGGTTCATTTTATTTTTTTTCTTCTATAAGATTATCTCTTAAAGGCAGTTTGGGTTTGTGCTTTTTGCAAGCATCAGGATTTTTGTATTTCACACTTTAAATCTGTGACTATTGATCTCAAAGATATTTTATTTTCAAGACACATGATCATTGAGCTTTTGTGTCTGGAGATTGAATTGCTGGTAAGAAATAATTTACAGAAATGTTCTTCATGTTTTTTGTTGTTTTTCAGCATGAAATAGATGAGCATTACCATAACCATTTGGCTATAATTATAAATACATCAGATGTGATGCAGTTTTAATTATACAAGGCCAACTGAAAATGCAAAACATGAATATGCGATTTTAATTAAGATACATGCACAATTGCAAGGGGACTTCTTACAGGGAAGAACACGGGAAAGTTCATTTCGCTCCTTTTTTCCCCCCTCTTCCTTTAAATGCGATTCTTGTTCATTAAATCCCCTAATATCCTTGGAAATGTTCTGCTCTAGTTTTCCTTTATTGCTCATAGACACTAGGAGTTAAAACTCAAATCCAACTGGCAGCCGCTGTGAGAGCCGAAGAGTTCCGCTGTTCTTAGGAGAATGGCAAAGCGGCCGCCCTGTTTCATTTGCATTGTCACCAAGGAAAATCTCGACCCAAGTGGGTTTCAGACCCATCGACAGTTTTATTCAAGATATTTACACAAACATATACCTAGTAGGAACTATCTTACACTATAAATTCATAGGAGCTTTATACTTAGTTTAAAGATTGAAGGCAGCCGTTGGTGTGTATATGTCTTTATTCATTTGCGTGAATCTCGATGTCTACATCCTCAGATGAGCACATGAACTTTGTAGACAGTGAAGAATACTCAGGCTCCGTAAGTACTCACATACTGGTAACGTTTCCGTTAGTGTTACCTTTATTCCCTTCGGACTGAGTGGGATTAAATATCTGTGTACTTTGTTATTAAGTAACACGCAGGGCGTGAGTTTCTCATTATCAGCTCCGACTATCAATTATACAAATAACCTTTAACAAATATATAAAAACTTATAAGCCCATGGACTGTGGGCTCCTTCAGTGTTCTCTGTGGAGAAATAGGCCAATAATGATGCCATTTCTCACCTGACAGCTGGTGCCTTGAACCATGAATCTCAGAATTTCCGGAGATGGTTCAGATTTTCTTTCTTCTTCCAGGCTCATATCAGGGCTACTTTTACCAGCAATGTTAGCCTAATGCCAAGGCAATTTCTATGCATCCTAATAATAATTATGCATATTATTAAATATTAGTCAGTGTTGAGATAAGATTTATTTATTGCCACACAAAGTCTGTTCTCATATGATTAGTTCACATATTTTGTGGCTCAAACAAAAACTGTGATTATTGGTGAAAAAAACATATTAAGGGGGAACACTTTCATCACTCTGGTAGAAACCTGATTTGGGATGATTCTTGGAATTGCTTAGCAACAAAGCACTTTCATTTTACAATACTGGGTGCAATTTGACTACTCAAAACACAATGAGAGGGAAATTTTCATTCATCCACTCAAGATTTTCCACTGTTATTGAAAATGTTTAAGTGGATTTCTCAGAAACATGCTGGAATTAAAAACAATAGCTTCCTTTTGAATTAGTGCCTTTTTATCTTTTAGTGGCATTTTGGGGAAGGAAACTTTGTTATTCAACACCATTTTAACCAATAACACAATGATCATTATGAAGATCATTTACCAAATGCACTTGTTAAAAGCATTTTCCTGGATTGAAGAGGTCTGTTGGTATAGGAAAGAAGCATTTCATTAAAGACTACCTTAACATTGCCGAAGCGTCTACACAGCCTTCCAGATTGTTTTCTGAGGATTGTCAGAAGGCATTTGAATGAGCAATCAACAGGCAGGGAGGCTAGTGAAAGGTGGTTTGTAGTTAAAATCCTGCCAAATTTGACTCCCCAACATTACCTCTCTCCTTAATTACAAACCCCTGTGTCGCTTTGCCATACAGAAGGTTCTGGTCTGGATGTGTGACTGTGGGTGTGCATCATTCGGAGAAGAGCGGAGAATTATTGCTGAGCCCAGAAAGTGGATGGGCTTCTTCTGGGTTGTGTGAAAAACCCCCGTTTGCCATGAACTGGTGCGCCTCAGAAATGCACCTGGTCTAGAATAGGGTGGGAGATCTGGAGAGATACAACTTTTATTTATTTATTTATTTACTTATTTACTTATTTATTTAGAGAGGGAGGGAGAAAGAGAGAGACAGAAACAGAGAGAGAGGGAGAATCCCCAGCAGGCTCCATGCTGTCAGCACAGAGCCGGATACAGGCTCATTCTCACGGACCTTGAGATCGTGACCTGAGCCGAAATCAAGAGTCCGAGGCTTAACCGACTGAGCCGCCCAGGCGCGCCCCCCCCACAACTTTCTAACCTACATGCAATAATACGTGCTTATTTACGTGGCGTGGATGGGGATGGAGCACTCTGTGTAACTGCCTTTTTTTAATTAATAGGAAATTACTAATATACTAATCTTGCCTTATTGTTTTCAATCACTAATTCTCAAACAATTAGAAAAATATATTTAGTATTCAAATGGCAGTGGACATAACCTCAAGCGTCACTCCTCTGGGACAAGCCTTCCCTGACTTTCCCACCTGGTTACATCCCACCCCCATTTTAACCAGTTTCTAATCTGAGTGGGTTTGGGGTTTTTTCCCCTGTAGCACTTTGCACCTCAGAAATGATCGGAAGTATGTTTTGGGTTACGTGCACACTGTATTTTCTCCCTAGAAAACAAGTTGCATGAGGACCCAGGCACGATGCCTGTCTCGACCGCCGCAGCATCCCAGCAGCCGGACCAGCTCCTGGCACTTTGTGGGGGCTCAGTATACGTGTTGACCGAAGGGGTAGATTTCCAAGTATCTTGGAGTAAGGGTTTCCAAACTGTGTGTCAAGGAAAACAATTTCTGTGGGATGTTAGTAACTATTGCTTGATAAAGGGGACCTGAGGTAAAATAAATTTGGGAAATGACGGGGTAAACAAAGGTAAACGAATGTAGTAAACATAGGATTTCTCAGCATCTTCGCAAATCCTAAGTATCTCATCACGGAGCCCTCCTTTGTTGAGGCGCATCTTACCCAGCAATCAGAGCACCAGACTTTGGGAGGTGTTGCTGAATGGAAAGTGAAGACAATTTTGATACTTTGGATTGGTGGTGACTTGGATTCCATACATAGGAATACAGTCCAGGAGGTTAGAGGTGCCCCTTTAAATGGAGTAATCCACATCAAACGGCCAGTAGCATTGGGAAGTGTGTGGGGGGAAAAGGTGGAGTTGTGGTATGGGAGCCTTGGGTATGGTTGAATCCTAAATCTGACCAACCAACTCGTTCATTTCTTGAGTCTAATGATTTCCTGAGAATAGCTCAGGGTCGTATGGGAAAGCACGAAGGCAAGAGAAGCGAGAGCAATGTCTATGTTTTCATGTCGTGAACTTCTGTGACCTTCATGTATCAGCAGTGCATCCATTCAGTAAGATGCCTTTTACTTTTTTCTGTGACAGTCCCTTTCACTTTGCTTTTCAATCACAATGCTTTCTATTTAAGAACCACCTTTTGACCTTGATCTTGGGTGTACATTTTTCTCCTGGACTTTCAGTAAGTTTTTTAAAATGATCTTTTGACTTCTTATGGGACTTTTTTCCTTTTTTACTTTTTTCAGCTATGCATTTGACATTATTTCCCTAACCAATGCTATTATTTTACAATGGCACCTTTCCCCAAAATTGAATAACCAAATGGCTTTTCTCCCCCTAGTCCTGTCCCTCCTGGTATTATTATGTTAAATTTGATCCTATGGTGGGAAAATATTACAGTGTTGGTCTACTTCATATGTTCGCTGCATCATTTTTTATGCTCAAAGCCTAGCCTAATCTATTTCTTTCCCTTTGGTATATCAAAATGACCTATTCTATGGAATGGAAACTTTTCAAAATAAAAGCTCAAGTTTTGCATTTCATCCTGATATATTATTCGGCCACCACGTAGAAACCTAAGATGGTCCTTACCTGTAAATGGCCTAATTTTGCCTCTTTTCTCAGTTTGCATAAACATGGCCTTCTGGTCTATTGTCAGAAGCTCTCAAGTGCAGACCGTGAATTCCAGTGAGTCACTGAGTGACTTCCTGCGTCCGAATAGCCACTAAGCCTGGCTGTCAGCTGGCTAATGTCGTGGATGTGTATGGATTAGTATTTTTCTAATGCAATTGGCACTTAAAATTAATTAACTAAAAGTATTTAAAAGCATTAACAAATTCATAGGGGTTTGTTTTTTGATGTATTTTCTTCGTAAAAGATTATAAAGTATAAATACTGTCTTACAAGAGACTAGGAAATGTTTTGGTGGTAAACACGTCCTCCGTGTTTCTTCCCTCTTCCTGTGAGATGTTTACCCTGTGACAGTACATGTGGTTGTCCCTGCACGTTATGCTTCACATAATCCTATACTCCCTCCTATTCCTCTCTTGCTTTTAGATGTTTTACTCAGCAGTGTATCAAATGGTTGTGAGAGTGTAGGACCCCTTTACCTTAATAATTCCCATTCATTCATTTTTCATACTTTAAAAATATGCATAGGGCTTCCACTGAGTGGTTCTCACCCTTGGCTGCGTAGGAGAATCACCTGCAGGGCTTAACACGCTGCCGAGGACCCCCGCCCGCGGGAAGAGCATCTTCTGGGAGGGGGGCTGTTGGGCCCCTCTGGTTCCGGAGTTCCCCAGGAGATTCAAGTGCATAGCAAGTGGCAGGAAACAACTGCCAGCTGCAGACCACGCATCGTGCTCTGTGCCCAGCGTCCTGGGAGTGAAAACGTTAGACGTGGGGACCATGTTGTCTGAGAGCCCAGCCTTGTGGGGAGTGTCCCAGCAGCTTCTCGTTGAGTCCAGTTAGCTTGTCAACAATTGCATTGTATTGCAAGACCCTGCAATTATTGCACAAAAATGGTTTACTTAATTAGAAAATGCCAGATAGAAGCATTTGATTCTTGGCCTTAAAAGCTCAGATACCAGACTGACTGGCTGTAAGCTGCATGCCTGGCAAAGTGCGTGCACACGGGCATTGGTCAATAAATACTTGTGCTGAATGAGCAATCGACTAAAAGAGCAAGGCTTGGTATAAAGGACTTGTTGGCCAACTTCAGAGTTTCAGTTAATAGTTGTGGGGCAAAAGTGCTCAGAGGGAAAATTCCTGATTCATAGAAGTAGTCACTTACATGCAAGGCTGTTCCTCTTGCATATCCGAAGCCTATCAAATTTCAAGCATATGAGAGTCCTTACTGCCAAAGATTACAGATTGTCCTTAATTCTGAGCAGAATAAACTAAATTGAGGCTTCTTTCCTTTTGAAGCATTTACCAATTTTGGGGGTCTTGCTGATATTGTTCTGTTTAGTTTCCCTCCCTCCCTCCTTCCTCCCTTCCTTTCCTCTTCCATCCCTCCTTCCTTCTTTTCTTCCTTCCTTCCCAAGCTAGAAGACTTTAATCCCGCTAGTTGCCCACTAGATGACTTTGGGAGATCTGGAGAAGCTTTGTCCCTTGTATATTTCCTCATCTGTAACATAGAAATAACAACATCCGCCACATCCCGTTTTAGGACGGTAGGTAACGTATAAAAACATGCCACATGATACATAGAAAGCACTAAATAAATGTAAATTGTATCTAGTCACACTCTGATCCTCTCACGTTACAGATGACAGAAGTGAGAACCGGAGTGTTTCCCCAGCATGCTCAAGGTCCCTCAGCTACCTAGGACTGGATAGGTCCTTGGAATGTGGAGGCCGAGGGACCACATTGGGGAGGACTGTGCCTTGGTTATAGAAAGCATCTGTAGTAACAGGAAGGTGGCATAGGTAGGACTCTATAGGAAGTATGTAAAAATCTGTAACAAAACTCCTGAGAAAAGAAGTGATGGTGATAATGAAAATAATAGAAGAGAGTGGCTACAGGTAAAAGGCACATGGGGACTGTGGCCACATGGAAGGCAAGTGGAACAAGCAGGAATGGTGTATCAGTTATTTACTTCGGGATTATGCTGCACAAGAAACCACTCCAAATCCCAGTGGCTTATTTATTGCTCATGTGTTGGAGTGATTGACCCGGAGGGAGTACAGCTGAGCTGACCAGGGCCGCTCTGTCCTGCTCCACACACGTCTTGTCTTGCCTCAGGCTGACCCAGGCACCCTCTCCTGACGATGGCACAGGGCAGAGTGAGCAAGCAGTGATGCCCAAGTGTCTTTTGGGACTGTGTGTGCATCATACCTGCTAATATCCACTGGTCACAAGGGAAGGCGCGAGGCCAAATGTGCTCTGGGAGTGAGGCATGTGCTTGTAGGGACCTACATTCAGCTTTCTAAGAGCGGTTCCTCAGTCTGCTGTTCCCCACAGCTCTCGTCCCTGCCCGCTGACGTGTCCTCATTTTTGTTTTCCTTCTGGGCTCTTTTGGAAAAGGGGTTGGAAGATGTACCTTTGAGGAACTTTCTCAGCCTGCTTCTTGATCAGTCTTGGTTTCTTTTAAGGCATTCTATGCGTCAAAGCCAAACCCACACTTTTTTTTTAACATTTTTTAATCTTTATTTTTAAAAAATCATATATTTATTTATTTATTTATTAAATTTACATCCAAGCGAGTTAGCATACAGTGCAAAAATGATTTTAGGAGTAGATTCCTTACTGCCTCTTACCCATTTAGCCCATCCCCCCCCAAACCCCTCCAGCAACCTTCTGTTTGTTCTCCATATTTAAGAGTCTGTTATGTTTTGTCCCCCATCCTGTTTTTATATTATTTTTGTTTCCTTTCACTTATGTTCATCTGTTTTGTATCTTAAAGTCCTCATATGAGTAAAGTCATATGATATTTGTCTTTCCCTGACTAATTTCGCTTAGCATGATGCCCTCCAGTTCCATCTATGTAGCTGCAAGTGGCAAGATGCCATCCTTTTTGATTGGCTAGTAATACTCCATTGTATATATATTCCATATCTTCTTTATCCATTCATCCGTTGATGGACATTTGGGCCCTTTCCATACTTTGGCTGTTGTCAGTACCACTGCTGTAAACATTAGGGTGGATGTGCCTCTTCAAAACAGCACACCTGTACCCCTTGGATAAACACCTCGTAGTGCAATTTCTGGGTCATAGGGTAGTTTTATTTTTAATTTTTTGAGAAACCTCCATACTGTTTTCCAGAGTGGCTGCACCAGTTTGCATTCCCACCAACAGTGCAAAAGAGCAAACCCACAATTTTTTTGGAGACATGCTTCTCTCTCTATGCAACCGTTGATGTTTTCTGCATTTTATATTGCTGTGGGACAATGCCCTTAACAATCTTGCATGTCCATTTGTTGCACTTAGTGAGTCTTCAAGGCACCACCTTAATTATCCAAGAAGTCTTTTTTTAAAGTTTATTTATTTTTGAGAGAGAGAGAGCAAGAGAGAGCACACGCATGAGCGGGGGAGGGGCAGAGAGAGAGGAGACAGAGAATTTAAAGCAGGCTCTGTGCTGTCAGTACATACCCAGATATGGGGCTCAAACTCACAGTGAGATCATGACCTGAGCTGAAATTATTAGTCTGACGCTTAATTGATTGAGCCACCTACGAGCCCCAATTATCCCAGAAGTCTTAACAAAAGGTCTCATAGACATGCCTTAATTTGATCTTTACCCATGACCATGTCTTAATTTGAGAATCTTTTTTGGCTTGAAAAGTTGAGGATGAAAAACAACCTTATTTTCCAAGCTGGCAAGGTGTGGCACATCTATATTCTAAGTTCGACTTGCAAGTTGTTCAGTTATTTTCTGGTTCTTCTCTTTCTTGTAATGCTTCATTATATACAGCTAGTTAGAAACAGCTGACACTTTCAGTATTCTGTCTTAAACTTTCTTTGTTGAAGTCTAAATTTCATCAGGAACATTTTCTAACTTACGTTACATAGTTTGCCACTATGATAACATGAGTCACCAACTTGCCATTCTCTCAAAACAGTTTTCTTACTACTTTTCTAGGTTTTTATAACAGTTTTACTTCCATTTTTTCTAGACTCTACCTACCCCCTGGTCACAAAGCCAATGCCATATACCTTGGGGTTTTGTGATAGCAATCCCTATGCACTCGTCTACCAATTTCTGAGTCAGTTATATATTGCTATAATAATGGGACATGACCACCGGCCCCAAAGCTCCCTGGCTTAAAAGAATGTGTTTATTAGTTATGCATGTATATTCCTGGGTGGACTTCTTTATCTGGAGGTTGGTGGACTGTCAGCTGCTCTAGGACAGCCTTTGCTGGGATCACTGGAGCAACTTAGTCCTGCTCTGTACGTCTCTGGTCTTGCAGCGGGCTAGCCTGGTGATGGCCTCACGCTGGCAGCAGTGCTGGAGAGCACGCAAACACCAACATGCAGGTGCTTTTCAAGACTCTGTACGACACTGGCTAACATGCCATTAGCCAAAACGAGTCACATGCCAAGTCCAGGGTTGGGGAATTCTAGCCTGCCCACTAAAAGGTAAGGATATAGGGACAGGCAAAGAATTAAGGCCATCTGTGTAACTGACACAGATAGAAAGTGAGAAAGTATGTTATCTCTAATGCTGGCTCAAGGAGGACATTTGGGGTCCAGGATCCGGTGTTCAACTGGGAATCAAGTACGACTTTGCAAATCAGAAGAGAAAATCAACTTTCTGTGTCAGAAGAGAAAATGAGGGTCTAAATCAGCAGCGGGGCACCGTAACCATGATGGAGATAGGCCAGACAGCACGATGAAAGTAAGGAGGGTGTTTGATATTACAACTTTGGGTAATTTGTATTTTCACAGAAAAGATCTCATCCAGTAGCTAAGGAATGCTTAGAGCAGAATCTGGTGTTCTAGGAAAGGGACTAACAAGGACTAGTAGGGTCTGAAGGCTCTAGTCCTGCTAGTTAAGATTCAAAGTTATGTTACTTGACTAGTACAGCACGGGGGAGACTAGAGGGCTTGGCAGGGAAATAGTGGACTCTTGAAAATGGAGTCTCAGTATCAAAGAAGGCGTTAAGGATGTCAAAATTATGGGAATCTGTAGAAAGTGTTAAGTTTGAAACTGAGCAGAGTGTGAGATTTCACCCTTTTTTACAAGTTCACAGGTCAGCCTGCGACAATTATATATATACTGACGGGAAGCAAGCATGAGGTCTCTGGATCAGAGACTTTATTACTCACAGAGCCTTGAGCATGGATTTCTAAGCCCCAGTCCCTACAGGGTTGCACCGTGAGCCACCTAGAATGTTGTAGTTAAACCACTGCAGGCCCAGGGCGGTCACAGTAGCCGCACGGATAGAGGAGTGTGTGTGGGATTAGGCGCTGGAAGGGAGGATGGGTGTGAGTGGGGAAAGCAGGGACAAACGGAGTCACGGGCACCCGCTGGGATCCAGGAGGAGGGAGTGGAATCTGTGTTGGTCTCTCATAGCCTTCCAACCTCCTGCTTTGGCCATGGGCATGTGGACCAGGAAGGGCTGGCACCCTTTCCTGGCTGCAGAGTCACAGAAGTGGAAGGAGGGGATTCAGCAGGAGCTGGATTGCTGTACGCCGGCCCTGCTCTGACCTTCAAAGCCCTGAAAGCAATGTGGCTACTACTTCACTGCCGTCTTCTAAATGACCTGCAAAATGTCTCTTGCCCTCCCCGCCATACCCACACGCCCCCCTCCCCATACAGGCATACACACATAGGAATTCTGGGAAATGTAGTTTGAGCTTACCTAAATTGATAGTCCTCATCCCCATGCCCTGACCTGTGTTAATTAGACTCAGGAGACACCTCTGATTACTCCCCTCACTCTGGTCTTTCATATGGGCTTTCAGACTGTTTATAGATCATTTAGCCTTCTCTTCTCTGCACTATACAATCCGAAGCCTCTGTCTTTTCCTTATATTTTTGCTACTCTTGAGTCATCCTCTTTCTCTTATTTGTATTCTCTGAGACTCCCTGTCACTCCGTAGATGATGTGGCTGAGTGCCAGGCAGTGCCCTGGCAAAGGCCTGGTGAGTCTCAGCTTATAGGAATGAGAACCTCATGGCTCCCATGCTTTGTTCTATTTCCTTATGATTCTTAAGCCGTGTTTATGCTGAGCTAGGTGTGCATTGTGTTTCCGCAGTCAAGTGTCTTCCTAAGGCCTCCTTAGGAAGCCTGTCTTCCAGACAGATTTACTGAACCCGCTGCTGACTGCGTCCCCTGGTTGTGAGTGGGTCCGAGTGTTTTTCCTAACAAAGAAGAGCAGTGTGCTTTGGCACAGCTGCTTGGTATTTGTCCTAGAATGCTAGAAGGAAGCAGACATTCATTTGGTTTTGCCAGGCTCTCTTTGTCTAAATTGTCCCATTTGGCTTAGCCTGTTGGCTTTAGTCTATCAGAACAGTCATGCAGGAAGCCATTCCTCTTGGTTTATGAGCTTGAACCCAAGTGCATCAACATGTGCCTTAGCAGGACAGAGATTTACATAAATATTTCTGGGCTGTCCGATCACTGTGAGGACCATTTCCACGTTCCAGATGTAGGGTATGAATGTGCAAATCCCACATGGAGATCGCAGTTCGCTAACTTGTGGATGGCCCCGCAGCGTGAGGAAGTGAGTCAGTATAATGACTCTGCGACGCTGTAGACGAGAGACCCAGAAATCACCGTTCTTTTGGCGCTGTTTTAAAATTTGGGCAAGGAGCCACATTTCTGAGGGAAGGAAAACTGCATTTTCCTTTTTGTAGTCCTAAAAAAAATCCCGAGCATTTCAGAATAAGCAATATTCATCTCTCAATTAGTATTAACAGCTAATCAGGGTGCATCAGGGCAGTAGGGTCTCATCTAGCAGCAGGCAGCTTGTTTTATTTTTTCAATGCCACTTAAAGATTATTTGAAAAATCTCCTTCAGAGACCAGTGTGTGGGGAGCCACGTACCCTCAGTCAGAATTTAAAGTGATCCAAAATACAATATTAATGATTGATGGCCAAGCTCACAGTTTGGCGCTGGGGTTTAATTAGATAAGCATTGCAGCTGTTTTCGGGTGCAGGCAACGTGATGGGGAGCAAAGCTGTTATGTGACTTCCCATCTACAGGGTATCTATTGAAGCGGAAACAGAAGCTAGCTACCAGGAATTATGATGATGGCATTCTTTTGCAGAGCTGAAACGAGCAGAAATCCGATTGTGGGGGAGGGAGAAGCGTTTTGTAATTAAAAAAGTGGTCGTGGATCTTCTATTCCGCTTGCTGATGAACTGAACACTCATAAAAAGCAGCTCGTGCAGCCAAGCCACGATCTGGTGAGGGACGTGTGAAGCGCTTGCGAGCATGGCCCCCTCGGTCCATATGCCGCTTTGCAATGTACAAAACCCTCTTGTCTCGAATCCACCCTTCACCTTGTAGGCATCCCAGTTGCGGTCAGGCCATCTAGTGTCTTAGTCATGCAGACATATATCTGCGGTAGCAGCTTTGGAATCAATCTCCCTGAAAACTTGAGAAGAATTTAAACTGGGTTCGATGGTGTTTCATTTCACTGAGTCAAAGAGATTGTCAACATCTAATTACTGTAAGTTTGGAGTCATCTGTGTCTCAAGCTGGAAATGACTAGAACACGCTGGATAGTGTCTGTCTGCGGCGAAGCGTCAGCAGGGGTGTGTGTGTGACCTCTATCACGAGAGACAGCTAAAGAGTACAACTTGTTGAAGCCCATTGTAAATTAAATGTGCAAGACTTCAAGAACGCGTCCCACTGGACTGAAGCTCGGAACTCTCACATTGAAAGTGGTATTGTTAAAATTGATCTTTAAAACCTCTCTTTCCAATAACAAAGGAGCCTGTCTAGTCTAGGTGTTCTATGTTGTGAAATAATTATAATAGCCACCTATGAGATAAATTCTCAATGGCTCATTGCCAATACCTACAAAACGTGACGTTACATGTGACTGCGAAGTATTTTATTTTTGTTGTGTGGAGAATTTTAATGAGCCTTCTCCTGATTGTTGCACATCAATTTAAGAGAATGTAGAATAAATCTGACTCTTTCAAAGTAAGTAAGGGAGGAATGAGTCTTTTTGGAGGTACAGTAACTCTTTTGGGTCATTAGTTGTCATTCCTTGAACTGAGAAGAGATATGCGCAACCCTTTGTTCCTTCTCGTTAAAGATGTCGCAAGGAGAACAACTAGGAATTAGAAAAGTTGAAAGATTAAGTCCTAGTTTGGCTATTTTTTAGCCGAGTGATGGTAAGTTTGGTCAGTTTGCTAAGCCTTGAGCTTCCCTTTTTCCTCATTTGCAAATTGGGAAGAATGACTCCTTCCCTCCTTGTCTTCTGGGGCAATAGTGAGGACCCAATTGGATAGAATGTCTTTAGGTTTAGACCTGAAGCTGAGTGTTTCGAATATTCTCCAGATGTACTTGTAATCAATTAATAGTTGTTTCCATGAGGCAGGTCCCCACAGTCCACACTATAATGCTACTGAAAACAGATGACTGTCTCTTAAACTTTCCACTGAGACAGGACAAGGGCTGTGCTTGGGTTTCCAGAGCTTTTCCTAATGGTAATACTTCTACCACCTGTTGTTGGAGGGAGGTGAGGAAGGAGTGTAAGATTATTCACACAGACACAAAGATGAAGAAAATCAGATTGTGTGCACAGTTGGTTAAAGTACAAGTTGAAAGCTGGACCCAAGTCTTCCGGCTCCAAGGTCAGTGTTGTCCTCTTTCTGGTGGATTGTCTCTGCAGAAATGGAGAGGTGGCCTCTAGAGGAAATGTGTGGTTGACTTTGGAATGTTTTGTCCTCTTTCTGGTGGATTGTCACTGCAGAAATGATAAAGCAAGATCAAGTAAGAAGGGTAGAAGGCCAGCAATCAAGGATTAAGGAAGCCCAACGTTTTAAAGGCTAAGTAAATGAGGATTTTAGAGACAGAACAAATGGGTGGCCAAATGAGTGTAGGAACACAATCAAGAGAGGGTGGTGTCACTGTGGAAATCCAAAAGAAGAAAGTATTTCACAAAGATGGTTGGTCAGTAGGACTGAAATGTCGAAGAGGGTTGACAATGTCAATAGGATCCAGTAACACGGAAATCACTCGTGTCCTGGGCCAGTCCTATTTGAGTGAAATGCACAGGGTGGATATCCGTTTAGAAGTGAGTGGGAGTTGAATAAAGGGAAACAAAGTACAGGCAACTATCTCACCGAGAGTTATTTTTAAATCAATGATGCCATTTTCTATTTATTCCCTCGGAGTCACAGTTAAGACAAGCTGTAAAGGATTCCATCCAGAAAGGCCTCCCATCAATCTGGAGCTAATGCTATTTCCAGCACGCAGTGAGGCTCCCGGGAACCAAACAGTCTTGTTGCCAGCCCACCTGGTCTAGGATTTCCAGGAGCAGCTGGCTTGTTCCAGAGAGGTCCAAGTCCTTCAATCCATCAGAGACCTCAGTCCATCAGAGACTTACTTTCAGGCTCAGTCAGGTCTGTGGAAATTTCTGGGCCAGTTATTTTCCTCATGACTCATCTGTGTTTTTCACCCAAACTGAAAAATGCTCCTCCATTCATCATCCTCTCCGAGGTCCCTGCCCTGTGGCTCTATTCCCTTCTCTCCGAACTGGATGTGATCGCTCCCCTCCTAACCTTTCCCACTACACTCTCCGCAACCTTCACTTAATTGCAAATAACTTCACACCCACTCTCAATCTAGTCACAGATGCTTCATCTGTTTCCTCCCGGCTCTCACTAGAAACTACCCTCTCAAGTGACACTCTCATTTGGGTTGAAGTCTTCCTTGCTTCCTGAGTAACTTGCAGATGTTTCCTGTGCCACAGTGCTTTCCGGTCACTCCCCTTGTTTGGAGAACATCCGGGCTCACTGTCCATCTTTTCATATCAAGTGTGTAGAATCCGCCCTTCATCCTAGGCTCTGAGCGCCTTCTCTTCCTCAGCAGACCAGGAACTCGGTAGGGCCTCCCGCCTGAGTATATCCCACAGCTGACAGCTCCTGCTGTCCTGACTGCTTCCACCGCGTCCAGGCCGCCACAGTCCCACCTGGGCTGCCCCAGCCTCACACGTCAGCTTCTGGTTTCTCCTCTTGCCCCCATCGTCAGTTTTCCTCTCAGTTATCACAGGAATCTCCCTAAGATTTATCACATCATGTCACACCCCTACTCAGAACTCTCCTGGGGCTTTTCATCACCCCGAGACTCAATTCCAAAGCCCTCTAGGGTCAATCCCTGCTCGTCGTCTCCCTGCCTCATCTCCTCCCATGGTCCTCTTGCTCAGTCTGCTCCCACAATTCTAGAATCCTCCCACTTTACCAAGCTCCTTCCCTTCATAGCCACTGTCTGGCGAGCTCCTCTTACAGACAGCCATACAAGGTCCTCCTTACCTTGATCATCTCCTGTTTGAATGCTAGCACCACAGAGAGCCCTCCCTGATCTCTTTATCTAGAATAGTCACTTCCTGTCCGTACCCCCAAAATCACTCTCAGCCTGAAGCTGTGCACACTTTACAACTAGTTATAATGTCCATGCATGTTTGTTTTGGCTTCCTGCCTCCATTGGAACCTAAGTACATCAAAAGAAGGCATTTGCCCATCTTGCTCATCTCTGTCTGCTCAGTACCTAGAGCTGAGTTCAGCACGTCATATGTGCTGAGTAAATGTGTGGAATGAATGAATAAGCAAGCTCTTCTTAAGTCTCAACTTGTTGGGGTATAGACATAAAATGCAAGGGCTTCCCTGAAAAGTGTTACTCCTGCAGAGCAGACTTTCTCAGCATGAGTCTCGCAACTGTGTGCTCACTGCCAGGTCTTAGGAAGCTTATTCCAGTCCTACCCTTTCTCATCTTTGTCTGTGACTTAAAGTCCTCCTTCCTACCAGCCTGCCTCTCTAGTCCCGGGGTCTTAGTTTGTTCAGGCTGCTGGGACAGGCTCTCATAGACTGGGCTTACAAGCAAGCAAGATTTGTTCCTCATGGTTCTGGACACTGGAAACCCAAGATCAGGATGCTAGCATGGTCAGGATCTAGTTAGAACCCTCTTCTGGGTTGCAGACTGCTGACGTCTTGTATCCTCACATGGCACAGGTCAGAGGAGAAGCAAGCCCTCTGGGTCTCGCGCAAGGGCTCTGATCCCATTCGTGAGGGCCCCGCCTTCACCAGTTCATCTAATCCCAGCCACCTCCCGAAGGCCCCACCCAGCGTCATCACACTGGGGGCGGGTTTCAATGTATGAGTTTTGGGAAGACAAAGCCTTCAGATTATAATGCCTGGTTTAGGCTGGAGGGGAGTGTGTGGTCTTTTGCTTGTCTTCTCTCCCCGCCATTGGGCAGGGACAAGTGGGGCTTTTGTGGGAGCGTGAAGAGGAGGCAGATCTACGTGACTGCCACCCAGTGTCGAGGTCGTTGGTCTCTGTCCACTTTGCTGGTCTTCTGTCTGCTTCCTCCCAGGAAACTTGAAGGAGAGGTGATTGCTCAATAGCTGGAAGCTTCTCTGAATTTGAAACGTGGGGGATCTTAGTACTTTTGTACTTAGCTTAGGACCTAATTTGCAATTCTTAGAAGGATCTTCCAGACCCGTGTCATTCTTTCAATATGTCATTCTTTCAGTTCATTTCAACATTGAATGGACTTCCCTTCCCTTCTCCTACATAAGCACATGCCCCTTCCACGGGTCTTTTCCCCCTCCTGGGGGACCTCCCTCCATCAACTAGCTTTGCTTCTGTAGCTTCAGCATCTTCTTTCTTGCTGCCTCTTTGGCATCGCTATTTAAACATCAACATATCCCTCTAATATTGAAAAAACTACCCCCCAACTTGCTCTTTCCCTCATGTTTCTTTTAGATTCTGCTTTATCTCATTTCTTTCAATTTTCTCTCTATATTTCCTCTAATTCCATCTATTCTGTTCAGACCATAACCCTCTACCATAACCGTGGACCATTGCCCCTGCTTTGTTTTTCAGGAGGTAGGAGATACAAATGGTCTGACATGTATTTGGACCACTAGATTTCCCCTGAGGACCCGGTGGTACAAATAATGATGTAGAATTCTCCCCAAAACCAGCAAAGTAACTCTTGTTCTTATCACTTCGGTGGATTTCACAAGTTGTCTGGCCTCCGTGTGTGTCTCATGAAAAGTCATGAAGACCTTAGTGTCCTGGGTGTGCCTGGGTGGCTCAGTCTGTTAAACGTCCAACTTTGGCTCAGGTCTTGATCTCACAGTTTGTGGGTTTAAGCCCTGCATCAGGGTCTGTGCTGACAGCTTGGAGACTGGAGCCTGCTTCAGATTCTGTGTCTCCCTCTCTCTCTGCCCCTCCCCTGTTTGTGCTTTGTCTCACTCTGTCTTTCAAAAATAAATAAATATTATAAAAAATTAAAAAGAAAAAGACCTCAGTGTCCTAAGTTGCTACTCCTGGAATTCGGAAGCGGCCGCTGCAGCTGGCAGAGGGAGATGTTTTGGGTAGCTTGGGGTAACAAATGCTGTGCAAGCACAACTGAATGTTTTTTTAAAGACTTGATTTTCACACATTCATGAAGTCTGCTTGGGACGGGGAGAAAAGAGGAGAGAAACATTGGGAAAGAGGAAAGAGGGGACTAATGGTATAAAAACTAGAAGATCCAGGATGGAGGGGTCTGGAGGATAGACGTGTTTCACCTAAAACTCTTAGGCTGGCACATTTTGCCTTCCACTGGCAGCATCATTTTGCAAATCTCTCCCTCCATGTTCCCTGAATTCCAAGGCAACACCACACTATCAGCTAGCTCACAGCCTCTAGTCTGACATTTTCTTCCCCATGAATTTCCTATTGAAATACTCTTTCAAGTCTCAGCTCAAATGCCACCTACTCCGTGAAGCCCTCTCTGATACCTACATCAGCATCCCCACCGGAATGAACTTCTCCTCCTTGCTTAGGCACTCCAGTGTGGCACTGCTTTTATTGAAAAGGAACATGGTTCAGTTTAGAGAATGAATGAACATGGGCTTTATAGAATCGGACAGACCTGTGCTCATGCAGAATTGGTACTTTGTGGGACCTTGGGCAAGCCACTGAACCTCCTAGTGCCTCAATATTCCCACCTTTGGAAAGGTGATGATATCCAAATCAGAGGGGCTTTGTTGAGGATTAAGTGAAATGAAGAACATGAAGCTCTCTGCACATGCTTTGTTAAGTGTGCCCCACCTGTCAGGCCCTAGAGTTAGCTCTCATTAGATGCAAAGCTTTGCACGGGCAGGGGCAGGATGATGCCCTTATCAGTGTTGTCCTTCTGGCCAGCCTAGAACAATGTTTGGTATGTGCTTAATAAATGTTTAACATATTGAGCCTGATTTTCCATGTTACCTACCGTATTTGTTCACCTGCTGGCATTCATAGAAAGTGACATTGGTATGGAACACTAGGGTCGCCTGAAGTGTCTTTGGAGACATCAATACGGCTTGGTGCAAATACTACATACATTTCCTTTATCTTGTATAATGACGATAAAGAAAATTAAATTTTGAGAAATATATGGAATATTTTATGTGTAAAACTTTAAAAATACAATCTCTTCAAATTACCATACTTGGAATATTTAGAGAGGATGATATCAAAATAGCATTAAAGAAGTCTGAGTGATTTGAAAACATTGTAAGACACTGTAAAACATTTGCAGACATTACTAACTGCCAGGGCACTGGTGGTCTGTTCTGGGGATCACCCACATAGAAGATCAGCCTTAGACAATGTTTGCCCAAGGTTCCAGACTCGTTAGTAAGTAAGCAAAGTGGTCACAAGTGGTGCCCGGGTGGAAGGCCGCCAGGAGCCGGGGCAGTGGCAGGAGTGAGATGGCGGGCCTGTCTGTGCCCAGGCCCCCAGCCGGCACTCAACAAACATCGCCCATTTTGACTTTCATCTGAGCCCAGGTTCCTCTGCTTTACTTTAAAAAGGAACGTTTGGTCAACTAATATACTTTGTTAAAATGAAGGAATGGCCTGTCAAGGTCACTGATGTGTTTTGGGACACGGCTCACGCCTGGAGCTCTGGGCTTCTGATTCTGGGTAGCGGGGTAGGTCGGCCTCGATGACTGTACCATTCTGGGATGACTTTGAAGGATTCTGTTGATTCCAAGGGGCCCACTGCCTGCCAAAACCATGTTCCAGGAAAAGAGATGGAAGGGAAGCAAAGAGGTACAACCTCAGGGATTGGAAAATTAGACAGACGTGCCATCTGCTCCGCTCCCTTTTTGTGCGTGGGCGGCTGTTATCACAGGGCTATTTTTATAGGTGCGTATCTGTGTTCTGCTTGCCCTCCACTTGTCTTTCTGGGTTCATTTTCAAACACTTGAGGCAATGCAGGGAGCCCTTTGGCTCCATAGAGTAGCAGGATGGCTCAGAGCCCTGCCCGGTAGGGGAAGATCTGTCCTGACATTCTGGTGTGCTTCCACATCCAAGGATGAGAAGGGCGTTCGGTGGCAGAGGTGGGAGTGAAGGCTCAGTGGGGGCACCAGTTTGGCCAGATGAAAGATACTGAGCAGACATCTTGGGTTATCTGCAGGCTAATGTCAATTCCCTTATGTATGCCAGAATTAAGTACTTGAGGACCATGCTGACCCCAGCAAGGCAGAGTACATTCAGAATAAAACAGGGGCACCTGGGTGGCTCAGTCAGTTAGGAGTCTGACTTCGGCTCAGGTCATGATCTCACGGTTCATGGGTTCGAGCCCTGCATCAGGCTCTGTGGTGACAGCTCAGAGCCTGGAGCCTGATTTCAGATTCCGTGTCTCCCTCTCTCTCTGACCCTCCCCTGCTCATGCTGTCTCTCTCTCTCTCTCTCTCTCTCTCAAAAATAAATAAAACATTAAAAAAGTCAGAATAAAACAAACTCACATACACATGGGCACCCAAGTATTTCCTCCTTTATAATCTGACCCTGCAAGTCATTATACGTAATGGGCCAAATCACCTGAGCCACAACAAAACTTCTTTCCCAGTTATGGCTCCATTTTGCTTTTGGAAGTTTCCATTCAGAGGAATGCTCAGTTTATAAAACCTCAAGAGTCCCAAGCTTCTCTCTGTCTCACACAGATTTTTATCATTTGTTTATGTTCTTCTTGTATTAAATGCAACACAATAATTAAACATCTACTTTGATGGGAGCTGAGGACACAAGGTTGGATAAAATGGTTGAATGGGGGAAACAGACATCTGAGGCCAATTCATCCAGTATGATGTGTACTAGAATAAAAGCAGTGGAGTACCAAGGAAAGAGAAAAGAAAGTTCTAAGATCAGCCTGAGCTGCCAGAGTAGCTTCATGTAAGAGGTCATGCTTGTGCCTAAATTGCTGTCTCCAGGGGTAAGTAAATATTAAGTGGTTGAAGAACATGCAGAGAATAGAATTGAGGTCAAAACAGATGAACAGCACATGCAAAGGTCCTGAGCTTATGAAACAGTCTTGCCCAAACAGGCTGTTTGATATGGCTAGAGAGCAAGTGATGTAGAAGGAGGAATGGCAAGGGAGCCACGGGATGTAGGTAAGTACTAGACCATCAAGGGTCTCATGTAACAAACCAAGGACTTTTTTTTTATGAAAGCAATGAGGAGCTGGAAAATAGTGTCAGCAGGTAGTAGCCTGGTAATAATTTGGGGTAAGATGACCAAGAGATAATGAGGACCTGAATTGTAAAGGTGGTGGCAGGGATGGAAAGGAGAGGACTCTGAGCAATATTTAGAGAGGGCAGTATAGATAGGAGGTAGTGTCTGCTTAAATCAGGGACAAGGATATGGAAGATGACTCCAAGTTTCTATGTCGGGAAACTGGTGGGTGGTGCTATTAAGGGAGATAGGAATCAATGGAAGAAGATATGGAATGGGGAGGGAGAAGAGAATTCCAATGGGGCACCTTGGGTTGAACCTGTCTGATGAATATTTCTTCAGTTCTACTTTCTGCAGGAAGCACCCCACCGTTCACAGAGTGCGCCTGGCACTTTTCATCTTTGGGAGCAGACTCCTGACCTGCTCTTCCGTTCTCTGTCTTCCTGCTCCTCCACCTGCTCCTCCTCTCTGTCCCCCTGCTCCTCCACCTGAACCCCCACTCACCTCCTAGGGTGCTCCTCAGTCCTCCCCCTTGTCTGTGAGTACTTTCCAGACCTACTGGAGGCTCTGCATCTTTATATGACTTCTCTTGATAACCAACCTGATGTTCATATCACCTGAGCAGCCCCATGTGAAATGACATGTTATCCTGCGTCTACGTCCCACCTTCTCTGATGGAGGTGGGGGCATCTGACGTGAGGGGTGGTCATGAGCAGCTGAGGTGAACATGGTTGGCTGAATGGACAGTGGTTCATGTCAGAGGCTGCCGGAGGTTGCTGATTACCTGTTTGCAACATCAGATCAAAGTAGTGATATGGGCTGGCCATACAGGTGTAGAGACCTGCTCTTCACATTGACCCTCTGGTTCTGGCAAAGGCACTCAATGCTTTGGATCTTTGCTTTTATAAGGAGTCTGGATCTTTTCTCTCAGTTTGGTATATGGCTTATGCCTGCAAAGGGAAGACCAGCAGATGTCCTTCCTCCCCTGGTCAGCTCGCTGCCCCCTGACTTCATCCAAGAACACGTTTCTTCACCTTGCTTTTCCCTCGAGTTCCTTCTGTAATAAGTAGGAAGGCTGAGCTATCTGGGAAGCCTATCTTGGGCTTGGAAAATGAAGACCTCTTGGTCATCAAGTCCTCCTTCCAGTAGGGGGCAGCGCTGCACTTCCACAGTCTGACTTGCACCTTGGCCTGGGTGCTTTGGCCTGTTACCAGGGTTCTCCCATCCTCCATCAACTGGGATTTTCACTTGTGCACTTGACCTTGTTAACAGTATATGAGGCTTTAGAGGGTTAATATACAAACATGTCAGATTACATCTAATTTCAAGGGCAGAGATCTTGCCATATCTCTTAGTACCTAGCATTTGGCATATAATAGATGCTCAATAAATGTATGCTATTGTAAGGGTATGTGCCTAGGCAGGCTTCCTAGACACAATCATTAATAATAATATTTTGTATATACACATATAAATAATACAATCCTATTTTTATTTTATTGTTTTTTTTTCAGTACCTGTTGTGTGTCAGCCAATATTCCAGGCACTTTCTCTGCATCATTTCTAACCCTCAGAACACTTCCATTAAGTATGTTCATCCTGTTTCAGATGTATATTTATTGAGACTGCATGAGGTTATCTGTCCCAGTTGCAAAAAAGTGTCCTGACATGAGGTTTAAATATAGGTTTATTTTTAGCCTCGTTCATGATCTTTCATAGACTCATTCTTGCCAGCAAATAGCTTTGACAATAAAGTCTGTATGTAAGTAAGCACCATCCCATTTTCCTCCTCGGGTCTGCTGGGCTTTGTTGATGTTTCCCCCCAATCCCTCACCAGCTCTGAACACCCACACGTGTGTATGTGCATTATGCACGTCCGCATGCACACGCGCGCGTGCACACACGGACACACACACACTTCCTCTGCCTCTCACCACTCACTCTGTGCTCCACTGGGGATGGGATCTTCACTTGTTTATAAGATGTTTGGTGTTTTCTTTCCTCTGTGCTTTTTTTTTATTTGTGCGTGCTATTCTCTCTTGTTAGGGTTTTTGGTTATTCAACAGTCTTCCAAAGATATGCTCATTAATGTGTGAAATGTTAATAAATTGCTTTTTGCTCGAATAAATAATCTAGCTATTTTTTTCAATGTTTATTTATTTTTGAGAGAGAGAGAGAGAGCAAGGAAAAGACAGAGAGAGGAGGAAACACAGAATCCAAAGCAAGCTCCAAACTCTGAGCTGTCAGCACAGAGCCCACCACAGGGCTTGAGATCATGATCTGAGCTGAAGTCAGACACTTAACCGACTGAGCCACCCAGGTGCCCCTAGTTCAGCTATTTTAGAAGAAAAGAATGCTAGTTCTCTAATACAATCAGTTGGGTTTGCAATTTCTTTCCCTGATATGTAAGTCTTTATATTTCTCCTTCATTTTTTTTTTCTCCTTAAGCCTCCCTTTTTTCAATATTTTCCTTTTGCATCTGTTGGAATGTGAGTACTGGGGTTTCCTTGGAGGCTTCTTACTGTAAAATACTGAGCCATTTTATTGTAGGACTGGGTAAATACTGTGACTTATTGTGGTAAGATCAATTTAATGGCAAGGAAATGCTTATGTTCCAGGACCAATAATTACACCCCATTCCTCACTGGCTCCCTTGCAGTCAGCCCTTCATGCAGCTGCCAAATCATTGTCTTCACCTGCTTCTCCGACAGTGTCACCTCTCCCGTCAGACCCCCATGGTGGCTCGCTGTTACCCTTTATGTCCATCCACACCCAGAGCTGTGCCCTTAGTGTCAAGACCCTAAGTCTCGTGGGTCTCCTTTATTCTAGACCTACCCAGTGTTCTGCTGTGAATGCATTCACATTAGCCCTGGTGCCAGTCCTCAGTGCGTCCCCAAACCACTGGGGGCATGCCAGTGAACTCCGAGTGGATTTCTGAAGGCTGCTGCCTTTGCTTTGAAATACCTTCCAAAGACTCCCTCTCCCCAACCCCATTCTTTGCCAAGGATTATCTGCTGAAATTTCATTTCTTTCCCAAGGCCTTTTCCATCTAATAGAATAGATATATTGTGCTCTGCATATTTCATTGTTTTAACTGTGGTAGAATACATATAAAACTACCATCTGTAACCAGTTTTAAGTATACAGTTTACTAGTATCAAGTAGGTTCATATTGTCATGCAGTGACTCTCCAGAACTCTTTTCATCTTGCAAAACTGAAACCTTGTACCCACTGTGCCACAGTTCCCCATTCCTTCTCTACCCTCAGCCTCCGGCAGCCTCTGTTCAACTTTCTGTCTCTAAGACTTTGACAATTCTAGATACTTCCTGTAAGTAGAATCATAAAGTATGTGTCCTTTTGTGCCTGGCTTATTTTACGGAGCGTGATGTCCTCAAGTTTCATCCATGGTGCAGAATGTGTCAGAATTTCCTCCCTTTCAAAGGCTGGATAATATCCTAGAGGTATGTGGATAGACCACATTTTGTGTATCCATTCATCTGTCAGTGGATAGTTGAGTTGCTTCCATCTCTTGGCTGTTGTGAATAGAGCTGCTGCGAACACAAGGGGACAAATGTCTCTTTGAGAACCTGCTTCCAATTCTGGTGGGTATAGACCATCTGTACATCTGTAAACTTAAACAACAGTTTTTGACATTTGCTTAAAGTGGGTTTGTGTAGAATAAGACAAAAGCAACTATGTAGTGCTTTTAACTGAAGGGATTTGCTAATATTAAGACAGATGTGTCTGCTCCAGAGCCCAAGGGGAATAAATGAATATTTCACAGTGAACTATGAGTGGCACCTAGAAGCAGTGGGAGGGATGCTAATCTGAGAACCTGTGGCGTGTGGTAAGCCAACGAAGTAACGTAAAGTAACTGTACTTTAGGTTTTAAGTATTTTAGCTTCATTTTTATGTCACTTATCACAGTTTGGTGATATCAAAATAATATGTTTGTGGTAGAAAATCAAGAAAGCATAGAACTCTGTGTGTATGGCCCCTTGGCTGGGTGGAAAGCACACATCCCACTCCTTGCCAAGAGGAGATCCCCAGGAGAGGTGTGACTGCCCTCCTGAGGGGTCGCTCATGGTGCTGGGAAAGCCCCAGGGGGAGGAGGGGGGCTGGAGGACTGGGAGTTACAAGGATTGCTTAGAGGATCTCTGCCAATGTGGCTCCTGTCCTGTTTACACCAGATTTTACCTTTGACTCTTAGTCCTCTGAGGACAACAAGAGACTGGAAAGAGGCTCCAAGGAAAACTGAACCAAGGGCAAAGATTGTCCTCCAACCCCTGGCAGAGCTGGCTGATGTCCTCTTTCTCTCTTCCAAACAGGAAGTCCCTTGGGGCCATGCGTCAGAGGCAGAGGCCTTTTCATGTAGAGACCAAGTTTCCAGCATCTTCTCTGGTTGCTGTTAAGCTTCAGCACTTGCACTATAGCTCTTTGTCCTTGACCTTGACGCCATTGCATGACGCTTCTCCCTAGGTGTGCCTGCAGGTGCCTGGCCTTGGGCTCCTACCTACTCTCAGCCTGTGCCATTGCATGGATCACATGAATGTCCTAGGCCTACAGGACCAGTCCCACATTCCCCGGTGAGGTTTGCCTGGTGTAGCTCAGACTTAAAAGTGAAAGCACTTTCCATTCAACAAGTACATTGCAATTTTACACTTCTGTTGTCCTTCTTTAGCTCTCCTTGTACAGATGCTAATATAAACCTATTTTTTCAGAGATGATTTTGTTATGCAAGAGAAGACCAGTGTACTACATTTGAAGAAAAGTCCGCCCCACCCCCTTGCTCCTTATTTCTTATATCTTCTGGCTCTGATGGCAAATTCAATTGAAAAGGAGCTGATCTATCCACTTTTACTTCTAAAAGTGCCATGGAATTTCTCACAGAGCCAATCTGAAAAACCCAATCGATAATGTGCTTACACAGCAAATTGGAGGCATGGTTCTTATTTGAAAGTTAAGGTCCCCATGGGAGCAAATTGGAAAGCCAAGCTCCCTACCCTTTCAGCCCTCCTCCCTTCTCCTTCCAGGGGTTTGTTCTGGTCATTTCCCCTTCCTGCCTAATCCCCAGCCTCCATATGTCGTCCATTCTCCTGGACTTTTTATTTGGGATCAGGATTTGCAGTTGGCACTCATCCTTACAGTTATGCACAGCAGGTCAAAGAAAATGAAAATAGTAAAGGGATTCCACTTCCTTGCGAGTCAGCAGTTTTGCAAAGCAGACCTCTTATTCTCTTTAATATGAGGCCAGGTGTATATTGATAGGAAATTGTTGAAAAAAAAAAACTCTAGGTTCTTTACAAACTCCACTCACTTGAAGAATCATGATGTGTTTTCTTACTACTATATCTTATTTTCTGTCATAATTTTTTTTTTGGTGACTTTTAAGTGATGGGGCCACAGCTTTTGACATAAGCTCAGTTAACTGAATGGGGAGACCACAGGAGAGGGTCTCAATGTGGCTGATGTTATACTGTGGCCAGAGGGAGGGGTCTCTGCTGCATCCTGTTTCTCCTTTCCAGTATCTGAGCTCTTTAAGCTTATTAATTTATTTTGAGAGAGAGAGAGAAAATGTGTGGTGCATGTGAGCAGGAAAGGGGCAGGGAGAGGGAAAGAGAGAATCCAGGCAGGTTCCATGCTGTCAGCACAGAGTCTGATATGGGGCTTGATTTCACAAACCATGAGATCATGATCTGAGTCAAAATCAAGAGTCAGAGGCTTAACCCACTGAGCCATCCAGGTGCCCCTTGAGTATCTGAGCTCGTGAATCAATCAGAACTTGTGTGGTGTCTTAGCAGAAGTGACTAGTGCTCTTTCTTTGGTCATCTAAAGCTTGTATGTATCCTAATGAATAGTTCAGGTACCTTCCACATCACATCCTCCCCTAATGCCCCATTTGTAATAAAGTTCAAGCTAAGAGGGGCTGTGTGTATGTGAACACAAATAAAATCAGCCCTCAGAGCTACCTAGAAACTATCTATTGTTATCCTCCTTTTACAGATATAAAAACTGAAGGTCAGAGAAGTGACGTCATTAGTGTGACAGCGTCCCACAGTAAGAGACAAAACTAGGGTCTGTGCCAGGGCTCTCCAGTGCAAAGCCATTGCCCTTCCCATCTGTGTTGCCTTTGTTTGTAAAAACAATGATTATCAATCAATCTCTCACCCCACTATTTTCTCTCAAATAATGTCTGGCTGATAGTAGTTGCCCAACAGTTGTTAATTCCATTTCATTCTTTTCCTCCCTCTCTTGTCTGGCTAATTTTCTTTGTTGAAAGCATTCACAGGCTATCAAAATTCCCCAAACCAGTTCTGTGTATGAGCAGAATATAGTATCTGTCATAATGTTGGCCACCCCCAAAATTATGTTTCTATACACTCTGCTCTTCAAATTGGGGCCAATCAACTTGTTATTCATTGAAATGTTTTCAGCAGAACTTATGCTGATGAACGGTGATGCACATGTCACATTTATAGGAAAAATTTTAAAATATCATCCCACTGGCATCAATTCATTGTTAACCAAACACAAGGTTATTTAGATGCATTGAGTGTGGCTTTTCTGGAAAACTCAGCTCCTTATGATTTTCCCCAGACTTTAAAGAAATTCTCCTACAAGAATATATTTAAAAATGCTTCCTTCTGGTAAAGTAAAGGAACATGACGAAATATACTACAGTTATTAGAGGAATGGTGTCATATTCAAGCAGTTACAAACCAGTTTGTTAAGTTCCCTCTTACACAAAGTTGCGTCTTGTATCTGAGGTTCTGTAATGGGGATCTCTGCCATGGGAAGTTGGGCTAGGAGGCCCTTGATTGAGAATCCCCATAGGTAAAATGCAGGGTTACTGGTTATATTTCTTGGACATAAGAACAGTGCAGAGTTTTAATTTTTTTAATTCCTTTTTTAAATGTAAATGTGTTTATTTAGAGAGAGAGAGAAAGACACAAGGGTGAGCATAGGCAGGGGAAGGGCAGAGAGAGAGATAGGGAGAGAATCCCAAGCAGACTGTGCGCTCACAGCTTGAACTCCTGAATCGTGAGGTCATCACCCGAGCAGAAATCAAGAGTCAGACACTTAACCAATGGAGCCACCCAGGCGCCCCAGCCAAGTCCTGATTTTGAGGGCAACGGGAAGGTACCAAAGATTTAACCTGACCACTGTGTTTCTCATCCTGGAGAAGTCCGGGCTGCGGAAGTGGGATGGACATCAAGCTGGAATGAGCGCCAGGAGCTCACGTCCCAACCAGGGTCTGCTGAAGCCAGACTCGTAGTCCTACAGCCTTGTCAACATCTCCTCCTGAGGGGACATCTTTTACTCTACTCATCCAGGCTGACCTCTTGTCTCTCCTCCCCAGGCCCGTCTCCTTAGTAGCATTTCCCTCAGTGCTTGGCAATGCCAGGCGTCTACCTACTCACTGCTACACCTGATTCCTCTCCTCTTTCTCTCACACAAAATATCCAACCCGTCTCTTTCTCTTACACCACACATCCAACCCCTCAGCATATTCTGTTGGCTTTGTCTCCACAATACATCGAGATTCTAGTCCTTGTCGCCCTCTGTGCTGCCAACCCCTTGGTCCGAGCCATCATTATCTCAAGCCTGGATCACTACAGTAACCTTCTGCTGGCTTTGCTGTTCCATCCTTGTCCTGGATAGACTATTATCAATCCAACGGCTTTATTCAAACCAAAAGCACATTATTCTCCTCTTCTTTGGAAGCTCTCTGCTGGCTCCTCTCCTTCCTTACAGTAAAGCCTCAGTTGTTCTCAGGATCTACAGGCTCCATGGCCTCCCCTCTGTTCCCCTCCAGTCTCTATTACTGCCATCTCCTCCCCTCACTCTGCTCTAGCCCACTCTTACTCTTTCTTTCAGCCACAAACTCAATGTTGGTCTCAGTCTGGATACATTACTGATGTTCCATTGAGTGTCCTCAACTAGTGTCTTTTGAATCTTTTCCAAAAAGCATGTCAACACCTGGAGAAAATGTTAAGTCATCCGTCCAATTTATTACTGATACAAATCAACTCTTCTTCCAACATATGTATTAATGGGTTCTTTTTCATCATCTTCACTGCCTACCAACCCCCCCCCCCTCCAGTATTATTTATTTATGGACTAGTGCTTTCCAGCTTTGTCTTTTCTCTCTGCCTAGACTCACCTCCTGGAGATATTTGTACCACTGATTCTCTCACCTCAAGTATTGACTCAAATATTTTCTTCTCAAGGAGGCCTATATTGACCACTCTATTTAAAATTATAATAGTGCATTTTTCTATTAGAATGTAAACTCTAAGGAAGTGGACATCATTATCTTTTGTTTTTAAATTGATGTATCCAGCCTCTGGCAAGAGTAGGCACTTATTGCATATTAGTTTAATGAATGATTAAGCTAGAAAGCCCTAGTTTTATATCTGGATTTGATATTGTGGGATATTAGGCAAGACACTTCAGTCTCCTGAAATCTGGGTTTTTCACTTACAGAGAAACTATGTATGGTATCAACTCCTACTTCATGATTTCATGGTGATGCTCAGATTTTCATGAAAACATTAAAAAATACAGTCATCACTATGCAGTTGTGATGTCACTAAAGGGCAGAAGATGCAGAGGTCATGGATGCCCAGCCCAAGAGCTGCCCGGGCTCTTGGTTCACATGGTCCATGTTGATCCTTGCCATATTGAAAGTCACACCCCAGCTTATCATGTGTTTTGTGACCCAACCTTGTGTTAATGTTTGTGCTCTGAAGTTCAAAAATACTGTTACCTGGGGTTTTCAGGTTTGTTTTTTAGTTTTAAGTAAGGCCTTTATTCAATATGCTTGTCATTTTCTGAAACTGATAATTTGTAATTAGAGCAGGTTCACTGGTGCATAGAATTTTAAGAATCTTGGCTTGTAGAGTTCTTGATCCTTTTTAATGAGTTTCCTACCTTTAGGCATTGTGTTACGTGCCTTTATTCATCCTAACTAACATTTGTAAGCAGCTCAAACATAAAATATTTAGTTTTTGCTGACAATAGTAGACATTTAGCCATAAATCTAAGGGTTTTTTTTTAGAAAGAAGAGAAGTGATTTTGCCCATTCATCTGGGGGACTCTCAGAGTTGTTTAGGGATATATTTTAGGGTGCCTGGAATTTCTGCAATTATTGGTGGAGATGAAGACCAAATATTTTGTTCTTATGGCCTCTCTAATTTCTTCCAGAATGTTATACTTGGGAAACACATAATATAAAACAAATAACAGCATTAAAAGACACCAACATAAAAATAGTCAACAATTAGGTGTTTTATGACTAAGGAGACTGTATCATTTTATAGGTGAACAACAACCTATCATACAGCTATTTTATAGAATAACTAAGTAGTATTTTTACTCTCATCAAAAATATGAAGTTTGGGGGGCCTGGGTGGCTCAGTCAGCTCAGTCAGTTAAGTGTCCAACTCTTGATTTTGGTTCAGATCATAATCTCACGGTTTGTGGGAGCCCCACATTGGGCTCTGCACTGACAACATAGAGTCTGGTTGGGATTCTCTCTCTCCCTGTCTCTGTCCCTCCCCTGCTCATGCACATGTGTGTTCTCTCTCAACATAAATAAAGAAACTTTAAAATATATCAAAAATTTTTTATCAATAGAGAGCTCAGTACATTCCTACTTAATTTTTTCTGTGTGATGAGACTGGTATTAACCTTTTTTCTCTCCTACCCATGAGGTTTTTAGAAACATCATTTTATTTTGTACATAGCAGAAAATTTACCATTTTAGCCATTGCTAAGTGTATAATTTAGTGACATTAAGTATATTTACAGTGTTGTGCAGTCATTATCACCATCTGTTTCTGAAAATGAAACTCTGTAGCCACGAAGCAGCTCTTCATTCCCTCGATCCCCCGTCCCTGGTAACCATTATTCTACTTTCTGTGTCCATGAATTTGACCATTCTAGCTACCTTATATAAGAGGAATCATGCTCTATTTTTCCTTTTGTCTGGCTTATTTTATGTAGTGTAAATGTTTTTAACATTCATCCTTATGGTAGCATGCATCGGAATTGTACTTTTCTTAATGGCTGAATAATACTCCTTGTATGGATATACCGTATCTTGTTTATTCATTCGTCTATTGATGCACTTGAGTTACTTCCATCTCTTGGGTATTATGATTAATGCTGCTGTCAACATGGTGTATAAATACCAGAGTCCCTGCTTTCAGCGCTCTTGTCGATTTGCTGGAGCATGTGGAAATTCTATACTTAATTTGGTTTTTGTTTTGAGGCACTCCTATCCTCTCACCAGCTTTTAAATAAAATTTCATCCTCCTCAACTTCTAAAGAGTGCTTGACCTCGGCCTTCCCAATTCCCAGGCTGACTATGAAGTAGAAGTAGGATCATGGATTGAGAGAATTAAATGGTGGGGAAAGGGTCCCTTCTTCTCTGGGGAAGCTCTCCATGTCCTTTTGTGGTGGAGAATGCAGATAACGAGCAACGGCAAGTAGAAATAAAGCCAAGAACTAAGACAATCACCGTAATAAGCAAGCAGGGGTAGGATAGAGGGGGTGAATGTCAGCAGCTTGGGCAAGGAAGAGGCATCGGCACAATTGCATGATTGACAGACGACACGGAGGAAGGAAGCTTTTCAGAAGTGTTCCTGCTGTGGGTTGTGAGTTGTAACTACTAATTGTTCTTAGACAAACCTAAATTTTGGAATCCCTCCCAAATTTTCTCTTGGCTGCTGAGTTGGGTTCCTGACATTTGATTCTCTGCAGAGACTGAGTCATATGAAACACATAGATAAATGAGACTTAGAATTGGCCAAAGTGGCTAACATTTCTATTATAAAATGCCTTTAATACTTAGTAAATAAAAAGAAAGAAAAAAGGAAGAAAGAAAGAAAGAAGGAAAGAAAGAAAAAAATCATTAGGGGCACCTGGGTGGCTCAGTCAGTTAAGCGTCCACCTTTGGCTCAGGTCATGATCTCACGGTCGAGCTCTGTGCTGACAGCTCAGATCCTGGAGCCTGCTTTGGATTCTGTGTCTCCTTTTCTCTCTGTTCCTCCCCTGCTCACACTCTGTCTCTCTCTCCCTCAAAAATAAATAAACACTCAAAAAAACCTTTTTTAAAAAGAAAAAGAAAATCACTCAATTAGAAGCAAATAAACAAGGTAATAATAAAATATTAATTCTTTTATCTTCAGCCTTCAAGCTACAACTTTTTACCTAAAATAAATGTAGCTTTGAGAAGATTATTTTCGTTGCCTGCAGCACAGCTTTTCAGCTCTGACTTTAACAAGAATTGTGCACTTGAATATTCATAAGTACAATTGCAAACTGAAATCAGGATTATTTTTATAGGATACCAACTAGAAACAATGTCACCATTTATTTGGAAAAAACAATATGGTGAGTGGGATGGAATGAAGTTCTGGTAACAAAATTTTCCTAACCCTAAATTGGGCTGTGTTCTGACACATGGTCTGATAAGGCAAAATATTTTAAATCAGTAGAGTCCTGGAAAATCCAGGACATATGGAAGCCTTAGTTTTGGTACTAAAATAGGATCCCTTACTCAGACATAATTTTTTTCAGCAAATTAAACAGCAATACCCCACTACATTTATGGATTTCTTGACTTATTGACTCAATCTTTTCTTAGCAGGGTGTAGACTCTCTTCAACATTATGTTTCCAGTCTTATCTTTTGATTCTACCCTCTCTCACTGGCTACCCTCCACCCATCGGAAGTTACTTAGTTTCACTGTATATGCCATGCTGTTGACCATTTTGCATGTGTTCGTTTCTCTATATGAAATACTTTTCCCTGTGCTCTTTGCCCAGATAATCTCTGCTGATTTCTCTAGTTTAAGCATATTTCCTAAGGGAAGGTGTCTTATGCCACTTTTTACCCTTACCTTTTCTGTCCTGGTGCTTTCTCTGTGACTTCACATGTTCCCTGTAAACCTCTACTAATGTGTGTTGCACATAGGACAATGAATGTTGATTTACTTTTTGTCATCTCCTTAGGATAGTAAGCTGTTTGAAGGTATGTTTGTTTGCTAGGGCTGCCATTACAAAATAACCCAGACTGGGTGGCTTAAACAATAGAAACGCATTGTCTTATATCTCTGGGACTTGGAAGCCCAAGTGCAAGGTGCTGGTAATGTTGGTGTTGCTTGTGGCCTCTCTCCTTGGCTTGCAGATGGCTACCTTCTTTCTGTGTCTTCACATGGTCTTCTCTCTGCACAAAAGCATATCTGGTATCTTTTCCTCTTGTAAGGACACTAGCCATGTTGAATTAGGACCTCACACTTATTACTTTATTTAACCTGAATTCCCTCTTTATAATTTCTATCTCCAAATAACACCTTGGGGGGTATGTCTCTAACATATGAATTTTGGGGAGGCAGGGACACAATTCAGTCCAGAATGAGAGCAAAGTCCATTTCTTATTTGAATTCATATTCCTGCTTCCTATCAAACTGCTTGATACCCAGTAAGCAAACCATCAACAAATACTTACTAAAAGATCAGTAACAAGCAGATGAATTAAACCAGAGAAGACCGCATTGTCAAGGTTTGAAGGAATCAGGACTTGAGAGCAGATATTCACAAAGATGACAGCTGAAGTTCTAGTAAAGAACATGATTGTAGAGGAAGAGTTTGTAGAGGAAAAAAGAGCAATGCTGCAAATTGGGAGGTAAAGGAGAGAAGGACGTGGCAGAAGAGAGGCTGTGCAGCATAGACTGAACCTGGAAGAAAAGAGTTTATGAAGTAAGGGAGGACATTGGCAACGTTAAATATTGAAGGAGGATGAGGTTATTGGATTAATAAATAAAAATCATTGATGTGCACCCCCCAGGATGGCCAACATAAAAGAGATTGAAAAAATACCAGTGTTGGCAAGGATATGAAGTAACTAGAAACTCACACACACTGCTAGTGGGAGTATAAATTGGGACAACTATGATAGGAGAAGATAGGACTCAGTAGGCAGGAAAGAAAGATTAGGACCAGAGGTCCTGGGTGGGGAAAAACACCTATTTTGGAACCATCCTGGGAGTGTCTGACCACAGGAAGCCCCCTCAGGCCTAGGGTTCCTCTTAAGAATGTAACAGGCTTCGCCTGCTCTTCCTCTGGAATTTGACCAAAGACATAGGTATGGCCACAGATCACCCTGGAGGAGAGGTGTGGGGAGGGCTGACCTGAACCTTATAAAACAAGGACCCTCCCCTAGGGTCCTTGGGCATTCACTTTCTAATGTATCTGTGAAGAGAGCTTTCCTACTAATCTTCCCTTCTAATCTTATATTCTGGTAAACGTTTGCCAACTGCTCATTTTGTGTCCATCTCTTCATTCTTTGAAGCGGCAGGACAACGAATCCCAAGAATTGTGGTAAAATGTCCTGCAACACAACTGCTCTGTAAACGAGCAGTGTCTATAACATTACAACTAAAGATATGAATACTCTGCCCCCTAACTTATCTCTAAAAGTATACTCAACAGAAATGTGCACATATGTTTATTGAAAGATATATGCTAGGATGTTCGTAGCAGCACTATTCATAAAATCTCTCAGATTGTAAGGATGCAGGTCTGAAACTGACTCCATGAAACCATAGAAGGGCACACATTGCCCAAGGCAAAAGGAACCACCCTTGTAACACCCGATCAGGAAAGGCCCCCTAACATCTATAACATTTCTAAGGGCAGGCCTAAAGATGGAGGCTAAGACTAGTCACGCCCTACCTGAGGGTCCTGGGCCCACTCTGTGATTGGTCAATACTCTAAATGTTGTGATTGGGTCCTGCCAAAAGTAACAAATACTCTAGGCAATGTGAATGGTTAAACCTGCTGTCAATTTCTTGTAACTCCCCCTTCCCAAACTCATAAAAACCCTGCCCCACCTTTGTTCGGGGCTCTCAGCATGGATCCGCTGCATTGGTAAAGTCTGTGAGCCCAAGTTTAGGCTCGGCCAGCCTAAGCTCGTAATAAAACCGCCCTTTGCTTTTGCATGCGTGATTCGGTCTCCCTGGTAGTCTCTGGTTTTTGGGGGCGATATTATAATCTGGGCATAACAAGATTGGAAGGTACTCGAATGTCCATCAAAAGTGGAATAGATAACACCTTGTAATATAGTCACACAACGGAAAGGTACAGGAACCAGGTGGATGAACTACAACTACTCCCAACAGTATGGATACACATATAATCCCAATGTTGGGTGAAAGAAAATCCATGCAAAAGCATACATACTGTACGGTTCCATTTCTAGGAAGTTGACAAGCCAGCAGCACTACTGTATGGTTTCAGAAGTCAGAATAGCAGTCAAGGCGTTGAGAGAGGGGACTGTAAGTGACAGGAGGACAGGAGGAGAAGCCTGGAATTCCGCTAATGTTCTGTTTCTTGGTCTGTGTGCTGGTATATGGTGTGTTCAGTTTGTATACACTCAATGAGCTTTTCATTTATGATTTGTCCACTTTATATATATTGCTCTTCAAGAAACATTTTAAAAAGCAATTAAAATTCAATAAGTAATGAAGTGATGTAACATTTGGATGGTCTGAAATTTTAAAGTATTGGTGTCCAAGAAAGCATTACTGCAGAGAGGATAACTGAAATTTTGTTGGTGGAATGAAGGAGCAGATTATGAGGGTTTTGGTCTAACTTAAGACATTTGGCAGCAGGAGAAGTAAACCTAAGCTGTGTAAACATAGCTGGGGCGGAGAAAGAGATTTTACTTCGTTTCAGTTTTTTCCTTTTCATTTAAAGTAGGGACTAACTCAAGAACAGAAAGGTATTGCAGCAGAAGAAAAAACATTTTCTCCATCCTAGGTTCTTGGCGAGGTGGGTGGGCGCTGTAACAAAACACAGATTAATCAAAGAAATACAAATAGAAGTTTATTAACATGGATCTCTCATAGATATGAGAAATAACTGGCTAAAGAGATGGGTTAGAATTCAGGCTTAAGTAACTGTCTTCAGCTAACTCAAAGAAAGAAGGGTGTGGGGAAAGCCATTTAAGGGGAGGTGACCAGGAAAAGCACAGTAAGCAAGGGTCAGGTTGGTCACGAAGACTTACGCCTTCTCCATTGTTAAGAATCCTGTGAGCTGGAGCTACCTCCCTCTTCCCGGCACAGAAGGGGAGGTACCCTTAACATGGAGATTTCCTTTCGAAATGTAAATTTCCCTCACAAAGGATAACCTACACCATTTTCAGAGCTTCTCCTGTGCCTGCTGTTTCTCAAAAAATCTTAAAATTAAGGGGCGTATTTAGGGTGGAATACTCTGGATTTTTATAGTATCAAGGAGGGAGAAATGTGAGGTTATCACTGAGGAGGAATGTTGAGAGGAAGTCTCAGGACGGTGTGGGTGAGGGAGTGTGGGGCGAGCTGAGGGCAAAGTGCAGGCTACCAGCACCCTCACCCCTGCCAGGTGGGGTATGTGTGACATTCCTCGGACACTCCTGGCTGCCCGAGAACAGGGGAGAGGAAAGAAAGCAAATGATTGACTGATGGAGATCACAATCATGCACGACACCAGTCTCCTTCAGTTTACAGATAACTTAGTAAACTGCAAGGAACAGGCAGTCTTATCCATGGTCTAATCTCCAGGACACTGTTTTCTAGGCCCCTAATATCTCCCTCATCAAGATGGAAAGGGGTTTAAGTGCTTGCCACGGTGATGTGGGAAACTAAGGCAAATGAACAATTAAATTCCCTTGCTGCCTGCAGCCCACTGACAAGACCTTGAGGCTGGCAGTGACCTCCCTCTTGGAGCTCAGGTGCCCTGATGATGACACTTTGCTGGGGGCAAAAGGGAATCTTGGCTTGACATCGTCCCAACCCTCGGAATCCTGGAAGTCATTTTAACATAGAAAAATCCCTTTGGAATCGTCCTTTATCTCAACTCCCCCAAGATGTATGCGGGCAATCATACTGCAAGCTTCTGGCCCCCTGATCTACATCTGAAGGGCCTCATGGCTGCGGTTTTACTAACTGGTAATAAATAGTGTTCCCCTAGCAACTGCTGGCCCCTCAAGGCCCTGGAAACCTTGCTTCCAGAATTCCTTAGAGACTTATTCTTTCTCTAACCACCTCCCAGCCTGAGGGAATGTAATGAGTTACTGGTCAGGACCCCAGTGCATCTCTTCCTGCCCGCGGGGCCTATCACCACGCTTCAAGAAAATCACCTTTTTTGCACCAAAGACATCTTCAAGAATTCTTTCTTGGCTGTTGGCTCTGACCACCCCACCATCCCCCCAAACTGGGATGGGATTAGGGACAAAGGTAGAAAGCGGGGGTCCTTGGAAGAGGATCAAGCCCTCTTTCTTAGATACAGGATGGCCAGTGAGCAAGGAAATTGAGGCTTTTGTAGGTGTCCGAGTCCAAACTAGGAGGTTAGATGTGGGAGGTGGGTGTGGAGATGGGTCTTGAAAGAGTGCAAGGTTCACAGTCATGTCTGCAGGGAACGTATTTGTGAGACAAGAGAACACCTGCTTTGCCCGAATCTGTAGGGGTCCCGTCAGCATCCTCCTTGCTTTGTGGTACAATGGTTTGGAGCTCAGGGTGAAATGGAGAGACAGTGGTCAGAGGTGCCCACACAATGTTGGGCATAAGTAAAGTTCTAAAAGGTGAGCAGGTCCAGAAGGATCTTTACAAAATAGCTCTGCAGGGTCTCCAGAGTTGCTGTTTGGCAGGGGTCCATTGGAGTGTCCTGGGGGCGAGGGTCCTCGGACTAGGGGTTGGGGAGTGAATTCAGTCCCTGCAGGGAAGGGGAGAGACGGCAGACCAGGCCTCTGGGGCCCCAGGAGAGAGTTCTTGTCCTTCCTAAATTTCAACTCTTTCAGCCCCGCACGCACCTCAGAGTGAGCATTTTATTGTGGTCACAACCTCTTTATATAAAACCCCTTAATAAATGGAAGTTTGGGATAAACTTTTTTTTTTTTTTTAAATAACGAGATGAGTCCCTCATGTTCTGGAGCAGTTATCCTAGAGTTCTTTACAGATGGATTCACATCCGGAGATCTGGTCAGTGCCAAGAGGCCCATGACATTTTGTCCCATATTCTTTTTTATTTAATGTTTTTATTTATTTTTGAGAGACAGAGAGAGAGAGGGAGACACAGAATTCGAAGCAGGCTCCAGGCTCTGCGCTGTTAGCACAGAGCCCGATGCGGGGCTCGAACTCACAGACTGCGAGATCATGACCCGAGCTAAAGTCGGTTGCTTAACCGACTGACCTACCCAGGTACCCCTATTTTGTCCAATATTCTAGTACAAGAAAGGGGTCCTAAAAGGTTGGTGACTCTAAGCGAAATGTCCCTGTGCTGCCAGAGAGCTGTAGCTAGAATGGTTTTCTCAACCCAGAAGCCAGGTCCCTCATTTCTAAATATACCATCAGTTATGCTCTTTTGTTTTCTAAAGAGCAAACTTGAAAGTATACTCTTCTTATTCACAGAGCCATTAAATAGAGACTCATTTTACCGCCTGGGTTATTAGCCCTGACTAGCCTTCGACACAGAGCTAGGTTTTATCCACATGTAGCCCTCTGTCACCGCCATCATTATCTGCTGTTTCCACCCCAATTTCTCATATTACACCCCATCTGCCTCATTACCCTAAATTGGAGAATTTTAGGCAGAAGCATCTGAGAAAATATCGGAGGTAAAAAGAAGCCATTACAGGCTGTTGATGCCTTGTTTGCTACTTTTCTGCTCATTTTACTGCACTTAACCCCCTAGAAAAGGAACTGAATGATAATCAACTGCAATTTATCAGTGCTAATGGAGGGGAGAAGGGGCCCTGGTAACACAAGATTGCACGTGATGAGAGAGAAACGTAGGGAAAAGACAACATATGCATATGTGCTTTGTAGGTATCATAAATATCTGCCCTGATAACTGGGATTCAGCTAGAATGTCCGTGGCCCGGGATGGGGAAGGCGGGGAGGAACCCTACCCAGAGCTAGTGCGAGTGTGACCCTTGGCAGAGGCAGGCGAGCCGTGTGAGAGAAGACAGCGAGCAGAAAATGGAGAGCTGATTTGCGGCCCGCTACAGCGGAAAACAGCCAAGTGGGTACAAGCTGTTCATTTTCTCATTAAAAACAATGGCCACATTACTTTTATTCCACGACTGGTGTTTCTATGAACCACCTGAAAGTAGATCTTTCTTGGTGAACTCCAGGGAAAATTCACATACAGTATGGCTCTCAACTTTCATTCCTGTGGCAATGGGCATGCAGCGTGGCACGTGACTGTCCTTGAAGGATGCACATGGGAAATGGGAAGACTGGCTGTGGCCATCTGTGGATAGGACGCTGTATTCTTTCCATGCCGCCATCTCATTTCTATAGAAGGCAGGGATCATTTTGCTAGATTCTGCCCCTAAGTCAAACTAAGTCAAGATCTGCATTAGAACTGAAATCTAAATTGCTTTTTCCACTAGATTTGCTTGGGTTGTCCATACATAAAAAGGAGAAAAAGAGCAGACACAGAGTGGCAAAGAAACCTTTATTTAGAATATGTTTTTTGCATTTTCATTATAGCTGGAAGAATCTGCTATATGAGAATTAGGGTTTTAATGACTGACTGTGAGATGAATCTAAGCATTCTTATGACTTTTCCCTTTCTAAAATCTTTTGTCTTGTCCTTAACTGTCACCTATGGTGCCATGTCAATCCATGACACATGAGACACCCTTCATCTTTGAAAGCTCATACTCCAGAGTCACAGTTTCTTAATATTTGTTTGGTTAAGCGCCGCCTTTCAAGGCCCAGTTATTACTGTAGCCAATTAACTAGTTCACTGGCTCATGAAAGCTGTAATGCTTCTGGAAGCAATAAAATTAAAGCTCAGAGCTCCTTTAAAAAAGCAGTGAGAGTTGGCAGGACTTTGTGTTGTTGTTGTAGGCATTGTTAGCTGTCCTTCATGTCTGAGAAGGCTGAGCTATCCAGAGTTTTACTATATCCTGCGATGTATGAAGAATCCAATTCAGAGCGACCCTGTGTGCAGTTTAGCCAGGTATTTGGGCTAGGGAGTTGTATTATTAGCAAGGTCTTCACAGCAAAGGGTTTATTTTGCCCCAATAAATGTTGTAGTAGAAACTGGTTAGTTCTTTACTTCTCTTCCCTCTGAGCCCCGAATTAGATCACACTGTCCAGCCTCTTCCCTCTTGCAATTAGGAGTCACCCCGGGATCGAGATGTCTGATAGAATGTGCTAGAAAAGTCATGTTCATAATGTTCATACCTATAGGCCTGGCTCCATGGTCTTTCTGGCTTTATGCAGACAAATGTGGCAATGTAGGGAATCTGGTGTTGAAGATGCTGGAGCCACGCGGTAGAAGGAGGCCAGGTCCTTGAATCTGGCTCTGAGGCCATCCGTCCACCAATTTGGAGGAAGCTTTATCGAGAAAAATAAACATCGACTCTCTGAAGCCACTGAGACTTAGGGTTTTATCTGTCAAATCTGTAGTTTTTCCCTAGCTGAAACTAGACCAGCATATGTCTAAATTTAATGCATATTGACATTATTTTGGCCCCCCGTGACAAGCAATTGTAGATTTACCCTTGCTAAAACAAATGAAGGTCTGTGTATCTGGCAGAGTTATCTATTCCAAATCCTTGTAAGACAGGAGTTTTCTAAAGATCAGTTAATATTAGTGATCAGAAGTTCTCAGTTATGCAAAGCATTCTTTTTTAAAACTTTTAATGTTTATTTATTTTTGAGAGCGTGAGAAAGAGACAGTGTGAACAGGGGAGGGTCAGAGGGAGAGGAAGACACAGAATCCGAAGACAGGCTCCAGGCTCTGAGCTAGCTGTCAGCACAGAGCCTGATGCGGGGCTCTGTTGGGAGCTATCTGAACTCACCGGTAGAGTGAATATTCCTGGTGAGGGTACGGCAAGTTTGCACCGTCTCTTGCCCCCAGATAGCTCCCAAAATCTACCCTCTTGAATCTTTCATTTTTGCTTGAGCACCAAACCTCAGAGTGTTTTGCTAATTAGAGTCAGGAGCTGGCTGTCCACCGCCCCCCGCCCTGTCCCGGAGATGTGGCACCTGGTCAGGGAAAAGATGAGCAAGTAAACTAGATACACCGTAATGCAACACATAATTTTCCTCTAAGCAATACGGATAACTGAATACCTTCTGGGCCTGAATGCCTTTGTGAAAGTCACTACTGCATAAAATGTATCTATCATCTTTGGGACTATGAGAGCAAGCAGATCTCCCGAGAACTTGTCTTTCTGGGAACTTCATCTTAGAGTGATAACAGCCTAATGACCCTTACTCATAAAAAACTGACCTTTACTAAAGAATGCTGTTTACCTCTTGGTTAAAGGTCGCTTCCTTGAGGCTAGACCTGAGGTTTTGTGAAAATACCTATGACACCTTGAGTGCCTGTGGCTAAAATTGTAAAACTTATCTATTGGAAATCATTTACTGCCCTTTCTTGTCCTTGTACCTTTTGCCATAAATAAACCTTGAGAACCAGACAAGACGGAGACGCCTGCCAGATGGGCAGTGGTGCTTGTCTGGGGATCAGAAGGAAAATGCAAGGCTCCCCCACTTTCTCTTTGGCCTGCACTGTCATCCTTCCGGGGACCTGCAGGAGCTGGACTCCGGCAGGGCTCAGACCCACAAACTGTGAGATCATGACCTGAGCTGAAGCCGAACGCTCAATGGCCTGAGCCACCCAGGCGCCCCTGCAAAGCACTCTTGAAGGCGTTGGGTAGGGATAATGGCTATGGAATCAACATGATGCCACTGGAGCACACGGAAACAAAGGTGACAGCACACAGTACATGCTCTGTAACTGAGTGGTCAGAACTCAAAAAGGGTGGGGGTCTGAGACTACACTGAGCCAACGAACCAGTTCTTGAACTCTTGGAGCTGAGTTGACTTGGGTTTCCTCCTGAGGCTGCTTCAGGCCTTGGGGATGCAGACGGAGATGGTCATAGGAAGAGTGACGACAGAACCTTTTCAGGAGGTTCTCTTGCACTCTTGCCAGAGATCTGTGTATTCGGCTCCCCAGACATACCTTAGCCTTTCAGGGTGTTTTTGTGGAAATAAACAAGGACCAACCACATGAGGAGAAACAGGCTGTTTATTCTGGGCTTGTTCTAGCAAGAGGGGCAGTGACGATCGCTTGCATTTGGCGGAGACTGAAAAGCAGGGAGAGGATGGGAGAGCCTCAGAGGAGAAAGGGAAGGCTCCAGGGGTGCCCCGATTGGAGGCACTGGAGGTGTGTTAACTAGAATGGGAAGACCTATGCCTTTGGGTTAGGGGTGCGTATTTGGCTTTCTCTGGTTGGACCCAAGTTGGAAGTGAGGTAAAATAGGACAGGAGCTGTCAGTTATTAATTAAGTCCTGGGCATTTGGGGTGGATCTTACGTAGGTTAGTTTTTTGCATTGTTACTAGAGATGCCCTCTGGTTTCCTGCAACGCTGACCTGCAGCAGGTCGGCTTCCTGGGCTATTTATTGCAGAGAAGGTGTTGGGTCCCTGCAGATGGGGGGAGGGGCAGGTTGCCGAAGGTTGTGGGTTAGTCTTGCTTTTACATATGTCTGGCCATGGCCTATATGTATATTCAGTCTCTTATATGTTTATTTATTTTAATGATTTATTTTTAAACAGACCCCCTTCTTCCTTGCAGAGGACAGCTGGCCTTCCATTGTCACATTCAAAAGCTGCCCACCCTGCTGACCATAAAGCTGTCCCTGAGGTTGAGCACCAGGAAATCCGATGTCCTCCCTGCCCGGGCGCAAGTCCCCTTGGCCCTCTGGGCGCCTCTCCCAGATAGATTTGGGGGTAAAATTGATCTCATCAGTTTTCATCTCCGCAGTCCTTAAAATCTTTTCTCTCTTTCTGTTTCTGCTGGGGGGCTGTGGCATCTTCACGGAAGCCAGTCTGCTGGTGGCTGCCCCGTGGCCCTCTCCTGGGCGGCCAGGCAGGGCAGCCTCCTACTGTGTTTCATTAAAAACCAAAGAAGAGGTGAATTCCTGTAAAGAGCTGTGCTAACAAGTGGGTAGAACTATTGGGTGTGTATAAATTCGTGTGTATTTTTCTTTTTGAGCCTGTCCGTCTATTCTGTTTTTAAATCAGAAATGGATCCAGCCAAAAAGAAAAAAATAAAATAGTTTACATTTCCTTCTCCTGCACCCCATTTATTGGCTCAAGGCTAATGACAGAAAACCCCCCAACCCACTTAGTATTCTATGTGTTTAAAAGACTCTCAAGTATTAGCTCTTGGGAAGCCCAGCATTTTACAACTTGCAAAATAGGCAGGCAGGGCATGATGCCATGTTTCCAACTCCCTGGGACTCATTTCAGGAGTTTGATTAACTCTTTGGTTCAAAGTATCTGCTTTGAAGGAGAGGTAGGGGGCATTCAAATGAGGGTTGCTGTCTGCCAAGATCAAAGCAGCATTGCACATTTTAAAGAGTCTAATTCACAGACCCTCAGATAGTTGTAGCACCAACTTGAAGCCTATTTGGTCAGAAGTGGCCACTTGAGCAGTCTGGGGGGCGGGCGAGGGCTTCTTTGTTTCGGAAAGTGCTTCCCACCCAGAGGAAGGAATGTGAAGTGAGGGAGCCCTCTTTTGGAAGAAAATTGAGGAGGAAAGTCAGGGAGAGAGGGAAAGACCCAGTCAAGGCTGGGGAAGAACACGTGAGCTAAGGACTCGGTTTGCCTTTACTGGCAGGTAGCTCCTCGGGGGAAAGAGTCTGAATTCAGATCGTGGGGAAGCCAACATGTGTCTTTAAGACAGAAGGCAAAGGGCTTACTACCTACAGGGACAAGCTCTTCCAAATGTGTCTAAATTAGAGGTTACAGAATTAGAACTTTTTTTGCTAAGGTGAAGAACTTTAAAGGTGGGAATTGGGTTGGTTGAGGGGTGTGTGTGTGTGTGTGTGTGTGTGTGTGTGTGTGTGTGTGTGTGTTTGGCAGGGAGCTGGCATCAGGCACTGTCTTCTGTTGGAACATGAACATAGGAGTGCCATTCGAACGTATCCCATTGTGGTCCTGGGTCCACGTGCTTTGCTTTCCTCAAGACCGACCGGCCAAGGTGATCCAAGTGGCAATAACCCATGACTGTTTTGAGAACTAACTTTGATGAGTGTGGTAAGTGGCTTTTGATAGGGCCACCAAGGATCCCCACCTCCTGGAATTCACACCGTTGCTTAATGCTCTCCCCTTGAACGTGGGCTGCATGGAGTGACTCACTTGCAATGAACAGAACACAGAAAAGGTGTTGGGAGGTTGCTTCTGGATAGGTTATAAGAGACTATAACTTTTATCCTGCTCACACTTCTTCCTGTCTTGTCTTCTACCTTGCCTTCCTTGCCCCATGGGGAGGCCCACATAGCAAAGCAGCCTCTGCCTAATGGCCAGTAAGGAACAGAGGCTTTGAGGCCAACAGTCTTTGAAATACTGAATCCTGACAGTAACCATGCAAGTGGACCCTTTTCCTGGAGAGCCTGGAGGTGAGTCCAGTCCACTGTTGCCTTGATTTCCATCTGTGCCAGGCTGCGAAGGAGAGGGGACAGCTACACCGTGTCTGGTTCCTGAGCTACAGGAAATGGGACATAGTAAATGTCATTTCTGCAGCGAGAGATAATGAATACATCGAAGTATTTCGCTTCATCAGTCTGCTTCTCCCTGACTGTCCATCCACGTAGCTGCCAAGTCCTGTAGGGATTTATTTTTCTTAAAAGTTTCTACCTCTTCCCTCGTCTGGTTTACAGCCACAGCCTATTCCAAGGAAAGATTTAAAGTTCTCGGGGGAATTATAGGCAAATAGATTAAGAGCCCTGACATTTGCAGAATGTCCTCCAGCCATGCGTCCTCATTACCCACCCTTGGTTCTTTTGGATCATCAAGTCTCATTTAGCTGTGCACCAATGAGATTGCCTTCGGCTGCAAGAGACATAAAATCTGAAAAAAAAAAAAGTGGATTTTATCAGCAAAGGGCTTATTTTCTCACACAACACAAAGTTTGGACTTGGGTGGTCCAGGATGTTATTTGAACGGGGGTAGGCAAGACTTGTACAAGGTCAGAGAGTGTTTAGGCTTTGCAGGTTGTACGACTCTGTTGTCATCACTCAGGTCTCCCCTTGTAATGTGGAAACAGCCATAGATGATAGGCAAATAAATAAGAGGCAAATAGATGGGAGCCATAGACAGTGTAAATAAATGAGAACAGTTGTCTACCAATAAAACTTTATTTATGGACAATGACATTGAGTTCCATATAATTTTATGTTTCATGAAATATTCGTCTTTTGTTCCAAAAATTTATTTTTTTTATGTGCATTAACTTTTGAGATGGATAGGGAGAGGGAGCAGGGGAGGGGAGGGGCAGAGAGAGAAGAGGACATAGGATCTGAAACACACCAGTGTTGTCAACACAGAGCGTGATGTGGGGATCGAACTCACAAACCTTGAGGTCATGACCTGAGCCAAAGTCAGACACTTAACCAACTGAGCTACCCAGGTGCCCCTCTCCCAACAATTTTAAAGTGTAAAAACCAAGGGCACCTGGGTAGCTCAGTTGGTTCAGTGTCTGATTCGGCTCAGGTCATGATCTCATGCTTTGTGGGTTCAAGCCCCGCGTCGGGCTCTGTGCTCACCGCTCAGAGCCTGGAGCCTGTTTCAGATTCTGTCTCTGGATCTCTCTGCCCCTCCACTGCTTGTGCTCTGTCTCTGCCTCTAAAATAAATAAACAAAAAAGTTGTTTTCTTTAAAGTGTAAGAACCATCCTTCTTGCGGGCTGTGTCAGAACAGGGAGCAGGTCAGATTTGCTGACCTTCATATTAGCCTCCTTCCACCTTCTCTCACTCACTTTCCTAGTGTGTGGTGTGGTCTTGGCGGACGGATCATGACTGCTGCTGCTCCGGTGTCTGTGACAGCATTCAGGACACAAGGAAAGAGGAAGGGGAATGAAGAAGGAGTGGTACCTAGATCAGCTCATCAGATACCTTCTAGAACCCCTTAGCCTCAGTCTCAGGGGGCAGAACTGTGTCACTTTATTTTAGCTGCGCACACTGCAAACCTGATCAACTTTGGGGTTCTGTCTCTAAGAAAGAAGAGAAAGCACAGATATTAGAACAGCCAACAGCAGAGTGTGCCAGGGCTGAGCTCCTGCTTTGCCCTCTTGTATGTGATCCAGAGGCAATCTCCAAAGGCACAATTGTGTATTATAGCATAGATCTCTCTTTTAAAAAATTTTTTTAATGTTTATTTTTGAAAGAGAGTGAGAGACAGAGCATGAGTGGGGGAGGGACAGAAAGAGAAGGAGACACAGAATCCAAAGCAGACTCCAGGCTCTGAGCTGTCAGCACAGAGCCCAAAACGGGGCTTGAACCCACAAACGGTGAGACCATGACCTGAGCTGAAGTCAGACACCCAACTGAGCCCCCCTGACCGCCCCGGATCTCCTGAAGCCTGGTTGTGTAAAATACCTCCTCCCAGTGTTTCAGCGGTAGTTCTTGTTATGTTGTATCAGGGCTCATTGATAAGCTTCAAAAATTGGGATAAGCAAGTATTTGACTCGGGATTTTTTTTTAAATTTCATTTAGCATTTTTAAAAGTTATTTTTTGAGAGACAGAGACAGTGCGAGCAGGGTAGGGTCAGAGAGAGAGAGGGAGACACAGAATCTGAAGCAGGCTCCAGGCCCTGAGCTGTCAGCACAGAGCCCGATGCGGGGCTCAGACCCATGAACCATGAGATCATGACCTGAGCCGAAGCCAGATGCTTAACCGACTGAGCCACCCAGGCGCCCCCTGACTCGGGATTTTTCTTGCTGCCCAGCACCATCGCAACGCACAGGTGGTGCTGGGATCAAGTGAGTGTGGGCCCCTTGCGAGTCCCGATGCCCCTCTAGCTGCTACGTCAGCACGGCCCTTGCCTCGGACAGCTCCTTAGGGCTCATTTTATAAAAGTAGCAACTAAAATCCTTGCTGCAGTTGTTTCTAGTTCTTTCCTACTTTGAGTCCTTAACTTTAACAGCTTCCCTTGAAATGGGTTGCCAGCTGGGAATTGAAATAATTCGTCATTGTTGTGACATTTTGCGTGGGTTCCACAGAGGTATCTGTTTTGGGAAACCTTTGGAGAGACTGGACAACCCTCACCAGAGAGGGGACAGTCAGCCCGCCCTCACTCCAGGGAGGGCTTCAGAAATCTCAGGGTCTTGGCTGCTGGCAATGTCTGCATGGGGACAGCACACCAGATTCTGGGGTCTACAACTAGGAACTTTCTAGAAGGGGGACACCTTATGTGGCATGTTAAAAGAGATGGTCCTGGTACATTTATTGGGATTTGGACATTTAAAAATAAAACGCTCTGAATAAAATAGCATGACAAATGTGATCATCACTGCAACCATTGCCTTCTGGCTGACCAGCTGTGGCCCTTAAAACAGGTCACTCATTTCTTTACGTCTTGGTTTCCACTTCTCACAACCTGCTCCCATCTCTCTCGCTCTAAAAGGATATAAAATAATGGATAACAGCATAGGCTTTGGCATCAGACAGACGTGGGTGCAAGTTTTGGTTCTGCCACGTTCCCTCCTGGTGAGCGTGGACAAGTTGTTGGTCCCCAGGAGCCTGAAATCCTCCTGGAGGATGGGACTGGCATGATCGGTTTCCTGCTTTGTCTTCAGGATAAAATGGGAAGTATATGTCACACTCGTAGCATAATTCTTGACAGTTGGTTTGCACTCAAAAATTTGTCATATACTAAGAGTCTTTTTGTAGAATCATGTGATTCTTTCACTTACTACCTACTAATCCGTTTGTGTGATACACTCTGTAGTGAGGTCTTTGCGAGTTTATCTCATGAGACAGGCCCATCTAGCCTGTGTGATATTTTGGAATTCCCTTTCCAAAGAAGAGCTAGTATTTATTGAGTGCTTACGATGAGCCAGTTTTAAGCACTTTGCATGTATTATTTGATTAAGTCCTCACAATAACTGCATAAAGGAGTAGTGTTAATTCCAACATTAGGAAAGAGGGACCGAGACTCCGTCACCTTGTCTGAGGTTATTCGGATGGTAAATGGTAGAACGGGTAGTGCCATTAGGCCAGTGGCTCACCACTGATGGGGGACAGTAATTCCCAACCTGACCCTCCCCATGGAGCATTTAGCTACATTGTCACATTTGTCCCAACAGTCAGGTGGGTGCTATTGGCCCCCAAAGAGAGAATTATTCAGCACAAATGTCGACAGTGCCAAAGTTGAGAAACAGTTTCTAGGGCTGTCCGGTTCCCGAGTCATGTTCTCAGCTGTTTCTTTATCCAGTTTCCATATGTATTCTACAGATCACATAAAGAAAACTTAAATACAACATGATAACTCATGGGTCCCCTGAGGTTTTGACTTTGGGAGTAGGTATCTGAGAAGGGTTATGATTTGGTTTTGCAAAGCAGTTAATTGTTGAACGAATAATATTAAACATCCAAATGTAATAGAGTACCAGGAAAGAAATTTAAAACATTCCCCCCCTTCAATTCAGGAAGAGCCAGTTTCTGTGAGTGTGACGCTGAAGTGATGCATCAGTGGAGTTGCAGAATACTCAGGGGGTGGCCCCCTGGGCGGTGACAGTGACCTCAAGCCCAGGTTTGCCTGCCAGCATTCTCCTGAAGCCTGCCGAATAACTAGGCAACAGGTGACAGAATTTGTGACAGCCCTGGAAGAAAGCCAAAAACACTTTTGAGGTAAAGGCATGAGAGCCTGAGAGCATCACAGAGAGAGGTAAGGTCCTGCCCTCGTGAGGCTTGTGCTTTTGGATGAGACAGAAAATACACAAATGAACAAGTAGATATATACTTTGAGATCTGATGCTGACAAGTGTCAGGAAGAGACTTATGGCAGACTGGGAGGGCGGGGGCCTTTTAGGCAGGGTCTCTGGGAAGCCCTTTCTAGGAAGACGGTGGTTTGAGTAGAAACCCAAATGAAGAGAGGGAATGAACCACACAGCGGCATAGGGACAGATGTTCCAGAAACTGGGGCAGTCTGGGACAGGAAGGCTATCTTTTTTCCCTCCAGAAAGAGCAAGAAGCCCCATGTGACAGAGAGAAGTTAGCAAGGAGAGCCTGGGAGAGGAGAAGGTCAGAAGGGCTGGGCCAGCAGGGCCTGCGGGGGGTGGTGAGAGCTGAGGTCTTGTTCTGTGTGAGGGAGAAGGGGTGGGTGGTGGCAGGCAGGGATTTGAACACATGGGCAGTTTTCCGAAAGAATCACTGTGGCTGCTCTGAGGACAACCAGCAGGAGGGGCCAAGAGTAGAAGCGTGGTGGGTGGCAAGGGGTATTGTTTGGTTACAGTTATTAGGTTGGATCCCTCTCTTGTCATTAAGGAGAAAGCACGGCGAAGATGGACTTTGGTTGCCCTGCAGTCCTGGGCCCGGGTCTTGGCTCTGTCATGCCACCTTGCCTACCATCTCTGACACAGAGATAGTTATCTTGCACGACTATGGAGAGAATTGATGGAGAAGAGGTATGTCCAGCACCTACCATGCATGGTTCCTGGCATTAAATGTCACTGGTATTTATTAAATGTTCACTTTATTCCTGCAATGGATTGAATATTTGTCCCCCTCCCAAACCCATGTGTTGAAGCTCTAATCCCCAGTGAGATAGTATTTGGAGATGGGGCCTTTGGGAGGTGATTAGGTCATGAATGGGACTGGTGCCTGTTTTGAAGACTCCACAGTGACCCTCACACTCTCTCCCTCATGAGGACACAGACAGAAGACCACTGTCTACAAACCAAGACCTTGCCAGACATTGACTCTGTCTTCATCTTGGACTTCCAGCTTCCAGAACTGTGAGAAATAAGTGTATGTTGCTGAAGCCATCCAGCCCATGGCAGTTTTGTAATTGCAGCCTGAAAATACTGAGACCAAGACCAAGACAAATGACCAGACAAATGACCAAGAGGACAACTCTAATCACCACACAAAATGGCAACATCACCCCCCTCCCAACACCAGGCGCCCTGAATGACCCTCACCCTAGTTGTCTATTTCTCTGTCAGTCCCATCAGGAATGGGAGCGCCATGAAGGCAAGGTCTCCTGTTTCCTTGTTCACTGCTTTCCTGCTGCGCACAGTGGTATTTGACATGAGTACTTATACCTCAACTGATATCTGATGAATGGAAAAAATGAACTTGTTTGAGTATTTACTGAGATGAGGAACGTGGACTTGGATCCCTAGCAGCACCATATCGGGACCAAATTGAAAGTCTCAGCCATTATCCAGTCAGTAGTCAGGGTGGATTTGGCTAATGTGCATGATTCAGCAAGAGGCTTTTTTGCGTATTCATCACTCTAATTATATCCTTTCCAATTCTGAGTGGTCCAGCCACGTGGATGATCTTGCCTATAGATTGTTCTCCAAACTAGAATAGACAAGAACATTTACTCTCTTTTTAGAATCTCTGAAACTCTTTCAAAGATATATTTTAGATGAGAAAAAAAAAGTCTCCATCCTTTATTGTCTGGTATGTGAATTGGGGCTCAGAAATTGATAATCAGAAGCCATTTCTCCCAATCAGCTTGAAAGAGAAAGTTCAGGAAAAGAGATACAGGAAGATGCTGGAAGTGAGAGTCTTTACAGGACTTTGTAATGTCACATGTCCCAGGATACCCCTATCCTCTGACAGTGATAGAAGGCAATATTTCTTGGAGTGAATTGACAAATAAGATGACATTGGCCTGAAAAACGGTATTAATAACCTTGAAGGACTGAGGTTCTTACATGGTTAATGATGCTCTTTCTCTTTTCTTGATAGGTCATCTTTGCCATTAGTAACCGGAACAAGAGTTAAAATGCATTGTGGCATTTCCAAAATGCCATTTCTTGTTGAAAGGGTAGCACCGTCATGAAGTTTCAGGGAAGGTGGGGGGCCGTCTTTCTTGTTTTCTTGTGAGTATGTGTAGATAAAAGACTCATTATCAGCCAAGCCAAAGATTATGATTGCCAAGTGAGTAGAAGCTTGGGTTCTAAACCTTCAGCGAGCTGATATCGTGAATGGTCGACTGTTAGAAGGATGAGCTGCTCTCATCACATGTGCGTTCTGACCGGAGGGAGCTCTTATATCAGATGTATGCAGGGGCGTTTCATGGCAATTGACATAATTCTCCTGAAACTTCATATATATGTCAACATGTCATAAAGGCCAACACTTGAGGTATATGATGCCAGTAATCTGTTTAAGAAGAATTTTGCCTGGAATAAAAGTTTTTCACATTGTTTCCTTTGACTATGAAGAACTCATTATAGAAACTATGTTTGCCAGAAACTGGAAGAAGATGAAATTGGATTTGAAGCGTCACAAAGTGACCGATAGGACCTTGTCATACCCGAATCAAAGGTCAAGGCAGTTGCTGCTTTATTTTAGCCACACACTTTCACCAATTATAATGAACTAAGAAGGAGTAAAATGTATAGAATTTATGCAGTGCTGAGCAATGCAGTGGCATATGACACATAGACGGTTAGCACCTTTCCTTTACAAGGTCCTTCATATTTTTTAGCTAATTGAACACTCAAAACAACTCTCAGAGTTGATGTTTATCTTCTGTTCATTTTACAGGTGCTCATGGCATTTAGGAAAGAATTCCAAAGCATTACTCTTGGGTGCAGAGCCTGGAATCTCTGTGTTTTTAAACTACCACGTCATGCTGCTTATTTCAGTCTGGTAAGATCTTTGCATGGACATCAGCTGCCCAGTGCTAGGTGTGGCAGAAAACACTCCTTCTGCAAGGAGGTGATAAAATAAATGTTTTAAAGATTGGCAAAGCCATTACAGGGAATGAGTCCTGCCCCAAATGCTGAAAAGCGATTGGATATAATCGTGTGCCATTTACCCAATTTACCTTTCTGGGCGGAAGTGGACATATTTCTCCTACATTTTAAAACTCAGTTGTTCTCCCGGCAGCTAAAAAACCCAGGACAGTATGAAGAGTTGTCAGGAAAAGGCATGGTTCCCGATCACAGTTTTCTCTGTATTCGCCTCCTGCCGGAACCACCTGACTCTTGGAGCTCGGCATTTGCTGAGTATTGCTGAGTACCGCCAGCTTGCTGACATTCACAGTCCGGGTTTTAACAGTGGGTAAGCCTCCTGTGCTTTGGATCCAAAATGATTAAAAGCAAGAAACTGCAGTAGCTTCCTAACTGGCCTCTCTGCTCCCACCGCTGCCCCTTCTGGTCTCTTCTTGGTGGCCCCGTCTGAGTGATCTGGTTAAAGACCATGTCACTCATCTGGTCCTGTTCCCCGCAGTGGCCCCCCTGTCACTGGGGGTGAAAGCCAAAGTCCTTCTAAGGGTCTGGAAAGCCAAATACAACTGCCCACCTCCCTCTCTCCACCTCCCTGCCCACCTTCCAGCACTTTCTGTCTTTCTCTCATTTGCCTAGAATCAGCCACCCTGTCCTTTTCCTGGGCAAGAAAGCCTTTTATCAGAGGTTTATTCCTCACCTGATTCAGATATTTCTTCAACTAACTTCTTCCCACCCAATCTGCAGTTTGCTTCACAGTCCACACCCTATCGCTCTTGACCTGTTCTTTCATTTCCCCGGTGCACATACCCCTAAGCAGTTTCCTCAGCGGTTGCCGCTGTATTGCCTGTATCCTCCAGGCTGGGAACCACGTGGATGTAGCTTGCAATGGGAAGGATTGTTTGTTCTGTTTTCCGTCCTTGTGGTTGATCTAGCCCATGTGCCTAGCCGGTGTCTGGCGTTTAGCAGACACTCAGCAAAGATTCGTTGAATACATAAGTAGAAATTCCTATTCTTAAAAAAATGTTTTTAATGTTTGTTTATTTTTGAAGGAGAGAAAGACAGAGCATGAGTGGGGGAGGGGCAGACAGGGAGGGGGACATAGCATCCAAAATGGGCTCCAGACTCAGCTGTCAGCACAGAGCCCGATGTGGGACTCGAAATCATGAACTTTGAGATCCTGAAGTTGGTCCTTTAACCAACTGAGCCACTCTGGCACCCCTAGAAATTTCTATTCTTAATGATTATATAAAACATTATTTATTGAGAATTGGGGACCTTCTGATTCCATTGCCTTCTCTGTGGTTCCAATTTCATTATCTCCATGCAGCTTAAGGACAAATGTTCAAATTGATTCTGCTTTCTTGTTCTTTTCTGAAACAAACACATAAAATAGAAGTAGGCGTGGTCCAGATGTAAGGCAATTTGAAAGTAGCATGATTTTAAGCAATTGTTCATTTCCAACAATATCTCTCCTCTGCTGTATTGTAAAATGTCTTTAATCCAAGCTATTTTTCAGACAGCACTTATGTACGTTCCTACAGCCCTTGTAACTATAGGAGGCAAGAAGGAGACGTAAGAATATTAGCTACCTGCTTTGGGGTACCTACTGTGTGCAAGATTCTATGTGTAAAGCAGCATTCCAGGCCCTTTCCATTTGCTGTGTGACAGTCAAGTGTGAGCTCCTGTCCCAAATGATTGGGAAGTGCCCCCCTCTCCCTGTGGTCTTCCGGAGGGTCCTCAGGACCGTTTGCGCCAGCGCCCAACGCCTGACTGGCCCAGCTCCTGGTTCTCTCCAGTCACGGCAGCTTTCTCACCGCGCCCTGTGGGCCCTGAGGGCGGGGTAAGGGCCTCAGACATGGAAAAGAAAGGGAAGCTCTCAGCATCATGTATGATTGCATCTTGAGTCCGTGCACCATATTCCCGCACGTATTTTCTTTCATTGACCGAGTCTCTTGCCATTTAGCAGGAATGGGCCCCTCTTCTGCTCCCCTCTAGGAATTCCTGGACACTCCAATTGTCTTTGTGAGGTGCTTTCAGTCTTTTGTTCAATTTTCCATTAGTTACCTGTCTTTTTCCTTGTAAGAAAGAGAAAGGTGAGTTATGGAACCCGCCGTAACTAACTATTGGGGCCCCTCTAATCAAAGACAATTAACATTTGTCCTGCAACTAATAGAAGAAATTAGAGGAAGTATAGCAGACACTCAAAGTCTTTAGGTCTGTATTATTCCTAATGTTGAGCTCTGAGGAATTAAGGTATTATGGATGTTTAGAGTTCATTGCATCACATTGTATATATTAAACTAGTTTGATTCTTTTTCATAAGACTGACTGGTTTTCAGCTTCATACTGCTGCTTAAAATGGAACTGTCTGGAGGAACATATACAAGGCCTATCAGAAAATAGCTTTCATTAATAGCATGATATAAAAGTAATTTCTACTTCTATTTACTATTCCCCCACCCCCAAATTAATATAAATATCATTAGTCTGCAGGGATTCATCTTTATTTTAAATACGGAAACATAGTTGCCATGCATTCTTTTTTAAAATAGAATTTTAAAATTGAAGTACAGTATACATATAGAAAAGTATCCATGTGATAAGCACACAGTTTGATATGGTCCATATGTTATACAAATAAATAGGACATTAGCAACCAGAAGCTCTCCTCATGCTCCCTTTCAGTTATTATTTTCCTGAAGGTAGCCACTCTCTGGATTTCTAACACCAAAGATAATTTTGCTTGTTTTTACACTTGATATAAATGGTATCCTGTAGTATGTGATTCCATGTGTATTTCTACTTTCATTTTTGCGATCATCAGTATACAAGCAGGCATGTTTTCAGTGCTGTATACTGCTCTACTGAGTGACTGACTCTACCACAATTTAAAAATTCATTCTCATACGAATGGAAATGTTCTTTGTTGCACATGTGGACACGTTGCTGTTGAGCCTATGCACACTCGAAGCTTCAGTAGGCACTACCAAAGTTCTCCAAAGCACTTGCATCCTAGACTCTCTGCCCCCGCCCCGCATGAAATGATAGTTCTAATTGCTCTATAGTCTTGTTAATGTTCGCTATTTTTAGCCATTTTTTTTTTTTCTGAGAGAGCGAGCACATGCGTGTGTGAGTGGGGGAGAGGGACAGGGGAGGAGAGAGAGAGAGAGACTCTTCAGTTAACTGCAAGCTCAGCACAGAGCTCAACTTGAGGCCCTATCCCATGACCCTGGGATCATGACCTGAGCCAAAACCAGGAGTCGGATGCCTAACTGACTGAGCCACCCAGACGCCCCTAGTCTTAATCTTTAAAATTTTTACTGATTCTAACAAGTATGTAGTGGTACCTCATTGTAGTTTTAATTTTCATTTTTCTGATGACTAGTGAGGTTGAGGACCTTTCCCTGTTTATCGTCAATTTGGATGTCCTTTTTTGTGAAGTGTCTAAGTATTATGTGCAATATTCTATTGTTTATCTATCTTTGTAAGACTATTTTAAATAGACAGGATGTAAGTCTTGTAAAGTCTTCCTTCAGAGTCAGTGGTGTAGGTATTAAGAACTTATGGTTACTCCAACATCATAAATATATTCTCTTATGATATCTTCAGCAACTTTGAAATTTTACTTTTCAAATTTGGATCTTTAATCTAACAGGCATTGATTTTTGCTTATGGTGTGAGGTAGGGTTGAAGATTAATGTTTTCTTCCATGTGGAAATCCAGTTGATCCAGTACTTAGCATAATCTGCTTGACTAATAACAGTGGATTGATAACAGTTATGATAATGAAAGTTGAGGATTTGTAGGATGATACCCAGAAAGCCATATTACAATAAAAACGAACTAAAATAAAATAAAATCCAGCAAACAGCAGATAGTGGGTGGTTGGCTATAAATGTAGGCCATACTTGGGCATGTAATAACATGCCTTCAAATTTATTCCTTTTGTGGCTGGGAAATGGACATAGAACCTCCTTTTGAAAAACAACCTGACTTTTTAATTCCTCACACCTGGTATCCCTGTGAACATGACATTTACATAGGTGTTCAGATTTCTTAACTGTAGATAGGCTCATTCCTTCCTTCCATTATATACTTTTATATTATATGGTATATCTTTTACAGTCATGTAATATGAATTCTTTACTTCCAAGTTTCACGTAGAATCCAATAGTTGATCATTCTTTCTATCCTATTGTGGGAGATGGAGGAAAAAAATCTCATACAAAAAAGCAAAGAGAAAAAAACTTTAAACTCTATTTGTTGATTAGTTCAAGGCAGTATGTCTACTTTTTTTTTTTTAATTGCTATTGTGTAACACAGTAGCTCCCCTTTATCCACGGAGAGGAACTTTCAAGATCCCTAGTGGGTTCCTGAAACTACAGATACTACTGAACCCTGTACATACGCTAGGTTTTCCTTACACATACCTACCTGTGATAAAGTTTAATTTATAAATTCGGCACAATAAAAAGTTAGCAACAATAACATAATAAAATAGAACAACTGTAACAATATACTGTAATAGAAGTTGTGTGAATGTGGCTTTTCTCCTATCTTATCACACATACTATACTCATTCTTCTTTTTCTGATGTTGGAAGATGATAGAATGCCCCTGTGATGAGACAAAGTGGCATGAATGACATAGGCATGTGACAGAGCGTTGGGTTACTAGTGACCTTCTGATGATTCACCAAACGGGGGTTCATCTACTTCTGGGCCATGGTTGACACCATGGGCAGTTGAAACCTTGGTAAGTGAAACCACGGAAAGGGCAGGGTAGAGGGGGAGACTACTGTGCATTTAAATCCCCCAGCATATTATTAGAACAGTCTATTAAATTAGGCTGCTACGAGATGTATCCATCCTTTTGCATATGAATATTATGTAAAACTATGGCCATGCATTTCATTTGCTCATTAAACTGTGACTTATGGGGGTACAGTTTGTCTCTGAGCACTTAAAAACTAGTTACAGGCTAGTGGATCAAATCAGAGAACAAAACATTTGATAACTTGTTACTTTTTATTAAGGATAATAAATGGAAATGCATGTTTCAAAAGTATTAAAGAAGACTATCTTCATGGCTTCTATTTATCAAGGGACTAGAGGAAACTTACACAGAATTTAAAACAAGAACTACTGACTTTACAGGAAGTGTCTTCCAGGCAGCAGGGTGATATGTGGGTGCATGGTGGTTGCCATGGAGTGGGGGCGGGGGGCTGGGAAACCCAAGGGTGAGGATGTGGACTTTCAGCCCCACTTTAAGTGAGGCTGAGCTAGATGTAATGATAATAAAAAAAAGTTATCTGCAGTTTTGCCATCCAGTGATTCTTTAGTGACTTTAGGAAACCTGGCCATCTGGACAGAATTCAGGCATTAATTAAGAGGAAGACCATAAAAGGAGCTTGCAGAGGACATGGGAGAGTTAAATAGGAGGGAGGGTCTTGTATCTCAAGAGATTTGAGGAGATGTGTCTCTGTTGAATGGCATGTATTAAATTTAATTCAGTTTTTCTGCTGTCTTTGCCAGAGCAGACATCAACACAGAGTGTAAAATTGGGGATGACATTGGTCTTGGACTTGGCTCATATACACATCAACCGTAAAGTCTACTACCTACCACAAACATATCTCCAACTAAAAGCAAATAAAAAATTAACTCTGTTCAGCAAGACTTCTCTATAATCCATGGCCTGTAGTTTTGTCTGGCCAATGAAATATTCAAGTATTTGGTTCTTTTAAAGTCCTGTTTTGTGTTTGAAGTTCCTTTCACCTTCTTAAAATTCTTACCTTGATCACACTTCTCTTTGCATCCGTGACTCTTTTCCCAGTTGACTTTCCAATTCATTAAAAAAAAATGAAACAAACAATTTCTCCCACAAGAGTCCTGTATTTTACCCAAATGTGCCTTTGCTTTCTTTTTGCTTAATTTTAATTTGTCCTACTTTTTAACAGGACATACAACTTAGGTGTGGCTAGAGTTCTATTTTCATGGAGCATTGTAATCTGAAAGATATTTACCATAGTACTAAATTTTGCAATTGCTTTTTCAACTGTTTCTTTGCTTTATAGTATCTTCATGTGAAGCCCTGAATTCTTCTGCTAGCATTTCACATAGAATTATTTTAGTTATCTCTGAAATGCTTTGCCTGGAGTGAGCATCCCTTAGCCTCCTGGGAAATATATACAAATATTTTTTTGAAGTCCATGCCTAATATAACTGCAGCTGTCTCTCTCTTAGAAGGAAGGGACAACAGTTCTTGAGTAAGAAATATTATTACTGAGGAATAAAAATACTAAAACAATTTGGTTGCTTGCATGCAAAATTTGGTTATGCTAACAGAGTCTTTAGACAATGTTTTCAGGGTAAAGAATTTCTATTCCTGAGAATTGAAGAGAAAAAAAATTGGGAAACTGGGGAGTTTCTACTGCTTTCTCCCTCGATGAGACCTCTGAATACATGAAAACACTAACTCTGCTTGTGAGTTTTACTGGAGAGCCACCAAATCAACTGCCAGTGGGGATGTATTTAGTGATATAAATTCAAGAAGATGCAATTTTGTGATTGAATAACAGCAATATTTCCCACAGAGAAGATTCAAATCAGACAATTAAAACAAAGCTCTGTAAGTTTCTCTATGTTTTTCTTTCAAGGGAAAGGAATATTAATGTTTATTGTGTCCTTTTTTTAATATTCTTTGTTGTTGAGACCAAAACTGTGGTCCCAAATTGGTTGACCCCCCCCCCCCCACCTCTAACAATATAGGCCCTGGCTGTAGAGGAAACCCAATGCTACTTCCAAATGGATTTCATATTGTCCATCCGGCAGCAACTAAGTGACAGAAAGCTAACTTGCTGATGGTTATCCTGAAATATTCCAAGTGCTGTTTCTCGAGGGGACATCAACAAAATGCTATTGACCTTTGTCACCTCTTTGCCACTAATCTCTTAAGCTCTGATGAGGCTTCATTGATCTCCCATGTGAAATTAGGGTGAAGGCCCTGCCCTTGGGCTCACTTCCCAGAGCCTCTGTGCAGACTGCTGGCCATTAGCGAGAGGGGATTTGATGTCCCTCTTATCTTGGGATGGATGGTAAGAAATTTATGAAAATACTGGGTCCTGGAGCCTAAAAGGAGAAATGATAGCTAAAAAACAAAATAGTCTAGCAGATGTCAAGCAGCATAAAGCAGTAAGGTTTCATCTTGGTAAGGACTTTGTCCTAGGTGAGGGCTGGAAATTGCTTTTGAGGGTAGAAATGGAGGTAATGTCTCCAAGGAAGGTGCCCATGTTCCAGCAGGCAGCAGTGTGGCATGGCTGGGATTGGATTAGGGTGAAGGAGACAGAGGATGTCAGCCTGCCCAAGGAACCCTCCCCCTGTGGAAGTTGGAATAACACACCAAATACCAGAAGCAACCCCTGCTGAGGACTGTGTTGAAACAGGAATGTGTATTGGCTGCATCCTTTTAGACATCATTTCCTCTGGGACATTATGCTTTCTCTCCCAGATCTTTCCATTGTGTTTTATCTTCCAATAAAAAGGAGAAGCTGCTTCCAGAGTCCAGAGGGACCACCATAACCACAGGATCACCATGACTGTTTCCTTGGCCCACAGAAAGGGCCCAATCAGACAGCATCAGACTGGATGAGGGACTTCAAATGGAACAACATGTTGCTACTGTGTCCTGGAAGGTCCAACTATGTCCACTTACAAGGGTCTTATGCGTCTCCATAAGGTTTGGTAAGATGCTCACAATACCTACATTGTTCTCTTGTGGTTGTGAGAATTAGGAAGTGTTGCTGTGTGAGCTTAAGGGTTTGTGTACACGTCAAAGCTTACAGAGGATTGGAAACCATCATTCCTTAAACTTTAAAAAAAATATTTATTTTTGAGAGAGAGAGACACACACATAGAAACAGAGTGCGAGCAGGGGAGGGGCAGAGAGAGAGAGAGAGAGAGAGAGAGAGAGAGACAAGAATCTGAAGGAGGCTCAGAGCCTGACATGACACTCAAACCCATAAACTGTGAGCTCATGACCTGAGCCCAAGTCAGATGCTTAATGGACTAAGGCACCCAGGTGCCCCTAGGAACCATCATTCCTACCCACTTACGAGGAAACCCGTTGTCCCCACTGCTCACTATTGAAGGATAAGGCGAGATGGGGACATCCTGTGGCCAGTGTGGAACATGGTGAAGTTCAGTGCAAGAATGGAGAACGTTCAGAAACAGGATCAATAAAAAGTGATCACCAATGATACACAGAGGGGAGAATCAAAGGTGATGTGGAGATTCTAGCTTGCTCAGTGTGTAAATGGTGGTTCTTCCTTCTCAGCAGAGGAAGTCAGAGTGTGGAGTCCCTTTGGCTGCCCTGTTGCATGGATCAAGCAGGCTGATGTCCAGCTGGTTGGACTGGAATGACCATACTGAAATATTCCCATGGTACAAAGTTTCCATTAAATGCCCCAATGCATTCAATGCCACTGAAGCCCCTCAACCTCTGTCCTCTCCTCTGAGGTCCCTTGATTTACTCACCATTTATGAATAGATGGGTAGTGCTGGCCCCACTGCTATACAATTGGAATCTGTTCTGGTTGGGCAGTGCCCATGCTTTAGCAGTTTTAAAATATTTTGGATATCACCCTTGGTCCCAAGGGATGAGGGCTTTGTGGAGAGGGTATCCATTGTTGGTGTAGGAGAAGAAGAAAAAGATAAAAAAATGGAAATTTATGTCTTAGAAGACTGTCAAGGTACCTTAGTCTGCTCAGGATGCCATAACAAAATCCCACAGAGTAGTGGCTTAAACAGCAGAATTTTCTTTTCTCAGAGTTTGAGAGACTAGAAGCCCCAAATCAAGGCACCGACAGGATGGGCTTCATTTTGAGGTCTCTCTCTTCGGCTTATAGATGGCTGTCTTCTTTCTCTTCACATAGGCTTCCCTCTGTGAGTGACTGTGTTCTAATCTTTTCTTCCGATAAGGACATGTCATGTTGGATTAAGGTCTACTTCAGTGACCTCATTTAATCTTTATTACCTCATTTAATCTTAATTACCTACAAAATAAAGTCACATTCTGAGGTCCTAGGGGTTAGGACTTCAGCATATAAATTCAGAGTGGAAAGAATTTAGCCCATAACACAAGGCAAAAGACTAGAATGTAAACTCAAACCACATTGGCAAAAATAGGTTCAAATCCAAAATGCAGCATCAGGAAAGATAAGAAGGTGGGTAGGTGGCCAGGAGGAGTTTACAGGCTAGGGTGCCACCTGGAGGGCTTTGGCAGACCTTGAATAGTTTCCTTTATTGTAGAAAATCAACCATTTCATCATAGAACAACGGAAGAACCAGGCTCGATGGCTCTGGATTCCATTAAGGGAAAGATATCTTTAGGATTTGCAGTTGGAGTTTTCCAGAAAGCTGTGGGGGATCAGAGTTTGAGCCAAGAAGGGTGATGTTCCCTTCAGCTGCACTTAGATGTTGATGGATCCCACCTCTGCCTCCAATAGGGTGGGGGTCTGTCTCAGGGAAGTGGACCACTTCTGGCTTGTTCCATGGGCTCTCGTCAGCTGCCATAAATATGCTTGTTGGGGGGCACATTGTCAGTCAGTTGGTGTCACCCTGAAATAACCAGCTGGGCTTCCTGTGAATAAGCCATAGCCACTCAACTCAGAGATGCTGCCGGAAGGGTCTAAATTCAGAACCATTAATTAATTCCTTCCCAGGGTCCAGAGCATGGGGAGCTCAAGCCCTTCCATTTCCTCTTATTGCTACTGGCTGAATAATGTCATGCAGGTCTCTCTTTTAATTTAGCAACGTCTTATTGACAAGCATCTAGAATCACCCTTATTCACCCTTATTTTCATGTGCAAAAGAGAGAAAACAAGAGATCAAGGCACTGATGCATCAGCCCTGCAGAAAAATGGCAAAGATTACAATATGTTATATTTAGATCCACAATTTACCAAAGGAAGATAATTGGGAAATTAAGTTGCCTGATTGGAAAGTCAGCAGTCCTTCTGTTTTTGTCTGGCTGTGCACTCTTGTAAATGTTCAGGGCTTCAATACCTTTGGGCACTTATAATTAATTTTGAAAACTGGAAGATTGTGTGTATAAACTACCTGATTTAATGAGATAAGTCAATAGGGAGAAAGGGAGGAGGGACTTTCTTGCGGTAATTCGTTGTTACATTTTTCACATTGCTTTTCTAATCCATTCTGTTGGGAAAAGTTAGGTTTTCAGATTGTAGAAATCCATGGAAATAGGTGCTATTTAACATACAAAGACAGAAGGGCTCAGCTGGCCCTATTTTGTGGGGGAGAGAGTCTGACTCCCAGAGATGAGTTCCTGATGGCAGACCTGAAGTTGTGGAGTTGCAGACTCGGGAGGGAAATCTTAATTGGCAGTTTCCAGTATTAGATTTTTCTGGGGACTCCATTCTGCCAACCTTTCAGCAGGAACCAATTCTTTCTATACACAAACTAGAAAATGAGTGTCCTCTCAAAGAAGATCATCTCTGACTTTGGGAACCCCTAAGATGAAGCGTTGTATCCTTCTGCAAGTGCAGCCCTGACAGTGTACCACAAGCTAGGTGGCTTCACAGAGATTCATTTCCTCATAGTTTTGGAGGCTGGAAGTCCAAGATCAAGGTGTAGACCGAGTTAGTTTCCTCTGAGGCCTCCCACCTTGGCTTGTAGATGTCCAGCTTCTCTCCCTGTACCTTTCCCTGGTCTTTCCTCCATGCACGTCTGTGTCCTAATCTCTTGTAAGGATTAGGGTTCATGCCGGAGTCCAGTTCCAGCAGGTCTCTGAAGGATGGAGGGTGTCGGCAAAAGGGAATGAGAGAGCCTCAGCTTCTTTCTGCTCAGCAGGCAGGCGTCTATAACCTCTGGGTTGTTTTCCTGTGGCCCATGAGCCAAGAATGATGTTCAGATTCTTAAAGGGTTATAATAAATGAAGAATATGCAACAGAATCCATGTGTGTTCCATGAAGCCTAAAATATTTACTATCTTGCCTTTGCAGGCAAAGTTTGCTGATCACCAGCTAAGGTGCTAGGGTGCTGCTTGGACAGTGAGAAAGTGAAAACAGCCAGGGCAGCTAGCGCATAACGCTGCTGGGGGGGGGGGTGATCAACACTCACAGAATATAAATAATATTGAGACAAGACCACTCTGCGCTGCAGTAGAACAAGACAGAGACCAGAACACTCCAGGATTTTACAGAAATGAGACAGAGGACAGGGACACACTGCAGCTCACCCCAAATAAGTAAACATCCCTCTCTGCTCTTTCATCTAACTCAGAAGACTATCACTTCTTACTGATTGTTACCTGGTCTCTGCTTCGACCCTCCCGCCTCCTGATTAAAAAACACCAAGGCACCCAGTCACTGAATTGTGCACCTATCCTGATAGCATGTGGCCTCAAGCCACCTTTGCATCCTGTTTAGAATCTTCTAGCAATGGCCAAATCCTAAAAGAAGCCCCTCTCAATTCCCCATCACTAAGATATCCATGAGTCGGTGGAAATAAACAAAGATCACCCAAATGGGGACAAGCAGAGACTATTTATTCAGAACCTCCTATAGCAAGGGAGTCAGCCACCGTCACTTTTGTTTGGCAGAGTTTATGGGAGGCAGGGGAGTGGAAAGCATTATAGAGAATAAAAAGAAAGCTTCACATGCGCCTGATTGGATCTTAGGGAAGCTGTAAGTAGGCTACTTAGAAGGCATCCTATGTGATTGTTTAGGGGATAGTAGTTGGCTTTCTCTGGTTCTGAGTTGGCAGTGGGGGCAAAAATCAAGGAAGCTGCTAGCCATTCATCATGTGTTGGGTGTTCTGGGCTGATTGTCACAAGGGTTGTGGTTTGGCTTCCTGCGCTGGTTGCTGCAGAGGTGTGGGTCAGGTCTGTTGTGGGTAAAACAGCACCCACGAAGTTTAAGCTGGTTTGTTTGACTACAACAGATCCCTGGTGGTTGTTGACTACTGGACTTGGACAACTGGATGAGTGCAACTGTTAAGAATTACAGGGTAGGCTGAATTTTGTTAAATTCATTGAAGCCTTAATAGAAGAAAATGATACCCTCATATGAACCAGTTGTGGAAAGCCAGAGACCTCCAGGAGGGGCTTAAGGGAGCCATGATCCCCCTTAGTCATGGTAGCGTGGGGGATCTACTAAGACCTCCTCAGGCTGATGCTCATGCTCCTGGAGACTTGCCGCCTGTTATCATCTCCAGACCAATGACCAGAAGCAGGTCTCAAGCCCTGCAAACACGGGGACAGAGCAGATCCTGGTCACAGTTCAGTTAAGTGTTCTGTGCCCTTTAAGTCGGCATCAGCCACTACTGCAAAACAGCTGGAATTTTGCCTTTTCTTTCCCTAAAAGTGATTCTTTTTAGGCGGGGTCTAGGGAAGAAGTCACTTCCAAGCTCATCCCATCAGTCGGCAGAATCTAGTTCCTTGTGGATACAGGATCGGGAGTTCCTATTCCCTTGTGGACTGTTGGCCAGAAGTTGTTCTCATCTTCTCGAGACCCCTCTGAGTTCCTTTGTACAGCACCCCCTTCCTCGTGCAAGAGAGCAACTATGCATCAGAGTCCTTCTTATGCTTCCAGTTTCTCTGGTTTCCCCTTCTGCTACCAGCTAGAGAAAATTCCCTAGTTAAATTTAACAAGCTCCCATGATTAGATTAAGTTTACCTGGATAATCTCCATTTTTAGTAACTCAAAGTCAACTGACTGGTAAGCTAAACATTTCCAAAATCCCTTTTGCCATGGGCATTGTATCCTATCACAGATCACAATTCAGGGGGGTAGGGCCGAAGATGTAGGGGCCACTAAACAATTCTGCCTTCTACACTGCCCCGACCACATGGCTTACAAGTGAGTCTTAGAGCTAGAGTTTGAATCTAGGTTTGTCTGACCCCCAAACTTATAGTAACACTGTTTTGTAACTTGTCTCTCAGTGAGGAAGACAAATGTGTTGCAGAGAACTTTATAGTTACCAGTGGGCATGCTCATTTATCATATTGTTTGGCCTCATAAGAAACTCCTCATGGAGCACTGTTACTCCTTTTGGTGGATGATGAGCCTGGGGATTAAGAATGCCTATTTGTTCAAGACACTATAGGCAGAAAATAGCAAATTAAGGACTGAAGAATAGCTCTCTTGATTCCAAATCCCCTACTTTTTCCTTTAGATTATCACAATCACTTAATTTCTTGTTTGGATCATTCTCATTATCTAATTGGGAAACAAATTTACGGGGGCAGAATAAAGAAACTAGCAGAGTACTTCCAGATTGGGTGTCCTGTTAGAATGATGCAGTGGTTCTTGTGGAGAAAAATGGGCCCACCTGTTAGGCTAATTGAAGATGAATTCTACCCAAATGCAGAGAAATGCTCCATTCAAGTCCTAAAACTTATTGTTCTTAAAGAAGATAGTCAATGAATTCTCAAACATAATGTATATAACAACCAATTCATGAAACAAAAACCTTTTACTGAAATTGCAAGCCAATCAAGTAGTTGTTTGTGAGAAATGACAGGATTTTGGGTACCTCTTCCTTGTGATTAGGCAGTTGACCCCTCCACAGAAAAAGCTTAAGAAGAGATCATAGAAACATCCTCCTGCCAGTGACTATCTTCATTTCATTCCCTTGTTTCTCATGCAGAAAGCAATGTAGCTTGAAAGAATGTACCCACAATTAGAAAGCTAGGATTCTTTTGGAGGTCAGAAGGATGGCATGTGTTAAGCTTTTCCTGGAAGGGTCAACTAGGACACAGTCCTGCACAACAACTCTCATTTGAGCCCCCATATACTTTAATCAGTTTTTTCATCTCCTCTTAGGGCAAAAGTTGTATCTAGTGAGAAACTATCCTTAGACTGACAGGTCAGAAGTTATTTTATGTTTAAAGGATGGCCGATCATTTGTTCAGATAATAATAAAAAAAGGCCATAAATTCAATTGTGTACTGGGTTGGTTTCCTTGTCATCATTTATAGATGCAAAGAGCTTTGTTATGATCTGGGATGCAGTCTATGATTTAAACAAATTATGAAAAGAAGTAGGCTTCAGTCAGGTCAATTTTATTAAAAGCCTTTAGATCTTAGAGGATCAATGAATGTAAGAGATAGGTTAACCCCAAGGGCTTCTGGTTGGTGAATAAACACATCAAAAGGAAATCACATTGTTCCCTTAGCCAACTTCTGACATTGCTCTATTCAGTTGATTTCAAGAGATGTGGAATGATAAACACGAACAGGTTACAAACATGGAACTTTTTCATTATATCCACTTAGCTAGGAGTTTTATCCCTTCATTTTTCACAAGGTGGGTTATTTTAATAGTAAATGCTGATAACAGCAGTCAATAGGCAATCTGTCATCTCCAATACAGTCTTTCCTAAGAGGATATTTCTAACATATTTGATATCTGTCCATGATTTACATAGACCACTGTGGTCTCACAGGCAGAAAAACAAGGCGTATATAAGGAGCAGTAAGTCATTTTTGGTTCTTTATGATGGTGTGAGAGTATCTGGGCTTTTCCGACCCACCTCCTTTTTTTTGGAGGGAGAATTGGTTGTGAGAACAATGTCGGATACTGATGGAGAAAATACAAGGTGGGCCAGACTGGTCAGTGTCTGTATGACAAATGGTGGTGTATATGTCATTATCTGAAAATGTGCATATTCATGCCTAGTAGCACACATGCAAAGGTAATTAAGACATGGTCCCCTCCATCAATAATATAATACTGATGGATTAGCATTCTAGAATTAATATTCTAGATTTGGTCATTTAGGAAAGGTCATATGTACCTCCAGCACAGTCATTTAAACAAATGTACCTTCTCTCCAAGATCTTTCTGATGAAATTGCTTCTGAAGGTTGCAAATTGGTACTCAAGACTGTGCTTAAAATCCAGTTGTGGACGTTCATTCAGGAAATTAAATGCAAACGCTCTCACATTTGTTTGGGTTTTATTTATAGCAGGGAGAAGAATTAATAAACTGACATAGCATTTGCTCCAAATCCAAACCTGATGTCCCATTTTGGGAAGATCTGTGTCAGCTCCACTCTGATAAATCAGCAAAAACAGAGACAAACAAAAACCCAGTCCAGAGACCAGCAGTGGCCGGTGAACCAGTGGCCAGTCAATATAGGAATCTGCTGGTTCTGCCTCTTCCCCTTCCCAACCAGAGGTTTTTTGGTTTCAATCTCTTGAGTCAATTGCTTTGGGGGAGGAGAGGTCTTCAAATTGCATTCCATATCACTAATTTCCCTTTCATATAGATTTTTCTCTTCTCTCCCTTCTAGGGCCATTGATTTTCTTCCTTGGGTTTCTGAGAAAGCTTTGCTCCCCAGGCATCTTTATTCGGTCTGCTGACTGAAGCATTATTCACACTTCTCCCGTGGCCATGAGGACCAGACACCTGCTGCTAGGGACTCCAGGCTCCTACCTCTGAAGGACAGTGGACTAAATTTCTGACAGGGGCCATGAGACACCTTTGAAGGAAAGGGATTTAAGAGTTCTGATCTCAGTGCATATAAAGGCTCTCACAGGTGCTTGCTTTACTTACTACTGTCTTTTAGACAGCATTTTCCATGAGGTTCTAAATTCTTCATAATTCTTCACAGACTGGGAGTGGGCTCAGAAGGGAGGTAGTGCCCCCTTGTGAGGTGTACCAAGGGGCCCTCAGCTGTCCTCCCACGGCCTCCCACCCAGCAAATGCATTACCTCTGTCTGTGAAGAATGGAAATGTTATGAATATCATAACGTGAGGGTGAGGATGGTCTCTGAAACCATTGTGAGCATGGAGCTCAATGGCCATTGTCAGAGACAACAATGCCTGGCATTCTTCATTTGAACTAAGGACCATGAAACACACTTGGCAATACATCTCATTGGATTCTCATACTCTTTAAAAATTTTTTTTAAATGTTTTATTTATTTTTGATACTGAGAGAGACAGAGCATGAGAGGGGGAGGGGTAGAGAGAGGAGACACAGAACCGGAAGCAGGCTCCAGGCTCTGAGCTAGCTGTCAGCACAGAGCCTGACGCGGGGCTCGAACCCACGAACGTGAGATCTGACCTGAGCCGAAGTGGGAGGCTTAACCGACTGAGCCACCAGGTGCCCCTGGATTCTCATACTCTTGATGAGAGGTACGCAAGGCATGTATCATTCTAATCTCGTTCTACAGAAGAGAAAAAAAGAGGCCCTGGAACTGAAACAATGAGTGGAACACCTGCCTTGTGCTCCTGGAAAACTGGGGTGCTCTAGGAACCTCATCCTCTTGTAGTCTGGAGAACAGCTGACTGAAAAGAGCCATCCTTCCCCTGGGACTTACACAGGACTTCACAGATGTCTTCTTGTTTCCCGGTGAAGGGGCCAGACACCCTCCAGATCCCTGCCATATAAGGGATTAGCTATGTGACCAATTGAGGCAAAATACTGCTAACTTGACTTGGTCAAATTCTTACCAGACTTCTCTCCTTCCTGGATTTGATCTTTGAACTTTGACCCTCTGAGGTTGAGCCAGCATCAGGGTGTGGACCAGCTGCTCTCTGAGAGTGGGCTGATTTCAGGAAAAGACATTTCCTGATTAGCTGTCTGATCAAACCATCCATTCACCCCACTCTCCACTCCTGGTTCTTCTTGCCCAGCTTGCTCCTCCCCAGAAGAGAAAGTTCTTTTTGGCCTGACATTTGAGAAGACCTTAGGTCAGAGCATGACAAGTCTTTTCGAGTGAAGTCCCCCTTCACCTAGGTCTTTGTATGTGATGGGGCACAGGCTAAGGATCAAAGGTCCCTTCCTGCTACCCAGCTTTGGTCACCCTCATGGTCTGTCACATCTGCTGAGGTGGTGGGTGAACTGTGGCCCTGACTCCCGGCCCCGCTTATTCCAAACTTGGTTCCAAAGGCTTACTCAGGCCTCTTGCAGCGTGCTGCCCTGCGCGGGTCTCTGGGATGAAGATCTTGCCTGAGAACCGAGGAGAGATCTCAAAGGACACTGGTGCTCCAGGGAAGGCAAGTGTCTTACCTGAGCCTGAGAGCAAGTTGTCTGTGTCCCATAAAGAAGCAAGTAAAAGGGAGGAATGGACAGGAGTTGGGGATGGAAAATTGAGACATCTTTCAGTGGTAATGTTTTATTTGAGAGAATCCCAGGGATATCAGGCATTCTTATTTGGAGATGAGTTAAAAAACAATCCAAAGCAACATCGTCTGTTCAGTTCAAACTGCAGTGCTGGAACCATGTGTGCGTCAACATGCCATTTAGAGATGGCTGGATGTACTGAGATGGACTGATCATCCTTGCCCTTGAAAGGCTTTGTGGTCTTGTGGAAGATTCCGACATGGTTGGACTGGAGAAGCAAGTGCAGAATTACCTGCAAAGTGGGCTTTGGTACTTGGTACTTGGTACTTTTTGGTACTTGGCTACTCATAACCGTGCAGCCTGTTGACCTGCTTCCTACATTTTTCTTTTCCATAATACCAACTATAGTGCAATGACTTCACGTAGAAATTCCAAATTTTATTATTGTATCACTTTATGATGAGGATAATCTGTGGGCTTTGCAGCCAGTAGTTCTGGGTCTTGTTGATTCGTGTGTGGTTATGGGTCACCACCCATTCTGGACTCCCAGGTTTGCTCTGGAGAAAGCTTCTCTACAAGCTGCCTGCAACATTACCTGCTTTTGTGGCTGGATTCCTTAAGATTCAATATATTCTGAAGGATGTGGTCAATAAGCAGATGGTTCAAGCCCATGCACATGCCAAGAAATGAGGCATCTAATTAGCGGCTAGCCCAGGGTGTGAGGCAGTTGCAGAAGGGCGGGAGAGCCCCTGACTGGGCTGGGAGACCCCTGGATAAGACAATCAGGGATGGTGGTGTGACGTGTCAACACAAGGTAGTTGTTGGAAGTGAGAACACAGCCTGGACCTTCAGACTGTGCTCATTAGGGCTTCGCAGAATTCCCAATTATCTTTTGACCTGGCCCTGAGCTAGGCCCCTTTTCTTTGCCCTGTAAAGGAATCAATGAATCAAAAAGAACACCCAATTTGAAATTCTACATGGGTTTGGCTCTGAAGCTAAGTTGATAGAACACAGAAAAAGGGGCATTCCCTGCAGCAGTGATGGTAACAGGAAGGTTGAGCGGAGAGCTGGAGGCAGAAGCACACATCCACAGTTGGGAGGTGCAGGGCCCTGCACAAAGGTGGGGAAGAGACAGTTTGGGGAAAAAGGCCAACACACCCCTGCAATGAATCCCTGAGGGATAGATATTTCAGTCAATCTATGACTCCCACTGAACATGTCAAGAGAATGCGACTCCTTCCCATTCCCATCCTCTTGTCTCTTGGCTCAGACAGGAACAGAGAGGAGCTTTTCTCTCCTCTGCACCTGGGAGAACCCACTGTGTCACCTGGCACCAGAGGAGAGAATTGAGCTCCCCGTGAGCCTCCTGTGACAGGTGGAATATACTGCTGACAGTTGCCAGCCTGATGTTCCCTAGTTGAATGTTTTGTTGTGTTCCCAGTGTTTTCCTGGGTAGAGCCTACATTGTGTTCCCAACATGAAGTGCAGACTCTGAAAGAGAAGACAGTGTCCAGAGTCTGGTGTATCCTATGACAACTGTCCTAAGGCTCCTGGGACCAATTAAAACAGAGGAGGTTAAGACCGTACCTGTGGGAAGGGATGTATCTCTCAAGTCCATTGACACAGCCTTGTGAACTAGGGTTAACACCATGGCAACAAATACACATATTAAAAACAATGTCATGCTACTTTTCTCTTTCTCTACCTGCTTTCCTTTCTTCTGTGTCATGCAAGAAGCCGAGGGGATAAAATCAATTCTTTGGTTTTTGTGAGGAGGGAAAAAAGACAATTTGTTGGATTCTGGAGGCATACAAGTGACTATATCTAAGGTTGTACTAACTACAGGCAATAAAATTATATTTTTTATGATGATTACATTTATGTGTGTTGACTTGGCAAGGCTGTAGTGCCCAGTTGTTTGGTCAAACACTAGGTGTTGCCATGAAGGCAATTTTTTAGATGTGATTCACACTTAAATCATCTTTGAGGAAGGCTGATTACCCTCCATAATGTGAGTAGGCCTCATCTAATCAATTGAAGGCCTTAATAGTGAAGACTCAGGTTTCCATAAGAAGGAATTCTGCCTCAAGACTGTAAACATAGAAATCTTGCCTAAGTTTCTAGTCTGTAGATTTTGGAATCAACATTACAACATCAACTCTTGTTTGAATTTCTAGTTGCTGGGCTGCCATTTGGATTTTGGATTTGTTATCACCGCCACATAATCCCATGAGCCAGTTTCTTAAAATAACCCCCCCTCCCCATATATCCTATTGTCTCTATTTCTCTGGAGAACTCTGACTAATACACTCATTCTGTTTCAGATGAAGTTTTCTCCCTGGCCAGACCCATTGACTAACATTCTACTCTAGTTGTCTGCAAACCTGAGATAGTATATTCTATTTCCAAGATTGGAGTAATAGAAACTACTTTTCCCCCTCCACTTACCTGTTCCCCTATCTTCTGTCCTTATTTTAATCTTTCCAACCTCCTCTTATGCTCCAAGAATGTTACCTACATTTTACTCTTCTCTTTATAAAATTAAATAAAGAATGCCTAAGAATATGCTGATAATTCAAATTAAAAAGCTACCTTTCTTGGTTATAATATTTGGGAAGAACTCTCTTCCTTGAGATCTTCACTAAAGAAGACTTTCTTGGAAAATGTTCCCCTACTATTCCTGACAGCCCTTGATCAACTTGCTGATTTATTATTCTAGGTGGTTTTGACATGGCTTAGAATGTAAAAGTACCATCTTTTAATACATGTTTATTTGCAGAGGACCCACAGGCCTTCACCCATTTCTGTATCTAAAGTTGGGTTTGCTCTCATTTAAATGCTAAATATCTCAGCGGAAGCCAGACATTGGGAGCACTATAAGGGATGATGTATCAAGACAAGTGGTTCCACTTAGTGTGGTTTTGGGGTCACTGTCCACATCATAGAGGAAATGGAGTGACATACCCATTTGTGGAAGGAACACAATGAAGCTATATAATTCCTCTTGTAGGTTGGTTGGTTCTGTAATCAAGCCTTAAAATCGACATTGACATTGAATCACTGCCCATGAAAGGAGAATGAGAAACCACTTAAAATCTGCCTCTAACAAATGATCCATATCTTAATTCAATGGCCAGTGATGCCAGCCCTCAAAATGTTCAAACGGGATTCGGATAATTACTAGGCATACTGCAGGGAGATTTTTAGATTGAATGAGTGTCATACAGCATTAGGGAAAAAAATAAAATATTTAATGTAAACCAGGAATATGGATCAAATACAGAAAACCAGCAGGTATGGAAGAATAATTTAAGTGTGGCATTGGAATTGTTTTTGCTATTTCAATCTGGCCATTTAGCTTTTGGGATCAGATAACAGGATATACTAAATTATTTTTTTACATTTTAATTTTTGATGAAATGCATATAACATAAAATTTACCATTTTAACCAATTTTAAGTGTATACTTTAATAGTGTTAAGTATATTCATGTTGTTGTGTAAACAATCTCCAGAACTTTTTTCATCTTGCAAAACTGAAACTCTATACCCGTTGCACAACAGCTTCCCTCCCCCATCCCCTGGCAACCACCATTCTTTTTGTTTCAATGAGTTTTACTACTCTTGATACCTCGTCTAATTGGAATCTTAAAGTATTTGTCTTTTTTGTGACGGGTTTATTTCACTTAGCATGGTGTCCTCAAGGTTCATCATAGTGTTACCTATACCAGAATTTCCTTCCTTTTTAACATTCAATAATATCCTATTGTATGCATGTACATATTTTTCATCCGTCCCTCCATTGATGGATATCTGGGTGCTTTCACTCTTGGCTGTTGTGAATAATGCTGCCATAAACTTTCTCCACATCCTCATGAACGCTTTTCATTTTCTGTTTTGTTCGTTTGTTTTGGATAGCAGCCATTCTAATGCGTGTGAGGTCAAACATAATTTTTGAAGGTAGTGGTGTGAGTGATCTTACATGAAAGTGAGGTGCTGAGCTGGGATGGTGGGGAAGTTTCCTAGCTGTGAGCTCCCAGGCTGCAAACTAGGATATAAGGTGTCAATGTTTTTGGTGCTTGTCTCCTTCCTTCCACAAACTGATTCATAAAAGTGGACCTCCCTGAAACTCTGCAAACGTGGATCTTGCATGTTTCTGGGCTTCTGGAAGAGAGAATACTCAGACTTGAGTGTCCTAATTAGGGTTCAGGCAAACTCAAGGCTCACTACTACTGTCTCACGAAAGGCTAGGGAGACAGACCCTATGGTGGGGTGGATTGTGTCCTTTAAAAATTCATATGCTGAAGTCCTAACTCTTGGTACCCAAGAACAAGACTCTATTTGGAGGTAGGACCTTTAAAGGGAGAACTAAGGTAAAATGTGGTCATGTGGGTACACCCTGATCCAATAAGACTGGTGTTCTTATAATAAGAGATTAAGACACAGGCACACACAGTAGGAAGATACTGGGGAGACACAGGAAGAAGACCACCATCTACAAGCTAGGAGAGAGGCCAGTCTTTGTGGATGCCATGATGTTGGACTTCCAGCCTCCAGAACTCAGAGAACATAAATTTTGGTTACTTAAGCCTCCAGCCTGTGGTACTTTGTTATGTCAGTCCCAGCAGACTCACACCAACCCTCAGACTTCCTCTCTTTACCTCCTTAGGTTGTCTTATCCAGTTCAGGGATTTAAATACCATCTCTGTGCTGATGCTTCTGGATGTGAATCCTCTCCCAGTCTTGTCTATTCAACTACTGAATGTACATTCTCCCCTTGAAAGCCTAAGAGACATCTTCTTTTTAAACATTTATTTATTTTTGAGAGAGAGAGAGAGAGAGAGAGAGAGAGAGAGAATTAAAGCAAGATCCATACTCTGAGCTGTCAGCACAGAACCCAACACAGGGCTCAAACTCATGAATGGTGAGATCATGACTTGAGCCGAAGTCGGATACTCAACGAACTGAGCTACCCAGGCACCCTGAGACATTTTCAATTTAACACATGTAATTGGTGTATCAAACAAGCCCAATGCAGGCCATAGTTAAAGCAGATGTCACTTTTAGTTTTCTACCATCCCTTTAAAATTTATTCTGCAACCTTCCCTTGGTTCTAAATAGAAACTCCAGCACCTTGCAACTTTTCTGGTCATCTTTATGTATTAGAAATGTTCAGTGGTCACATCACATAGCAGTACAGTCTTGAATCAGAAATAGAATGGTTCAATTTGAACTTGATTTTATTTCAGGTCTTTTCTCTTCCAGACACAGGCCTGCTTCAAGCTGGAAATCTGAAGTGGTAGACAGAAAAATGGGCTGCCCCAACAACTGGCTAACTGGAGATTCTGGTAGGGAGGTCAGACAGCTAGTTAATCATTTGGATTATGATGCACATGTGCTCAGAGTAAGCCCACAAAGCAGATTTCATGAAGCTGCTCAGTAAATTAAGTGAATAAATTCACCTCTCCTGCCTTTAAAATTTATATATTTTTATTAAGTAAGCTCCATGCCCAATGCGGGGCTTGAACTCACAACCCTGAGATCAGGACCTGAGCTGAGATCAAGAATTGGATGCTTAACTGAGTAAGCCACCCAGCACCCCTCTCCTGCCTTTTTAAAAGCAAAAAGCTAAATTTTGGCTCAGAGAGAATATGAAAATCATCAGAGATTACACAAGGAATAACCATTAAATCCAGGATTTGACATATCTGTCAAATTATAAACTCAGAATCTTTAATCTGTACTAGTGTTTTTCCAATTAAGTTCTCCTTTGAGCACTGGGATGGTCAGGCCATGTTTGGGACTGGATTGGGTTTGGGGGTGTGCTAGTTTTCTAGAGCTGCTGTAACAAAATACTACAAACTGAGTGGCTTACAACAAATATTTATTATCTCACAGGTCCAGTTTGGAGGCTAGAAATCCAAAATTAAGGTGTTGGTGGGGCCGTGCTCCCTCTAATGTCTCTAGGGAGGAGCATCCTTTCTGGCCTTCTGCAGTTTCTCGTAGCCCTAGACGTTCCTCGGCATGTCGGCGCATCGCTCGAGGCTCGGCCTGTCTTCACATGGCCATCTTCCCTCTGTGTTGTGTCTTTACGTGTCATTCTCCTCCCTGTGTGACGCCCACTTCTTATAAGGACACCAGTCATATTGGATTCTGGGTCCGCCCTCCTCTAGTATGACCTCTCCTTAACTAATTACATCTTCAAAGATTCTTCCCCAAAGGGTCACATTCACAAGGACCAGTTGTTGGGATTTCAATGTATCTTTTTTGGGGGGGTTGAGGGACACAATTCAATCATTATTGGGGTGAGAAGAGACCATGTGAGTGGGGTTCTCACTTCATCCCAATTTCAATTAGGGATGCCGGGCTTTTGCCTGGTTGATATTTCAGGAACTTCTGAAGGACTCTGTCTGAGAAAGAGTGCCACTGCCAAGCAGTCCATTGAAGGCTACCTATCCATAGTATGCCACTTCCTACAAAGAAGCAGGCAAACATGTCAATCAACTGGCTTTGAAAATGCTTTTGCTTAAGGCTTTCTAACTGGGTTTTCTTCTATATTCCCTTATTCAACTTGGACAGGGCACAAATGGCCAGTTGCTGAGGATGGGTGTTGCTCTCGACCCAGCACTGAGAAGAGAGTGAATAGCGTAGGTCTGGCCATTCTCTCCCCCCACCCCCCACCTTTCCCTTTGAGTCCCCTTGAATCGCCATATGTGCAACGCGCGTGTGGTCTGTTCCCGTTGGGGGCTTTGTGTCAACTATTCTGCCCCTTATGCTTTCTGGTGTGCTTGGAACCAACAGTGTCCTTTAATTAAAGGCAGTGGGTGGCATGATGACAGGATTAGTATCAGGGTCTGGCTCCTTAAGGACCAGGGAACACTGTGGCTGAAGTTTTCCCATCTGCATAACCGGACTGTTTATATGTTTATGAAAATCCTAAGAGGGGTAGCACTTACCTTCTCGGCTTGCTGTCTGCTCTACTGGCTTCTGGAAATAGTAGAGGTGAGTCCGCAGGACTTGCTTGGCTGTCTCCCTAAATTGAAAGTGTAGGTGCTACGGCTTTAAGTGCATTGCTGTTTGGCCCTTTGCTTCACTGCAGAATGAACAACAATGATGTTCTGCCCAACACCAGCTAACAGACGTCGGAGGGAGGGCTCGGCAGTTTTGTGAGAACGAAGCTGTATAACTCAAGTGTAATGAGCCAAAAAAGAAAATCTTGTTGTCGTGCAGCCTGAGTAGAGGCCCATGCCCCGGCCATGTCAGATCCTTTTCTGTTTTATTGTGGGCTTGGAAGATATTCACTCAGCCTTATGGGCACAAACGTGAAAGGAACATTCTGGCTTAGGAACTGAACTGAAATGAATATCAAGGACAGAGTTTTTGCCAACTAATTATAGACAGAATCCTCAAGTATGGAGTCTGCAATGTGCCTGCTTCCTAATGATCCCACCCCCAAATCTCCCTCCCCTCCCTCCACGCACAAGGAAGGGTTTAGAAATGATCATCATCTCAGAGTAAATTCTTTTACAAAGTTCAATATTTATTTGATTTTCATTATGTACAAAAAGTAAACTCCAACTGGACGTAAAACCAAAGAAAATCCTTTTGGCTGCACTGACTTTAATTACCCATTATCCTAGAGTCACAATTAATCATAGAAACAAGAGGTGACACCACAATGTTGCGTTTGTTATACAGAAAGGATTTGGCTATTTTAAGAAATGTTAAAAGAGAAAATCGATCATAAAGCAACCTGGGTGTCAAAGACTGTGAGATAATTGCTCCATTAGAAGAAATCAGCTAAACAGCAAGTCTCCGGCCAAAAATCATGTACATAAGGGCCCAGGGGTGCTTCTACTTGGTTGACCCAGTATGAGGCCCAGGCACTTTATACTTGCTTTGCCTTTTACTTTTCCCAGAGCACATGGTATATGAAACAATTACAGCTGAGTTGTGGGGGCCCTAAACTCTGAGTTCCAAGCATAGTTTTACAAAATTACCATTATTTCCACAGGAGAGTCTGGGAGGAGGGAGTCATTTTGAACTGAACATGGCACCGGTGTGTTGGGATCAACTCATAGGCTTTGCCGATTCATGGCCAAGCCGACGCACCCTGGGTGAGAAGTGACGTCAACGATACGTCACTCACGCAATGTCAACATCTTCGGGTGACCAGTACCCACGTGCTTAAAGTGATCTGCGCACGTGTCTATTTTAAACCCATTGCTCCTTGGGACAATTTCTTTGCCTGGTGCCTGCACACACAATTCTCTAGGAGGGAGGCAACAGTGTTATGACAGTGCCTGAGGACAGAAACTGACTTGTTCTGACCTCTAAATATCTTAGGCCTAGAATAGCAGCAGAAAAACAATATCCTTTTAAAAACTCAGAATCTGTAGTTTGTAAAACTACTATCATTTTTGTATGAGCTCAGTGCTGACCTTTTCAGATCAATCATAAATAATAAATTTTCCCAAGGGAAGTATTTCTAGTAGAAGTGGGAGAAACAGGAACTAAGATAGAGCAACCATACCATAAATATCAGCCGCTTTGGGCTCAGCTCTCTCTCGGGGGGTGATAATACTGCGTAAGAGTATATGTGAATATACACCTTAGTTTACATACAGGATACACGAAAGGTTTGAGTGATCTACATCTGGTATTGGGATAGTTCTCTAATATTACAAATACAACCATTGGGCAAATTTTCTCAAACACACAGTGATAACTGCCCTGTGTACACAGTGGCCGCCAGCCTTCCTACGGTAGGACAAATAGTAACTTAAAAACATCTGTGACAAGATAGAATTCAATGCTATCTTAAGTACAGACTGCTCGCCGGTCCATGTTAGACCGTAGGAGGAAAACGCTAGAAAACGGTGCTCCCCATTAACCCTTGCCCTGCGCTAATTCCACCTAAATGTCCAGAAGGTCATCGCTGCTTTCGTCGCTTTCCACCGTCAGCTGCCGGGTCCACCACTTCTTCACCTCAGAGCCACATGACGCCGTGTCGGTCATGGGGTTCATTTTGCACACTACAGATTTCATTGTCGTGCGCCCTGCAAATCGTAAGTTGACCGAAGACACTGAGTGGCTTATTGGTTTTGGTGCTGTGGAATTGACAAAAGTCCTATGAGCAACGCGGAGCTGTTCACGCCCTTGCAAGCCATTCCTGAAAAGCTGTGACAGTCCCAGCAGTAACAAGTAAACAAGTCCCCGTAAAGGTGTCCTACCCATAGACGGTAAGTACAAAAGAAATCCTTTCAGCTCTTGGTTCTTTATAGTCATCATGGACTTTAAAATTCTGTTCACAGACAGCTAGTGATACCATTGGAAAAAATGCTACTTGCCCACTGTACTTTGCAATAACCACAAAAACTAAACTATACTAAAAACTATAAAATAAAATAAAATAATAAAATAAGATAGAATAAAATAAAACATTCCCATCTGGGCAAATATAAGGGTCACAGGAATATGGGTGGGTGGGTGTTTGTTAGAATATACGAAGACAAACTACAAAGGGAAAGGGCAGATCATATAAACAATAGCGGGGGAGTCCGTAAATCACTCTAGAGGCAGACCTGGATTTGAAATCTGAGAGCCGAAGCCCACGGGGTGTAGACACCTCTAGGACACCTGACTCAATGGAGAAAGGGCCCGGGGCACACACCTGAGGGCAGCCGCCACTGCCCGAACTTCCTCTGGGGCTTCCCAGCGTCTGCAGCGTCCTGCCGGCTGCCCCCTCTGTCTGACAGCGTGGGGCTCAGAAGCTGCTGCTGGCTGCTGGCCTGCAGGGGGAGAAGAGAGCAGTTACGGGCTCTTTCCTGCCGCTGTGCACCCCTCCTGCCCTCTGCACCAGTCGGGACCCTTATTTCGTTTTAAGGAAGGAAGAGAACACAATAGGAAACACAGTACCAGGGCCCCCAGAGCCCACAATGGGGAAAGGAAAAGAGAAAATGGGCTCAGAGAGTCCAGGAGAGTGAGAGCCACCCCTGCACGTGGTGAAGGGAGGGGGTGCAATTCCCCAGGCAGCGCCTCCTCCAGGCAGCCCTCCAGGACTGCTCCACTCCCATGGCCACCTCGGTCTTCACATCTCTTCAGTATCTCCTCTTGGTTTTTTGGTTACCTCATGGTTTTTGTTTGGACCTAAAAGTAGAGAGCTCTGCAATCATCACTTGGCCAGCCTTGCCAGCCCTGCCTGGCTGGCGGTCCTGATCTGACCTCGGCCCCACACGTGAAGCCCCTATGTCCCTGCCCTTTGTCGACTGTCCCTGCACATGGCCCGTTGTCGGTGGCAGTTGATTTCCCACATGTTGGGGAGCCGACAACATGAAATCCACCCAAACTGGGCTGTGGAACAAGGACGCCCTGAGAAGCATCTTGCCAGGCCCCGGAGCCTTAGGCTTCCGTATGCACTGCTGGTCCCCAACGGTGTCACTACACCCCGAGAAGCCTGGCGGTGCCGGGAGTCACTGCTCAGTGTGCATCAACTCCAGCTGAACCCTCATAAAGGGGGGGGGGCCCTTGGCAGCTGCTGGTCAAGCGCAAGGTCCTCCAGGACGCGGTGTCATGCTTTTTTTTATGACACGTCCATTGAGTCTGGAAATGGAAACCAGCGTTGCCCTAGTAAAGAAGGTCCTCGCTAATCCCGCTGAATTCCACATGCCCTTCCAATGCCCAGCTAAGGAAGGGCACGCCTCAGTGAGTCTGACTGTTTCAGGAAGTTGGTGGTCAATTAAACATTTTCACCGAGTCTTCTGCAAGGTCCTGTGACTTGGTAGAAGGAGGCATTTAGGGCAGAGCTTCGGGCAGACCACGTTCTGCCAAGACACATAGCATCCCTGGACTCCATTAAACCTGCAGAGATGCCATGTTAACTCTTAAGACAAAAGCCAACAGAATTCATGAGTGCAGAGCATTAACTGTTTTCTAGTGTTCATACAACCCAGAATCAGAATCTTTTATTAAAATTTTTTTTTAATGCTTTTTAGTTATTTTTGAGAGACAGTGAGAGCTGGGGAAGGTCAGAGAGAGAGAGGGAGGTACAGAATCCGAAGCAGGCTCCCGGCTCTGAGCTAGCTGTCAGCACAGAGTCCGATGCGGGGCTCGAACCCACAAACCATGAGATCATGACCTGAGCTGAAGTCGGACGCTTAACCAACTGAACCTCCCAGGCACCCCCAGAATCTTTTAAAATAACCTCAAAAGATTCCAAGTTGTAAAGATCCAAACATAATCTAGACCAACATATTCCATTTTTTTTTTAACTTAAAAACTTCCAATTAGAGACGCTGTTGCCTTGGAGCCCCAGGGAGGCTCAGCCGGCTACGTGTCTGGCTCTTGACTTCAGCTCAGGTCATGATCTCACAGCTCGTGAGTTCGAGCTCCCTTCAGGCTTGAGATTCTCTCTCTCCTCTTTCTGCTGCTTGTGCTTTCCTTCTCACTCTTAAAATAAATACATAAACATTTGGGGGGGAAAAAAGAAATCCTGTCCTTTGTTTGAAATGGCTATGCGAACGGCACTGACTTGTTTTGTGTTTTAAACAATGCAGGTCGTATCCCTGGCCGAAGCGTGCCGCACGCGCACCTCAGGTTGCACACTGTTCTCCTGACTGTCGGCGGCCGTGTCCTCGCTGGGCTGGGTGGTCTCGATGCTGGGGGGATTCAGGAAGCGGCTCAGCTCCTGCTGCTGGCTCTCCCGCAGGCTGTGGATGATGCTGCAGGACTGCTGCTGTTTCTGTGGAAATAGGATCGATCTCTCCGTTAGAGAGAAGTCAGCCCGACACGCCCCGGGCCCCCAGCGCCCAAACCGCATCTCCTCTCCTCTCCAAAGACCCTGGGTGCGCGCGCACCGACCTCTAAGAACCTCCAAATGAGGACGTGTGACGACTTCCCCCAGTGAAGTATCAGGCGGGCTTAGAGACTTCCCAACTCATGACTATTCGCCTAACAATGGGCATAAGTACCTTCATTGATAGGAGCTCCTGTTGTAGTTAAAACGGAATTTTTCCATCACTAACATGGCTGTTCTGTATTTTCCCTTATTTTGCTCTGTGCTCCTTCAGCCACTCTGGATCGCCCTTTCCCTGTCACTGTGGATCCCTTTGGGTGGATGAGTGAAACCCTTGCTCCTGTCTCCGTTCTGGATAGAGGCAGGCCTGTCTGCCTGGTGCTGAGCCAGCTTCCCGTGCGCTCTTGGGGCCTGGGGTGGGGGTGGGGGGCCGGTGGGCTCCCCAGCGTGAGCAGGGCTGTGACATAAATACTGTCTTGCTATAGGACGTTGGGGTGTTTTATTTCCCTGGGGACATTTTCGCCTCCAACAGATATGTTTCTGCTGTTGGTGTTCTGAGAAACAGGATTTCAAAAGTCTGTTATATATAAATGTTTAGTGATTAGTGTGACTCTTTTATCTGTGTGTGAAGCATAAGTCAAAAGCATTCACAAAAATAATTATCTAGTAGGAATGCCCACTGTAAACACTGTACGCCAACACAGTATATGTCCATTGATTTATGAGTCAGAGAATCCTATAAGCTTATAATTCTAAAGGCAACAGAGATCATTAAACTCCCAGCAGATGTGGACTTTGTTAAGACCAAACAACATTATCAATGGAATGGCGGAATGTTCAGTAGTGATTTAAAAGTATTTTTGTAAGTTTAGTTGCCAGTTGACATGTAGAGATTTGGGGCATTTTGAATAGTTGAGTTTGATAAATGGAGATCACATATTTTAATATCAATAAACTGCTTCTTAAACATCGGTGTTCTCTTAGAAAAATGTGATTCCACTGGAACACCTGACGGACTCTGCTAACGAGGGCGCAGCCGGGTCTGGCCGGGAGCTCAGGTGCCATCCAGGTGGCCGTCCCCAGGGGATGAAGCTGACACAGCTGAGGGGCTATGAGGCTAATCACACGGAGCTGTTCCCGAGGCTCTTTTTACTTTTGTCCCTCCTCCCCCTTGTCCTTTGAGACGAGGCTTAACCGACTGAGCCACCCAGGTGCCCCCTCCTTGTCCTTTGACAGGAGGAAAGAGAACCAGGCGCTGCCAGCTGACTCACGGCTCTGATGCGCTTCAGACACTTTTTCAGCCACATGCGGATGGTCTGCTTGGCCACCTCCTCCTCGATGGTGTACTCCAGCTGCTCCCTGGCCAGCAGCTCCTCCAGCTGCAGGCTCTTCCGGATGTCCACCGACCTGTAGGACAGCATGCTGGGGGCGGGGTGGGGGACAGGAGGGCAGGCCAGGTCAGACCCATCTGGGGCTCTGACGGGAAGAGATCTCAACTTTCAGAGAGGACACAGCTCAGTCCATCCAACATAGCGTCCCTGTGCCACTCGACTAGTAATGTCGCCTCCTCTGTAAGACGGGGGTAGTCATGGTCCCCACCTCATTAAATGACCGAGTTAATACTTGGGAGGTGCTTACAGTAGTAAGTGCCATGTAGGTGTTGCGTTTGTAAAACCAAAGGTCCAGGCTGGGCCCCGATCTAGGCTACAGCTGCTTATGGCTCTGGAAAGTTCCCCGTGGAAGGAAGACTTCTCTGTCTATACATGTCTTTCACGTTCAGTTCCAGGTGAGGACGGTTAATACACTTGCTAAAGGTCATGCTTCCTGCCTGCCCCACGCGCCCCTTGCCATTTCCCTCTTCATCGATCTCATTTGTGCCCTTAGATGTTACTTGTTAATTCCGGTGGGTGTAAAGTCAGGGTGCAGTGCTCGCTCCCATTCTGCCCTCAGTCCAGGCGGGACAAGCAAAGCCAACAGGCGGCGTGCTGCCTCAGGGCAGTCAGTCAACAGCTCACACTGCATCCAGGCCGAGGGCTCTGCGGCCAAAGGAGATGCAGCCCCTTTGCAGCTGGTGCTCCCAGGGCTGCACTCAGCGCCCGCCTGCCCCGCCCGCGAGCTCAGTGCCAGCTCCGCAGCCACCGCGTGGCACGGAGGTGCTCAGGCGTCCTCCCCATGCTGCACTGGCACCCTGACCTTCTCCGCTTTGCTAGGGCTCTTGGCTCCGTGGAGGAAGGAAATGTGTTTGCCCTTCCTCTCCTCCCTGTCTCATCCAGAATCTCATCAGTGCCAAACCGTTTTCATCATTTCCTGAGCTACAGAGACAGGGGACGGGCAACCCATGTCCCATCGGCTTGGCCTGGGACTGTCTTATTGGATGCCACCCTGTGTCCCCAGAGGCCGGATGACAAATGCTAATGACGGCAGTATGTCTACGTGTCTCACTTTCAGCCTAAAAATATTCATCACCAGGAGGAAAGACTTGGTGACATCCTGAGAGATGGCATCCTCTGCCAGTCACATGTATTTTCTGCCTCTTCTTTTCCTGCCCTTTGGCTTGCTCCCGGAAGAAGGGAAGAGCTGGAAGTAAATTGGTGAACTTGAGAGAACTTCTCCAGGGTCCTTCCTGTTCTTACTTATTTTTCAATTTCAGTCCCAAGCGTTTTCTGCATACCTGAGCGCTGCTGAATGTGTGACTCCATGCCCGACCTTTCACCCATCAAGTATTTGCAACGTGATGAAAATAACCACTGTTAGAAGAGGGTCATGACTTTTCCTGTGGGTGGACCTCTTCGAGAGTGGGGCGCGCGGGGCTTTTCTTAGAATAACACTTGAAATGCATAAAATAAAATACATCTTATTACCAAGGAAACCAGTTCTACTGAAATCCAGTTCTCATACTATTTTCTTTAAAAAGGTGATGACAGAATGGGAAAGAAGATGTAGTACATATACAATGGAATATTTCTCAGCCAGAAAAAAGAATGAGCTCTTCCCATTTGCGACGACATGGATGGAGCCAGGGGGTATCATGCTAAGTGAAGTAAGTCAGACAGAGAAAGACAAAGACCGTATGATTTCACTTACACGTGGAATCTAAAAATGAAACTAACAAGCAGAAACAGACCCATAAGTACAGAGAACAAGCTGGGGTTGTCCGAGGGGTGGCGGCGGGGGGGTGGGGGCATGGTCAGCAAAGAGGGTGAAGGGGAGAGCGGGAGACAGGCTTTCAGGTTTGGAATGAGTAAGTCACAGGGAAGGAAAGTGCAGCATAGAGAATACAGTCAAAGCTGCTGCACTCGAGTTGTGCGGTCGCTGAGGGTACCTTCTCCCGTGGGGAGCCCAGTGCAACATGCAAAGCTGTGCGGTCACTATGTTGTGCACCTGAAACTAATATAATTGTGTGTCAACTCTATTTTAACAAGGAGTAAAACTGATTTTAGGAATTTTTAAAAAGACAGTGATAGAGTAACATAGTGCTTCTTTATTATTGCATAAAATAGTATCTAGCTGAGGTCTGATGACTACGATAACTTAGAAGCACTGCTGAGTATGAAGGATGTTTGAGATGATCAGCTACGTCAGCGATGCCATCTGAAAATATCTCTGATTTCTGCCGGTGACAGAGATGCTGGTATTGTTAATACTGCAGGGTTTGCTGCCTGAGTTCATCACTGGAGTAAATGCTGCATTTCAGTGAGTGATTAATGACAATAAAGATGTAATTGTTTCCAGGTCCATGGACCTCTGGATTTGATCCATGGATTCCTGTTTAAATCTTTTGTTTAATGCTTATTCATTTTTTGAGAGACACAGCATGAGTGGGGGAGGGGAACAGAGAGAAGGGGCACCCAGAATCTGAACCAGTCTCCAGGCTCCGAGCTGTCAGCACAGAGCCTGACACAGGGCTTGAACCCACCAACTATGAGATCATGACCTGAGCCAAAGTTGGAGGCTTAACTGACTGAGCCACCCAGGCACCACTAGAGATTCCTGTTTAAAAAGCTATTATGGATTGAATTGTTCCCCCCTAAAAATATATGTTGGAGTCATCATCCCCAGTACCTCAAAATATGATCTATTTGGAAATAGATTACTACAGATGTGATTAGTTTAGAAGAGGTCAAACTGGAATCCGGTGGGTCCCTAATCCAATATGAATGGTGTCCTTATGAAAGGGAAGATTTGGACACACACATGTATGCACACACGCGCACATGCACGCGGACACATACACACATGTATGCACACATGCACACACACATATGCACACACGCACACAGACATGCACATGCACACACGTGCACATGCACACGGACACACACATGTGCACATATGCATGCACACATGCACACGGACACACACATATGTGCAAATGCACACGGACACACATGTGTGCACATATGCCTGCACACACGTATGCACACATGCACATGGACACACATATGCGCGCATGCACACACACATGTATGTGCACGCACACACATACATGCACACACGTGGGGAGAACGACACACGAAGATGAAGGCAGAGATCAGGGTGATCTACAAGGATGGCCGGCCAACCTCTTGAATTCAAGCTTGCAGCCTCTGGGACGTGAGACAATACACACTTGCTTCAACTACCCTAAGTTTATGGAATTTGGTCCCCTTTGGCCTCTGGGTGCTCATGGAAGGTCTCCAACATATGGCTTGCCATCTAACCGGGGGCAGCACCACGGAGCAAATGAGATCTGGATTTTAGCCACAGCTGGACCACCGAAGCCGTGTAACTGAGTAAGTCACTCAACTCTCCCGGGCCAGCTCCTTCCTCACAGAAGGAGGGGTGGCCAGCTCCCCAAAGCCCCTCCCCTCTCCCGGTCAGGGTCCCCTCGGTCATACGGGGCACCCCTGGAGATGTCAGGCCATCGCTTCTCCCCGCTCCTGTGCACTTGCTCTGACACGGCCCTCATAGAGCGACAAAGGCCGAGCGGAGCCTGAGCGGTGTGGCCTCGCCTTCTAACCTCGGTGACTGCGGCATCTCGGGCTGTGATGTGAGCCCGCTTGTTAGGTGTACTTCACAAGGTCACGGCTTTGTTCCCTGCGCTCGCTCCAGCTCTGTGACACAGGGGTGTGAACCCCCCCCCCCGCCCCCCGCACCTTAGGACATCATGGAAAGTGACGTCCCCGCCGTTATGAAGTCGCTCCATTTCGTAGCACATGTGCTTAAACAGAAGCTTGTCTTTGTCCAGATCCACCTCCAGCCTCCCCCGCAGGAGCCTCAGCAGGAACTTCACTCGGAAAGTGGGAATCACCCCCTGGGGGCAGAGCACAGGAACTGGTAAGTCATCTTTAGCCACAATGATTCGCTTGGGATTCTGTTTTCACAGAAACACAAAAAACAAAACAAAAAAAGAAAACCAACACCAGATCTTTTTCTCAAAGGCCGGCATAATTAGCGCTGGGAAGCACAGAAGTTGCTCGCCTCCCGGAGGCCGGCGGTAGGGGGCGTTCACTGAGAGAAGCACCCACTGAAAGTTGAGCACTTAGATGCTCCGCTGGTTGGGCCGGATCGGATCTCAGAACCTGGCAGCATCCGGAGCCTGGGAGGCTCTCTGCCGCCCCGGCCCCAGCCCTGGCTTTGCCAGGGTTTGCCCCCCTGGCCTGTTTCACTGACTCAGCCTCTGCGCGTCGGCTTCCCTAAAACACACGCTGGGTGGGTTGCTAATGCGTTAGCACAGAAAGTAGAACGTTCACACGTACACAATCCTCCTCTTCACTAAGCCTGGATGCTGCAGACTTCTAAACATTGTTTATGAGTGGATCTTCTAGGGAATGCTCCCTCCTTTTCAGGTCTGCCTCGTTATTAGAACAATTACATACAAGAGAATCTGGCCAGAGCAGCTCCAGTCTCTAGAATATCAAACACGTGTTGTTCCCTTACGGGCGACAGGATCTACTGTGCCAGCCTGGCTCTGTCTTTGAATTAAGACATCAGGCTAGAGGCAGGGACATGAGTAACCCATGGATTCCCGTCAGTTAGTAACACCTTAACATGTGACTCATGGTGCCACCTTTGACGTGCACATCCAAGGAAAGCAGGTTCCCACAGGCAGCAGTCTTGGAGGTGCAGGTGGATTAAGGGGAGATAGAGCTACGCCAGCTGGCCACACGTGCAGGTCACTGTCTCAGAGAAAGCCCCCCCAAAACTGGGGCCTGGGAAAGTGTGGGGGTGTTGGGGAGAGGGGTGGGGAAAGCCAGGCATTACTGTGCAGGCCTAACTCAAGACACCCCCTTCTGTAGCTTGTTCTGGCTCTTTGGTCTTCAGGCCCTCTGTGAACGCTTCCTGAGACTGTTTTCAGACCTTCCTCCAGATTGTCCCATGATAGAACTTTCCTTGTTTTTCGGATGTTGAGTTTAAAAACACCTCCCCAGCCAGACTGTCATGGCTACTCATCTAAAGTAACCTGCCCTCCAATCCAACTAGTGTCTGCCATATTGCCATCAGCAAAGTGCTTAGAGCTTCTTGGGAGAATAATGTTTATTATACTTGTTATTTCATGTTTTATTGTTTGTCTCCCCGAATTAGAATAGCCCTGTGAGCACGAGGGCCTTTCCAGTGTGTTCACTGCTGTCTCTACAGCACCCAGAACTAGGCCCGAGTGTTGGCTAGGATGAAGAAGGGGGAAGAGGAGACCAGTAGAAGCTAGAGAAGATGGCGCTGTTGCTTTGGCTAATCCTAGGAAACCGTGGGTAAGCAGTATGGTGAAAGCATTCAAATAATAATCTGACATATTCAAAATAATTTTAAAAATAACTTTCAGAAACCACTAAGTAACTCCTTTGCACTTCTAATCAGGATTGCTGTTTGTGGCTCTGTATTACACCATCCCTCTGCTGATTTGAACTTCACCCCTTCTCCTGCTCCCAGTCCAGGACTGGTTTCCTCAGGGTTTCTTTGGTTTCCTTTCCTTGGTGACTTGCTGAATGTCCAAACAAGAGAGCATCCATGGTTGGACAGGGGACCATTCTGTCCCTCTCCCTTCCTAGCATACTTTGCTGAACAGTCAACGACGGCTTCAATGTTCAATTCATCAATGGCCATTCTAAATTCAATAGATGTCTGCTGGTGATGGAGAGACTACTTAAACATCTGCGGCAGGGCAGGTGGTCTCTGGGGCGGGCATGCAGTAGGGGCCCCTTTCCTACCTCTCGTTTATCATCCACCATATTCCATATGATTTGAAAATGGCGAAGATCGTTGTAACTTAGAAGCTGGTCCTCCTCTGTGGAATAAAACAAGGAGAAGTTCTCCACAATGATGGCTAAGAAAAGAAAAAAGAAGAAGTTAGATAAGTATGCTAATCTGTCATTTTTTAGAAAAAGCAAAGCATCTATTATAAATAATGGATGTTATCACCTACATCATAAGCCAAATTTTTACAGTGTTTTTTTAGTGTGTTTTCCAAGTTGGCATATCTTACACTTCGATTAAGCTATTTCTCCAGCTCCTGCCTTTCCAAAACACGAGGGTCACGGGCATATGCACACATTCTGTGTGGAGATACCCATGCTAGCTGGCTTTCACTCTTAGTTGACAGGTCCAGGGCAGAGTTTAAAGGTCAGATTGGGCGCTGGGTGGCCCCACACCGGGCGGACACCATGTATCTTTCAGAAACATAACTGTGATGTTTCGAGGTCGTAAGGCTAACCCTCTCTGAGATTTCCGCACCTCAATCCATGAGAAGAGCTCTTTTGAAATTAATGATCATAATTAATAGGACAACTCTTGAAATCGCAATCAACTGTCATTTACATGCATTTCAAAGGTCTTTTCAGCTTCTGGATCGAGAGGCAACCATTTATAATTAATGCCCTGAAACACCCACCCCAAGCAGTCTGGGATAATTACTTGCAAATTGTCTGTAATCATCTAAGTATCTGGGTTTAAAGATACTAAAACAGATTCAGCGACCATCACTTACCTACAAGCAGATTCAGCATGATGTAGGCAATGATGACATAAAATGAACAGAAATACATAAGCGCCCCCGCATAATTCCCGCAGTCCGTGGCCCAGTATGTGAATTCATCTGGAGTACAAAAGGGGGGCTGGACCTGCGGACAAGGCGGGGGAGGGAGGAGGGGTCGGAGTGAAGACGAATTTCGGTGCACCTGCTGTAGTTTGCGAACTATTCCTCACCATATGAAACATAATTAACTTCAAAGTTAACCTCTCAAAAGCCACGTCCATTGAGCACATCATCTGTGGCAAAAATCAAAAAGAATCTTTCATTTATTCTACACTTCTGGTCTCAGGGAATCCCAAGTTCACTGCCATTTTAGAAGCACAATGAAAATGAACTAGTTTCTCCCAAGAGGCATTCTTTCTGCCACCTGCACTAGTCCTGAATGGTAAGCAGTTCCTGTGTTGAGGGCTGCTGAAAGTTAAAAAAAGCATTTAAAAAATTTCTTTGAACCAACTAATGGGTTAAGCTTTATGAAGATTTGTTATACATAGCAAATTCACGTTCACGGTGTGTAAGAAGAAACCAGTAATCCTCATTCTTGGGGCACCATTATGGGACTTTACAGAAGACCACGGACTCCGGTTATCAAAAGCCCTCCCCACCCCTGTCTGTAGTGGCCCAGGCCCAATCAAATGCCAGGACCTCTGGGAAACGTGGCTCCTTTCAGCCAGACAGACTAGCTCTTTCTTCTGCATTCCCAGAGCACTCTGCTTGTTGTATATTTAGAATTTATTTAATTCTGCTTCATATTATATTTGATTTGGTAAATTGTCCCCATTCATTCATGCACAGAGTTCTTTAGCTCCTACTATGTTCTAGATTTACACCCAGGGTTGGAGACAGACCGGTAAGCAAGACAGAGTCTGTCCCCCCTTCGTGGTGCTGACAGGCTAAAGCTGCACGGGAGCCACAGACCGCATGTGCCTATGAAACTGTAAATGTACGTTAATGAACATCAAATACTAGTGCTCGGGTGCACTAGTCCCATTTCAAGGGCTCAGGAACCACAGATATCTACCAAATCAGACAGAGTGGATTGCCATCAGGGCAGAAATTTCTTTTGGGCAGTGTTGTTCTGGAGGTTGAGAGAGATGAAACAGAGATGGAATAATGAAGCCAGTAACTCATGACAGCTGTGATACACGCTTCGAAGGCAAAACACAGAGTGCCATAGGGTCATATCGCTGCAGTCTCAGTGATGGAGCCTATGTTTTCAGGGAGACGTGAGGCTGGTGAGGAAGAGGAAGGACACCAAAGGGAGGGTGTGGCTCAGAGCCTTGCGGTAGCGCCCTGAGCATGCCCTGGAATCACGGAGGACCTGCTCCGAGCAGATGGCCCAGTATAAGCCAGCTGCTCAGTGAATATCTGTTGGATAAATTCAATTAAAGAAGTGGAACTCCCCTGTTTGTACTTGACTGCCAAAGTATTAAAGGTGGGAGGGAAAGAACACGGCCAACAGAATGCTTATCTGCCAGATGGGACTACACGCTCAAGCTGCGTCCCTGGATACTCCTCCTGCACATGGCCGTACACTGCAGCGGAAAAGGACGCAGCTCTAGGGAGTAAAGAGCCAGGATACAGGTTTTGTACACAAAGTCTTGATGCTAACAAGGATAAGGCTGCCGACACTGCATTGCAGAGTTTCATTTGGTTCTAAGTTGAGGCGCTGCTAGTGATGAAGAGAAGTTTACCATACAGTCATGCATGATCTTATTCCAGTCTTCGCCTGTGACGATTCGGAATAGTACGGTGATGGCTTTGCCAGCTGAGGAAAAGTTTGCATGCCTAATTAAGGAGGAAAAAACCAGAATGTGGGTAATATAGTTGGTCATGAAGTAGTCAGGTGTTACCACTAACGCAGCTAGATTTCGGAGCAGATTTTGTTAAGATCACACCTGCTCTCAAGCACAGCCGTCTAACCCAACCCTACACGGGGCCACCAGCTTGTGGCCGTGCATCTTAAATGGCAGAGGGTTCCCACTTAGACAAGTACAAGTGATTCCTTCTTTCACACGGATTTTGCTATAAAAAGTAGAGCTGCCAGGTATCAAATAAGTAGTCTGCAACAAGACACATTTGCATATAATTTGCTGCATAATTACTTTTTTAAAAAACTGTGAGGGGCTTCCACAAAATTTAAGATAATCTTTGAAAAATGCTTTTTGTATATAATAATCATTTTGAGAGTTACAATTTCCCATGTTTTGCTTTGTTTAAAAAAAAGAAAAAAGCAAACACAAAATCATCTCAAAGGGTAATTTAAAAAAGAATATGTGTCTTTGGCTGTAGGTGGATAGAAATCCACCAGGAAATTACAAGTGGTTATTCCTGTGTGGTGGTAGATTTGGAATTATGGGTTCCCGTGACATTACAGTAATATTATGGGGATAAGGTTTCTAAAGTATATACGTAGACTGGGTTTAATTAGGAAAATGTCATTTAAAATCGGGACATTTTGTTTTAGTTTCCAACTCACTCCTTTCCCTCCCCCACCCTGCCCCGTCTTCAAAAGACAAAAGTCATTCAGGTTTTTATTCCTGATTTCATGACTCTAAAAGTTTGCTTGACAAATGAATAGGGAGATAAATCCACACCAACCTGTTAATGTTCTCTCCGTATTTCACGGTACCAAATAAGACGACTCCAGCAAAAGCGTAACACAAGAGCAGTAGGAACATTCCTACTATGATAAAGAAGCTTTTATACATGCTGACAACCACCGTTAGGAGAAGCATCTTTAGTGTTACCTGTATGGAGATGTGGGGAGAAGGAAATGAATATTTAATTCACTTAGCCATGGGATGCCCAGGAAGTAGATAACAGGTAAGCAGGTGGGCACAAGAGTGACCCTCATTTAAAAAGTGCTTTGAATTGGTTCTTAATAAAGGGTGTTAAATCTAAATATTATTCAAAAACCATTAGAGAGAAATTCAACGTGTATTTCCAACTGTTCAGCCTTTCCAACCAAATTAATAAAAACCCCTCCCTAAATTCCTTGCTTCCATTTTCTCTTCTCTTGGCTCCCCAAGTCTCCATGATGAGGGCTGTATATTTTTGGCCTCTATCACCAAGTAAACTCAGGATTCTCCCTCAAAAACAAGCCTAACCAATGGCAAAATACTACATCCCATCAAATAGAATGTACTGAATATGTGAATATATGGAATGTGTATGAAATAATGTCATTAGCGAAAAAGGAAACTATGTAAAAAATGGAAAATATATGTGGAGTGTATCCATAAACAATAGCAAAGAATAAAAAGAAATCTAGAATCATAGAATCACGAATCTTCATTAAAGATTTTTCTTTGCAGTACAGTCACCTTATTAAAATAAAAACAAAGAAGTATTACGAAAGACTGTTGGTTTTCACTTTCATGCCTGATATGTTGTCTTTAGTTGATGATTGAGTTAATTTGGTAAAAAACGAAGAATAAATAAAACAACAGAAGTGTCAGGAAATGTATCACAAGATAACTAAGCTACTGATTCATTTTAATATTTAATATTTGTTCATTTGGACTTAGGATGATGAGCAATTTGTTAACTTGCACCCCGATGACCCAGAGGGACCGCTGGAGTCAAGCCGGCATCGCTCCTTTGTTCTGTGCACATGCATCGTACCGTTTACAACACACTCACGTGCTTTCCACAGATAGAGAAAAACCGGAAAACAATCACGCAGGCGCCCATCATGTAGGTATACGCGTTCTGAAATTTAAACAGAAGAGAGCCGCTCATCATGTGCACGGGAGAGCTTGTTACAATTCCAGTTTTCATTGTAAGTCCTCTGTGAAGTCTACTGAGTAATTAGTTTAATAAAATGTGAAAACCCGTATAAGAAATTTATCTCTAAAGGGTGCCGAAAAGGTCACTGCCAAAACTCATGAATAAATATTAGCTATAAAATCAAATCTTAAATGAAACTTCGGTCTCTGTTTTGCTCAGCTGAATTCTGTATTTTAAAACTAAAATAAGTTTTGCCTAAAATAGTGACCAGCTCCTCTGAGGAGCAAGAAAAACTTCGGGGAACAGCGGAACACGAGGGTGTCCAGTGAGACCCACACTGCGGGAATCCCGGCAAAGACGCCTGGAGCTGGGCAAGACCGCAGGAGGCCCGCTTCCTCCTCTCTGCAGGTCTCCAGAGCCTGGAGCCTGGCGGCCACACTCGTGTCCGTTGACTTCAGAGATGTCTGTCCTGCCCAGACACACAGCCAGCTCATTCTCCGAGTGTGTGGTCGGTGGCACGAGATGACTGGGTGCACTTTATGACTAAGAAAGCCTCATCTCGGAAACAAAGATCCCACCAGCTGGAGCTCCAGTAACAACTGTGGCATTAAACTGATGCCAAAGTGTGACTTTTCTCGAGGAGCCTCGCCTTGCCAAATGACAGCAGTCACATATGGGCCCCCGGGAAGGGGTCCGGTGAATATCCTTGAGGTCCAAGGAAATGAATGTGCCTGCACAGAAATAACTTCAGATGGGAACAAATACTGCATCTTCCTCCACAATAGGCCACACAGAGTGCAGAACAGAGTGGAGTATGGGTATCCTTCCAGGACCGAAGGTTCTCGGGGAAGAACAAAAGCAGTCTGGCAGAATAGGCAAGTCAGTCTTTTCAGAGTGAGGTGTCCTGTCTGGGACATCTAGGACTTGGAAGCCTGACGTACTCTTCTTTTGGACCAAGTAGTTTTTGGCTTTATTTGTGTAGGAAAAGCTGAAAACATGGACCTTGCTGCCTCTTTCCATGTTAGTTCCAAATTTGTTACAGATGCTTTCTCACTTTGCATGCTGGAAGTGACCACGCCCCCACCCTTCACCAGGTCCTGAGACGTCCCATCCAGGTCTACTATTGCTCCTTCTACCCCAGGTCCCCTATTTCCCTCCTGTAGCGCTCCATCAGGGGACAGCCACCAACATACCCTCATCCTGCAGGCTGAACTCAACCTTCACTTCTGCAGTGACACTTTCCAGGACCTCTCTGACGCAGCCACCTCCCACTCTTTTGTGTCACTGCAGGAATGCGTGTCTCTCCTCCATCTGCCTCACTATGGCTGCAACTCTCATTGGCTTGGGAGCCTTCCATGAAGCCCTACTGTCCCAAAGGCCCCCCCAGCCTCTTGGATCATGATTAAACATTCTGGCTTAAAACTTGAAAATGAAACAAAACACCAACTTTCCTGGTTGTGATGTCCAGGAGAGGAGTGACTGGCCCTGTTTCGATCAGTGCACCCCTCTCAGTCCCCAGCGCTGTGTGCTCAAAACCACTCATTGTTGAGGAAGTGGGTCAGGGTGACCGAGAGCCCACCTAGGCTTGGCACAGCCCCTGACGCTTAAGGTGACACTTGTTTTAGAAAGGACACTCAATACCTACCTGCTGAACACAGAAATTTCATACTAGAGCACGCCCTTTGTGATATATAAATGGGTTCTCTGCTTGTATGGAACTTTCCTGGCACAAGTCTGACACTGGAGAGGATAGAAGAACAGATAGAAGACAGCAGGGAAATCCTATAATATTACTTTTGGCTGTTGTTGAGGAAGACTAACAAAAAAGAGGAGGTACTGTGTTCAGGGGTTGTACTTTTTACAGTTAGAAAACTTTCAAATGTTAGGGGTGTCTGGGTAGCTCCGTTGGTTAAGTGTCAACTTTGGCTTGGGTCATGTTCTCATGGTTCATGAGTCCAAGCCCTGCATCAGACTCTGTGCTGGCAGCTCAGAGCCTGGAACCTGCTTCTGGTTCTGTGTCTCCTTCTCTCTCTGCCCTCCCCCGCTTGCACTCGGTCTCTCTCTCTTAAAAATAAAAATTAAAAAAAAAGAAAAATTTCACACGCTTGATCTTTATAATGCCCATGTAGAATGGACAGATTATGAAGTTACATCCCCAAGTTCATAGCAGGGAACAAAGGATCCCTGAAGCCAAGTAACTTGATCAAGCCTGGAAAATGGTGGAGCCCAGAGTGGGGGCTTCTAGAGCTCCATGGTCCAGTAGGGTAGCCACCAGCCACATGGTTATGGAACACTTGAAATGCAGTGAGTCTAAATTAAGATGTGCTGTAAATATAAATTACACCATCAATCAAAGATTTAGTACCAAAAAAAGGATGTAAACTTTTTCCTTAATAATTTTTATATTGATGACATATTGAAAAAATAGTATCTTGGATATGGTAGGTTAAAAATCATTATTAAATTCATGTCATCTTTTCTTTTAAAAAAAAAGCTTAATGGGGCCCCTGGGTGGCTCAGTCGGTTAAGCCTCCGACTTGGGCTCAGATCTTGATCTCATGTTCATGGGTTCAAGCCCGATGTTGGGCCCTGTGCTGACAGCTCAGAGCCTGGAGCCTGCTTCACATTCTGTGTCTCCCTCTCTCTCTGTCCCTCCTCCTCTCATGATGTCTCTTCCTGTCTCAAAAATAAATAAAACATTAAAAAATTTTTTTTAAACTTTTTTGAGAGAGAGAGCCCATGCAAGTGGGGGAGGGGCAGAGAGAGAGAGGGAGAAACAATCCTAAGTAGGCTCTCCACTCAGCACAGAGCCCAGTGCAGGGCCTGATCCCATGAACTGTGAGATCAGGACCTGAGCCGAAATCGAGGGTTGGACGCTCAACTGACTGAGCCACCCAGGTGCCCCAACATCTATTCCTTTTTTATTTTTTTAATGTGGCTACTAGACAATTTGAAATTACATCCGTGGTCACATTTTGTTCCTATTGTACAGCACAGCTCTAAATCTCAACCAGGGATACCCATGTGTGTAGGCTTTGAGCTGGACTCAGTCTAAATGGAGGTTGGAGAAGCTCAAGGCATTTTAGGCAAGCTGGTGAGAACTCGGGTATAGACACAGAGAATATGCTTTAGAGAAGTGGCAGCAGGATGTTTAGCAGAAAATAAGGCTGCAAAAGTGCCTGAGAATCCCACTGTGAAATAATGATTATAATGTAGTTGCATCGATGCTACATTTCAGTTCAAACAACTGGGTTTGAGTTTTCTAATACCAGCTTGCGTGGAATTTAGGCAGGCCTCATATGTTTCCATTTTCTCTCTTTTTCTCTCTTGTTTGTATCCTTTGGGAAAATGAGAGTTAAACCAGAGACCTTTAAAGTTCTCCTTCTGATTTGCACACTCTAGGACTCTGAGCGGCCAGGTTTTGTCTGTGTGAAGAGTGTATGGGAATGTATTATGGTCAAACCTGGATGCAGGAAGGTTAGTCAGACACCCGAGGATAGGCTGACATGGAGTGAAATGAGACCGGAAACGGTAACCAGAACCCACGTTATTAGCTAAAGTAAACTTTTAATACATGCGTACCAGGAGGGCAAAGTGAAGCACCACCCAGACCACACCAAGGGATGTCACCAGCAGGTCATATCGGTTTCTTCTGCTTTGCCAGAAGCCGGCAGGCGACATTGCTATGATCTTCATTGTGACCTGGGGGAGATAACGAAGACAGTAGACAGAGGCTGAGTGTCCAACAGAGAAATGTGTTAACTTGAGACACATATTTTTTACATTATTTTAAATTAAAAATTTAATGTTTATTTATTTTTGAGAGAGAGAGAGAACAGGCAGATGGAGAGGGAGAGGGAGATAGAGGGAGAGCTGATAGCACAAAGCCTGACATGGGGCTCGAACTCATGAACCGTGTTATCATGACCTGAGCTGAAATCAAGAGTTCAACACTCAACTGACTAAGCCACCCAGGCATCCCACTGAGGCATATATTTTTAGAGGATGTAGAAAGCAAGAGATAGATTAGATAGATAGATGATAGAGACAGATACACATATAGATTGAGCCACTACCTAAATTTTAAAGCTGGGTAGGCTACAGTGTGTCTTCTCCATGCTCTTTTCTCCTTGTTTTATGACTAGTTCTGAGAGCAGGACATTTTTCTTCCTCAAGTAAAAGACCATAGATTTTGGGAAACATCAACCAGTATAGGGTGAAATAAGAATTTGCATGTGTTTCAGAGAAGACTGCGCTGGAAAGTGGTATTATACAGACTATATATTAAAACGATCATGTTGGACCCAACTCCCTTGGCCACCGCCTTGCAGTGGCCTGAATTACAGTGGTCTGTGCAGTTCGCCACAAATATTTGAACTCACATAACCGGACAGGCCAACATTCAGATTACAACAATCAACAGCAGTTAGCACTTCCTGCAGTCAGCAAAATCCAAAATATAAAGTGAAATCTTTGTTCAAGTTAAGCACAACAGCCTAAAAAGGAAAATATCCTCAGAGCACGGTACCCCTCTCCCCAAAAAAGGCTTCAAAAGCAACAGAACACAGAGCTGAAAGTCAGTGCTATCAAAGGAGGGCACTGTTTTACTTTACAAGGCGCACTGCAGCCCCGAGCCAGCTGGCTCGTTACCGTACCTCCAGAACAAAGATGAAGGTGAAAACAACCGACATTGTTGCCAAAGGAACAGTCACTGGGTCCTCCACGTCCCACTGTAAGAGAAACAGCACCCAGGTCTTTGTCCACATCCACCAGACACATAAAGACCTTCTCCTCCTTGTCTCTTTGAACATGACTATGAATTTTAATTTTTTATACCAAAGAACATAGCCTGTGAATAGATATGGCCCCTTGCAATATTCTTGGATTCACCAATGAACAAAAAAGTCCTTCCCAGAGTTTCAGTGTGACATGCAGTACCTTGACGGACAGCAGCACCGACTGGGCCAGGACAAGCAATGCAATTGTCCTCTTAAAGAATGGGTGCTGGGTAATGTCATACATCTTAGCTCTAAAACCATCATTATCTGCAAAAGAAAGGTTGAGGCAAGGGCATTTCAGACATAGGTCACATTTACTTTCTTGTCTTTCAATTCCTTTAATGCTCATTTTAAAACTCATTACTTTTCTCCCTCTACAGTCCAATCTATTGTGTGGTGTTTTGCAGGAATGGCTGGTTCTGAATATTTAAGACGGCGGTGCGTGACACCGTCCGTATTGGGAGGAGAACCGCATCATTCAATTTCTGTCAGTTTAATACATTTCACTCATATGTTTAAGAGGCAAGCACAAATATATTTTATTTAAAAATTCATTTTTTCATTAGGGCTTATCCTGAGAGCACTGAAGCACAGCCTTCTGGTGGTTGATTTTAATAGCCTATGGAGAGATCTGTAGTTCGGAGCCTGTTTCTATATTAACTTATGCACAACCGCCTAGTGGCCTCACGATTATTATTTTAATTGAAATCTGAGACTCCTGGGGAATCACGAACACTGGCGCCCAACATGAATAAAATCAGAGCATCTTTGATACCCGGGCGAGGTGGGAGATGAAGAGGCTGTGCAATCTTCAGTCGGCTCTTCAGATCTTCCCATCTTCTCTGATCTACGGTCAGCAGAGCTGTCCCCTTAATAAACAAAGGAAAGCAGAAAAAGGCCTTATGTCGTCTACTCCACACCAACGACACTGCAGATGGGGTGGTGGGGATGACAGCAACGGGACTGATTTGGGGGTAGAAGAGAAAGATATTCTTCAAACACCATGGTGGCTCGACAGACATGGCCACAGGTCTCAAATCTGGTCTTTTGGGAGTCCCCAAAAGGGTGGCCACAGGCCTAGGAGAAGGTCTAGCAGCCTCCAGCGGGCATCTTTGAACGTGTATAGTATTCAGGTTCGGGGACATCTAAAGAGGGTTCTCTGCACAATCAAATTTTCAAAAAGGCACACCCACTCTAATAGTGGTCAGTTTCCCTGCATTTTGTGTGGGGAAGGCGGCAGCAAAATTAGAGCTTGGTAATCTGCTGCTTCTGGTTAAGGGGATCATGTCTTTTTTTAAAAAAATCATTCTGAAATATATTGCTGCAAAACTTTTTATTTATTTATTTGTTTTGAGAGAGAGAAGGAGAGGGAGGGAGGGGCAGAGAGAGAGAAGGAGAGGGAGGGAGGGGCAGAGAGAGAGGGGGAGAGAATCCCAAGCAGACCCCACGTTGTCAGTGCAGAGCCCAACGTGGGGCTCAAACTCACAAACTGAGATCGTGACATGAGCTGAGACCAAAAGCCAGACACTCAACTGACTGAGTCACCCAGGTGCCTCAATTGCAAAACTATTTTTAAGTAGTATGAAATCACAGAATTTGAATCTTTAAGAATTAGGGCGCCTGGGTGGCTCAGTCAGTTGAGCGTCTGACATCAGCTCACGTCATGATCTCACAGTTCATGAGTTCGAGCTCCGCGTCAGGCTCTGTGCTGACAGCTCGGAGCCTGGGAGCTTGCTTCAGATTCTGCGTCTCCCTTCCCTTTGCCCCTCCCCTGCTCATGTTCTGTCTGTCTCTCTTAAAAGTAAATAAACATTAAAAAAAAAAGAATGCTGTGACAAAGGGCTAAATGAGATCAGGTATTCTATACCATATACATATATAATACTTTGTTATAATGCACATAAATATATTATATGACACTTTATTACACCAGTTTATAAAGGCAGAAGTATAGTTTAAGAAACTGAACCTCCCACACACACCCCTTCTCCCTTCTTTCTACAGAGCTGATGACTGTCCTTCAGGGATGTGTCCTCCTCAGTTTTTAGACTTGCGCTGTTTCGGAGATATCAATACATAAGAACACATTTGTTTTGAATTTTAAACATGTATATAATTGATATTCAATCTGGGCTTCTTTATGCAGTTTGTTTTTATCTTCATTGAACACTACACTCTGCATACAACTAGGCACCAGATCTGATTGGTTTAACTGCTCATAGAGTATCCCACTGTACAAATATATCAGAAGGTATTTGCTTTAGGTTTCTGTCATATAAAAATGCTGCAGTAAGTTCATGTGTACGGTCTCATGGTGAATATCTGTGAGATTTTATTTTATTTTTATTTTTTTAATGTTTTATTTATTTTTGATACAGAGAGAGACAGAGCATGAAAGGGGAAGGGGCAGAGAGAGAAGGAGACACAGAACCAGAAGCAGGTTCCAGGCTCTGAGCTAGCTCTCAGCACAGAGCCTGACGCGGGGCTCGAACCCACGAACGTGAGATCTGACCTGAGCCGAAGTCGGAGGCTTAACCGACTGAGCCACCCAGGCGCCCCTGTGAGATTTTCTTAATAGCAAATCTCTAGGGGAGGAATTTCTGGGTTTAGGAATTTACGCATCTTTATGTCTACCAGATATTGTGACGTGGCTGTCCAAAAAGGAGTAACCAAGAAAATTGGCTGCTCGCCATCTCCAGATGTTCCCATGTCCTACTATTCTCGCCCGTACCTGATATTGTTCAATATTTTAATTTGGCCATGCTGGGTGGGAGATGTAGCCAATTTAGTTTAAATATCAATGAGATGAAACACATTTTCTATGAGTAAATAGGGATGATGATTCTTGTATCTTCCTATATGAGTTGCCTGTTCATATTCTTTGCTCATTTTTGTATCTGGATATTTACTTTTGGATGTTTTATAGAAATTCTTAATACATTGTGGATATTAATCTGACAGTTATGTGAATTGTAAATATTTTCTCTTCATCTTAGCTTGCTTTCTAAAGTTACTTTTTGCTTACTATGTCTCTTATGTCTGAGAAACTTTTTATTTTAATGTAATCTAGTCTATAAATTTCATTCTTCATGAATTCCACTTTATGGTTAAAGTCGAGAAATCCACAACTCCTCCAGGGTCAAAAATAAATTCTACATGGTTGAAAATGGTTTTTCATAGCTTGATCTTTCATTCTTCTGGAATTCGTTTCTGAGTATGCTGTGAGGTAGAGACCTCTGTTTAATTTCTTATATCTAGACCCTCAATGACCCCAGTGCCACTTAGTGATGGTCTCATCCTCTCCACTGATTTGCTGTGCTACCACTGTTTTATATATACCTGGTCCTTCCTGGGGCTTTTGGCTCTGTTCTAAATCCAACTTTCTACCCCTATCATATTACCCATCCTGTATGACTCACTATAGCTTGTTTACTTTCCTTCCCCACATTTTTATTCATGCTCAGCCTGGAGAGAGGTTTGTCAATATAATTTTTTTTAAAGAATCTGCTTTTCTCATTCTTGAATCTTTTATAATATCTTTGTTTTCTATATCATTAATTTCTGTCTTTTTCTTTGTTACTTTCTTCCATTTTACTTTGTTGTTCTTATTATAATTTATTGATTTGGATATCTGTCATATTACTAAATAATCTTTGATTTTTCTTGAATATACATTTAAAGTTATGAATTTCCCTCTAATTATTGATTTATCTATATCTTGTGAGCTTTGATATATGATTTTTATAAATGACTTCTCTAAATGTCTTATGATTTTCTAGTCTAGTTTCTTCTGTTACTCATAAATTATTTAGAATGTTGTCTTAATATTTCCAACTTCTGAGGAATTTTTTGTTATCTTTTTTATTATTGTAGAGAATATGTTATGTACATTACCAATTTTTCAGTAACTATTTTTTATGACCTTGTAGAGAGCACATTTTATACTCAAAAATTGTTGGACTCAGACTTCTTCATATGTTCAGTAAATCAAATGTTTTTATTGTGTCAAATCTCATATTTTCTTTTTTCTGCTTATGAGTTTCTTAGAGATATATGTTAATATCTTTCATAATGATTTTGGACTTGCTGGCTTTTTAAGATAATTTGTTAATTTTTGCTTCATATATTTTAGGGTTCAGGAGTTCTATACTTTGCTGCTAATTAGTTTCTCCTGCAATTATCTAATTACACTGTTTATTCCTAATAATGATATTTGTTTTAAATTAATTTTTCTGATATTAATATTGCTAAGCCATTTTTCTTACTAACTGCAAATATTTTGGATTCTCTGGGTGCTAGAGATATGGATATTATTCCCTTATGATAAAAAACAAATATTTTAGAATTTGAACTCTGAAATGAGCCAAAAGAATAATAAGCATAGTGGCATCATCTAATCATTCATATCAGAAAAGCTCTGGAAGTTTATTATTGTGACATTAAGTTTATTAATCAAACTGTTATCTTATCATTGAGAAATTAAATATATATATATTAGTATAAACTTTGAACTTTTTCAAATAAGATTCCTTTTAGGGAAGGCATAATTTTGCATAATTCTGAATTGTGAAAATGTTGACCCCAAAGCTTGCCGTATTTCCCGTATCTTTATATTTCCCTATTGCCTATATATTTGGAAATCTATTTACATAGCTTTGGGTATGACCATTAGAATGTGAGCTCCGTGAGGGCAGAAATCTTTATGTGTTTAGTGTTTAGTTTGTGTGTTTAGCTTTTTATGTTCCCAGGGTCAAGGAGAACGTCTGGCACCAGTAAGTGCTCAAAGAAATCTGTTCAATGACTGAATAATAGATGAATAAATGCTCTTATACAGCAGCTCATGTGTTATCATCTGAAAATCTTACTGGAAAAAAAAATCCCTTCTAAATGGTTCGTATAATTCATAAATTTGCATCATCAATTAAATGATTGAGTTTGTAATGTGTTCTTTCTTCTACTTTTCCTCTTTCTGTAAGCACCCAGCACCCATTTGAGCATAAGTCCATGTTCCCATTCCCGAGGCCAAGATGCCTGCTTCTGTCTTCCCTCGAAACACTAATACAATCGGTACTGCGGGTAGACCTCCTGATATTCTGCTTACTTCAGCCATTCCTCCAGGCTAAAGAGCTGCAACTGATTATATCTTTGTGTCTGGCTGTTGAACATTTTATGTTGTTGCATTTATGTCGCTGATTTGTGAGCCACCATAGGACCTGATTCCCCTGAAATCAGGCGTCTGCTCAGAGGACCTATCATGGTGTTTGGAGCAAGTGGAGCCTATAGTCTCTGTTGACTAACTGACCAGCTTCTGCTTTGTTCAGAAATTCCTGGTGAATTTGCCAGTGCCAGGGCTCAATGGCATCGGAAGAGACCCATCTTCCTCCTGCTTGGCATCATATTGAGCACACTGTAAGGCTTCAAGACACCCATTTATGAATGTGTTATAGTAAAATAGGGAGCTGGGCTTTATGATCTTTCTCTATACTTTTCTCTTATTGCAAAATCCCATGTTTCTGTGGGTCAGAGTAGCGCTGGGGACGAAAGTGGGGGATTTTTAAGCCACACCCTTTGAAAGCCGGCCCGAAATGACGTCCTCATTAGGCACACATCAAAGATGGCCGCTGACTGGCTAGCTGGGAAGCACCCAGGCGGAGCCTGGGGGACGGTGAATGGGACAGTGCCTCGCGCAGCTGTCCTCGCGGCGGGCTCCCGAGGTGCTCGCGCGGGATTCGGTCTGGCCATGAATCGCGGGGGCGGCGCGTGCAGCTCCGATTCAGTGCGGAGCAATGGTCAGCCGTCTTATACTCTCGAACTGGAAGACTCAGACCCTGCGGAGTGGGCACCGCTTCTGAATTGTGGCCCCATTTTCTACACCTCAAAAGCCCCAGGTAAGTCAAGTCACCTCCAGAAACTGTTTTCTTCCACTGTGAATTTCAGAGTTGAGAAATGACAGTAGCATATGCAAACCTTAGTGTAGAGTAAGGGCTCAAAAGCTGTATGGACCTCGATTATTAAGATTCCAGAAGACCGACCCTTACATAATAGAGGGCACATCAGCCATGGCCAGAAGAACGACGTAGAATGTTCTCCCCCAAACTCACTTTGTGACAGGAAACTACGCTTGCTGTTTTTCCATTCGGGAGCTCTTGTACTGATCGTTAGAGCTGTTATGAACTCAGCATGCTTCCCGAGTTCATACGGTATGTAAAGTTTTTCTATGAAATTAGAAAATCTTCTTCGTGTTCAATGAATTGGGATTTAACATTTTCTACTGCACCCCCAACCCCATCAAAATTCTGAGTTCACCTATGGCGTTACAAAGAAGCATCCAATTTACATTGTGTGAAAGTGGTACTGCCTGCAATCAGTGCCCAGTTATTTCAGCTACTGTATTTTAATAACTTGCTGCACATCCTTTCAATTTGAACAATAGGAGATGTGCCTTTCAGTTGTCAGTGAATTAATGACACCATCACCAAAAGGGGAAATTTAGCGAGAGAACTGTGCTCTTATATAATGTGCCTGAAAGGCAGCGATGAGGTAGCTTGTAAAATAGTTATAGAGATTATTTACACCAGTCACATTATGGTTTAATGCGACTTCATGCCGTGTGAGAAAAAGAGAGCTCAAAGCAAGTGGCTAGAAAAGAATAAACCCTGCGGGATTCGGACCAGGAATTCTTACCTTGTTTTCATTGAAATTAGCAATAACTACTCCAACAAAAAGGGTCAGTCCAATCATGCAGCCCAGGAATACAAACACATGAATGTAGATCCCGTGCATCTGTGTAAATGAAAAATACGGTTATTCCTCAAAGTGAATGGAGCAGCTGTTGACAAGAGTCAGAGGATTCCGTGTCTTGCTTACCGGCCCCACACGGTGAATAATAACGTCCCTCACTTCCACCCAGCCTTTCAGGGACAGGACTTCAAACAGTGCCAGCATGGCGTTTCCCACATTGTCAAAATTAAAATTGCGAGGATTTGCCCTGCAAGTCAGAAAGAGGAATGTTCTGTGAAATTCCGATGAGAAGCACCCTAAGGCAAGTATCTGTAGCTCTTTCCAATCTTGGGTGCACGGTGTACTTGGTATTTGGAAGGCTGGCTAGATAGCATTCGTTTGCTAACTCATAAAGATGCATGAATATGTAATTATTTCTTAAAATTTAACTAATTATTAGGTAATCGCGGGGTGTTCATAATGAACAACAAAATGCAACAACTCAAGTTCTGGCTCTCGAGGTTCCTTGACTTTCTGGCTTGTCCTGATTATACGAACAGTTGGAGGTATGCTTTCTAGTTATAAACTGCATAGGAGATTCTCACAAAGGGGTGTTGGAGTTTGGATATGAATTTCGCAATAGTTTTAAAACAGAAAACTTTCCTAAAGATAAAAATTACAATTCCTGATGTTAATATATAAAGTATAGAAAGAGTAGAATCTAGCCACTTCTTTAATTCTGTGTCATCATGGGAACATCACTCTGTAAAGTAGTGATGCGTTTGGAAGTCCCTGAGCGGCAGGAGATATCTGCTAGTAGCCTAAATGTTTCCAGATCATTCTCTCCCAGTTGGATTTTTTTTTCTCATTAACTCTGGGTGTTTGCAACAGACTTCTTGTAGACCGCAATGCTGCCGTGTGCTGTCCACACCCACTCTTGACTGCTGCTATTTAAGACACTTCAGTTCCACTATTATTATCATTTTTTTTTTTTTGGAGGAGACATGTCCCATTTCTTGTTTTATTATGTGTTTTTACTTTTTTCATCCCACGAAAGAAAGTGATCTTTTTTTACTATATTACATCTCAGTCATTAGATAGGTCTTGGCTAACAATTTTGTTGTCCATAGAAGATTTCAGTGTTTTTCTTTTTCCTGTTATTAGACTATTTAAAATAATGACAAGACCCAGACAACTAGACATTGTCTTTCCTGAATTTGATGGGGAATTGGCCCTGGGACTACTAAGAAGAGTAAGCCTATAGAAGCCTAGCCAAATGATATATTGATCATTTTTTCCTGTTAGCTCATTTATCAAAATTTAACCTTCACAGAAGGTGATACTCTGGAAAAGATGGAAAAAATCTGGGTTAGTATTTCTCTATACCCTCCTCCCTTCCTCCCTCCCTCTTTCTTTCTTTCAAGTAGGCTTCATGCACAGCACAGAGCCCAATGAGGGGCTTGAGCTCACGACCCTGAGATTAAGACCTGAGCTGAGATCAAGAGTCGGACGCTTAACTGAGTGAGCCACCCAGGTGCCCCTCTACCACCTTCTATATATTTAAAAAATATATATAAATCATAGAAACAATCATGCAATACACCTTTATAATTTTTCTTTTTTAGTGTACTAATAGATGGAGATCTAATAAGAAATCATACAACTAAACTGACTTGCTCCTAAGGTTTAAGACTGATTGATGGAAACGTGTTCCACATAGTATAAATGCCCCACTCAGAAATTCCTATTTGGGATTCTGATTTATATTTTTTAAGTATGAAAGTATAAGCATCTTCTCTTGGATTTTTCCAACATTTTTTCCTTTGGAGGTTTCAATTAAATTTAATATATTTTATAGCAGACAGAAGCTGTTAAGGATTCTGCAGATGCCACAGTTTTCCTAAGTAAGGATTTTTTTAAGCTAAGTGAGCCAGCTCTCAGATCTGACGTTGAACTTTCTTACCCATCCATTTTCTTTATGTAAAAGTGCTTTTTTAGCTGAATTTGCAGCATCCCAAAGTACTTTTATGTTCCACATCCTTTAGAAATTAGAAGATGTTAAAAATATACTTTTAGGCTATACCAAGAAAAATAAAATGGAGGATCGTAGACTTAAATAGTTGGAAGAATACATCACATTAAAAAAATAAGTATCAGTTTTAATCATTTAAGATGTTCGTGCTTTGTTCATGCTACTAAAATTGGAAAGTTTTAAACCGTACCTATAACTACAGAGGACGTCAATAAATCCCAAGCCTACTCCATTGTTGTAATTTTCCTATTGCCCTTATTTGATCTGGAAGCCTGTTTAAATATAATCTTTTCCAGTTAACTGAAAAATTAAAAAATATTATAATCTTGTCTATCCAACTGAGAAAAGTAAGACATTGGTTTTAACCTTACAGTTTACTTATGTTACAGTTTAGTTAATGAAAAGTGCTCCCAGGTCCCAAGATTACGATAAGGAGGGTTGTTCTTCCTCTGGGAAGATGGAGACCCCCAGGGGGAGAGAAGCTCAGCCTGAGCCCTTGGATGGAGACATACAGGGACGACATTATCCAAAACAGTCCTTCCAAGACGCTGGAAGTAGTCATGTTTCTGCTAAACTTACAAAAGTAAGATAGATTCATATGCTCCTTAAAGAGCGTATTCAAATAGTTTGAACTATAGATCTTCTTCTATATCACACTCTAATTTAAAATTACCTAGAAGTAAACTACTGGTGAGCTTCCAGTGAGCTAAGGGGCTTATTTATGCAGTATCAAAGCCTTCAGCAAATTATATGACATTATTTGTAATATGACTTCCTGTTCTCTATTACATTTCAAGCTCCTAGGGGTTGGGGGCCATAGCTTATCCAGCGTATCCCCAGTAACAGTGTAATGTCTGGAGAACAGTAAGTTCTCAATAAATATATTTACTGAAACTGTATACCTTCTTAAATATCTCTTATGCATTCCATTTCCTATGTCCCAGACCTCTGCTTAAAACAAAACACACAATATTTGTAATATATATATTTTATAGTTTTTACCAAGGTAATTTTTATCTCATCAAGTCTGAGTGATTCAGAAGAAGATGAATGTCTTCATCTGAACAGAGAATATAGAAGCTGTCTCCTGAATTAGGTAGTGCATATTTATAGCTTTCCTGATTATAATTATCAAAGTATTCCCCAACACCAGTTCTCCAGATAGAAGTAATTTTCTTAATCATAAATTTTCCAATATAAAACTATAACATTTTGGCTGCTAACTCTTGATGAGCTTACTAACGAAGGAAAATGTAAAAATTATCATGATTATAGCTGACGTTTATTTGACAGAAGATTTTTGTTTTACTACAACTAACCCAAGTCACGGTATTCTGGACAAATGGACAAGCATTATTGTTAGGTGTTCAAGTGATACCCCTCTATCACTTTATGCTCTTAAAGTGCCATTGAACTTGAAACCCCAAATAATAACTTACATGAAATGTTGCATTTCAGTTAATTTGGATTCTTATGGAACAAGTTGAATGCCAGAGGGTACAACTGGAAACAGGTTTACTTTTCTCCCAACACTGCATTCCAGTGCGTTCTAGCTCCCTTCCTGACATCTTGGAGATCCCAAAGCTGCTTGGTCACTTTCAGGGATATAAGATGAATTTCATTCTAAAAAGTCCACTTTGTTCTACATCGAACCCTTGTTCCCATAACCTGTTCAAGGACCCTATCCTCAGCCGCCCAGCCTGACCCACGGTTTGAGGGAAGAAGAGGGCTCTGTTTCCTCCTCCTCTTCAGGCCACCATCTTAGAAGACGGGGAGCGGGGGGTGGGGAGCTGTTGGACTTAGAGAAATGGGGTTAAATTCCACATGCTTCACACTGCTGGCCACACTGCCCACCGTTGGTCTGATCACAGCAACTATTCTATCATGGAGCGTGCTGTCTGCCATGTGCCTAGCTTCCGTACACTTGATGCTTTAACGTCTGTCCTACGTGCATGTGCTGGACACGCTTTGTTCTGGACAACCCGACAAAATACCTGAATCACCCTGCCTTGGCCTCCTGCCTCTCTCACCACCCTCCCACCGTCTTGGGAAGAGCCCTTCCTAGGCCTTGCTTTTCTTTTTTCAAAAAAAAATTTAATGTTTATTTATGTTTTGAGAGAGAGAGAGAGAGTGAGAGAGTGCGAGCACAAGTGGGGGAGGGGCAGAGAGAGAGAGAGGGAGACACAGAATCCAAAGCAGGGTCCAGGCTCTGAGCTGTCAGCACAGAGCTTAGCTCTGGGTTTGAACTCATGAACAGTGAGATCATGACCTGAGCTGAGGTTGGATGCTTAACCGACTGAGCCACCCAGGTACCCCTAGGGCTTGCTTTCCAAATACAGATGAACCAACCCAGAGTCCACAGCCCCAGCCACCTCCTCTATCAGGCTTCCTCACTTTGGGCCAGTATCTATCTGCCCTGGTCACCAGGCTGCAGACCACTAGGGAGCGGCCCTGTGTCCCAGAGCCCGCTGAAGTTGCTCAACTAGCCAATCCTAAGCCTGCTTGCCCCGACTCACCCATTCCAACCCAAGGAGACCACAATAAAGGCTCTTGTCCACAGTTCCCCGTTTCCCTCTGCCTCATGACTGACCCCGAGGCTTCCCTGTGTGGCCTCCTGGGGTGTCACTTGCCCCATCCTCTTGGGAACTATGAGTAACAAACTAGCTCTTCAATGGCAATTGTCTCCTGATCTGTTGACTTTATTATACCTCAGATCTTCTATTAATATACTATATTCTGAAATGTCCCCCAGCATGAGGGTGCCTCATGTCATTCCTACTGAGAGTAGTCTGCGGTGACTCTCAGTTCCCATTCCTGGAAACATCTCCACAGCCTCTCCAATGGGAGCACCCTCCCTCCAGCACACAGCCCTTGGGAGCACAGTTCCATCAAGATGGCTCAGATCACTGGCCCTAGGCAGTGGTGACTTGGAGCCTCCAACACTGATAACCCTTCCCGGTGAAGAGCAGCTTGCCTACATGAGTGTCTCTTCTTGCCTCCCCAATCTCTGATATCGAGCAGTCCCCATGGGGGAACCTCATGTGGCTGGGGAGACAAGAACCCTTGACCTCTTCCCATAGTGAAGGGGGAGATACCACAGCCCCGTCTACTGAAATCACTCGATTCCATGATCCTGTCTCTGAGTATATAGTATTTTCTTTTACAGGAGCTGGGTGACAGGGGTGGATAATCTTTTTAGGAAGTTCAGCTGGGAGTGGCATGCTGCTCTCTTTGGAATATAATGAAATTTTATCTCTTAGTGACCTCAGCTTTGAAGCTTTTGCCAAAATTCCAAACCAGCAGGAAAAAAAAAACCCTCATTTGATGTCTTGATATAAATAAATGATTTATGGTATGATAATGCATTTTCACCTCACAAAAAACTTTTTATGTTTCTTTAATATTTTATTTTAATATAAATTAGACTTCTTTTCTAGATAGCACTGGGATAAGGGTATCTTGTATGTTATGTACTTCCTGCTCCAGCTCAAGCCACATAGCCAAATTCATCTTTTTTAGGGTTTTTTTCATAATTCTTTGGTATTAAAAAAATAAAAACCCAGTATAAATTTTACTGAATTGTTTTTAAAAGCGAATTTCACAACGGTGAAATGCCAAAGCTGGTGACAATGGGTCCTAAGGGTACAACTGGGTGAAATGCAATTTCTTTTAAAGAGTTTTGACATTTCGTAGAAAACATCAATTGTGACAAAAGCAGAGGCTTTGCTGTGGTTCACTTGTTATTCTAAGAGGTAAAATGAAATAAGAAGAAAACAGATGACTATTTAAAAGGAAAAATGAAGTTAATAGGACCCTTCGTTCATCAATGAAGCCTACTGAGAGATTTCATTCATCACCATTAGTAAAATGGATGAGAAAGAGGGACCAGGCACTTCTAGCTTTGATGTAAATGCTTTGAAGACTCATTTTCAGGAAAAATGAATTTTAAAGAGAAAGTTAGATATAATCATTTGTGTTACTGATTACTCCTTTCCAATGTTTCACTAATGGAAATCCTTCAGTGTAAATGAGTTTTAAAGTTGAAACAGCTTTATGATTTGGGCTTCCGTACAACTGTTATAAGGCTATCAGATTCTCCCTTAAAGATATAAACTCAGGACGAGTTTAGTTTTAATTTGATAGAAAATCTTTGTCTTTTAAGCCGCACTAATTTTTAATGCCATCCGAATCGAGTTACATATGTCAAAGTATTAGAAAAATACCGGAGTGATAATCCATTAGTTCCATGAGGCACCACGGCGCCCAGTGTACCACTTGCTCCCTCATTTACTGTATTTTTGCATCCTGTTGGAATTCAGGGCTTTGCCTTGTATTACTTAAAGTCGTTTTAGCACCTTTAGCAAAATTACTTTTCATGCCAAATTTTATTGATTTAAAAGCTTATACTGACAAATATCACATTCTTCAGGATCTTTTTCTGAAATGCTTACCAAACGCGGGGCACCCAAAATCCAGGCTTTTTCTCTCCAGGTCTTAATTTTAAATTTAAGTTCTTGGACACGCTTACATTAATTCTGAATATGCCATTACAATCCTCCTAAAATAGGAAGAAAACAGGTCATGGGGAGCCTGGTAGAAAATGAACTCCAAATAGATAAAATATAAGAGGCACATTTTACCTAGAATAACACAGGATTTTTTAAAGAGGAGTTGATGGAGAGAGAATTCTGAGTCTTACATGGAGTTTCTCAAAGTAGTGTCAGCACATGCTTACTGAGTGGTGGTGAACTACCCCAATTTTTCTCCCAAAAGACAGAAAGCAGTAACTTACCCTTCTAATAATGTTGGGATCATTGCACTTTGCCAGTTTTCCCGCAAAAAGCTGAACTCCAAAGCTTGCAAAAACAAGCATTAATGTCAGCAAAAGAATGGAGACCTGAAAAAAAACATTGGTGAGGCATCACATCTCTTGGTAAAAAATTAAACAGCAGGCTTGATTTGAACGGTGATAGGAACACAACTTTTCAGAGAACGTGGGATAAAATTCTTGGTCTTTTCATGATATTATTTAACTTCTCCACCATGGGCCATTCAGTTAGCCTTGCTGGGATGTTACAACAGGTTTTGGATTTTCAGAATAAAAACATAGGACTTTCATGTAGGGAAATGGGCTAAGGTATTTTTGATATGACTTTGTTTTCTGATTTTGAAATCTACCTTAGTGGAACAAAAGAAAAATGTTTAAATAATTATATTTCCCCCATTTTCTCAAAATGAATTCCTGCCTCTATCAGCAGAGCATGAATTAGAGAGAGTGGTTTTGCTTTCTTGTCAGCATTGAAGACACACCAAAGTGCTATATATAGAGAGGACAGGAGATCATGGAGTCCTAAGAAGCAAGTCTGATAATTGGTGCTCCCTCTGCTGGGCGGTGACTTGGTCTCAGCACAGAAAAGTGGCAAAGGATTAAACACTGAACAAACCACTGATCTGTGCTGGTTGAATAATCTAAACATATACCTTCAATACACTGAAATTATACAAAAGCATCGTCAGGAAAAAGGCACAAATAGATTCTCTGCTAAATTCTATCAGGGCTCCAAAATGCATATACACTAGCTGTCAGGTGACGATATCCTTTCTTCCTTCAGTTCCAGCTGTGTGAAAAGCCACCGTGTTATGGCTTTAGCACAAAGAAAATACGAGATTTCCAATATGTCTTTAAAAAATATCAGCAACTCTACACCTACGGAAACATCGCAACCTATCTTTAAAATACCTTAGAATCAACTGCAATGATAACGGTTCTCTCCTCATAGGTGGGTTTCTAGAAAGCACGATGTAAAATACGCTTATGTAAATTAATTCATGATTTCCATGCATGAGCAGAACTCATCAATAATAAAAAGAACCCTTTGATCACTCCTTTGTAAGGCGCAGATCCTTCTGTAACAGATTGTGAGCGATGAACTTCCTACTCGTCGCTTTCCTGCAGCCTGGCTCTTGGAAGACCCTAAATCAGTGTTTGCCCAACTAAAAAGAATGTTTTCTTCCTCGATCACATTTTAAGTATTCATTACTCTATCCTGAGGTTATGTAAAGTGGGGTATACCTGTATGTTACTTTTTTTTAGTTGTTTTATGTTAACACTCCAAAGACCAGAGACAGAGTCTACGCTGTAAGAAACTGGGGACACCCAAAATGAAATAACAAGCCCAAATCTGCTAATATTTGTGTAGTACATGACATTGAATCTCACTTTTAATTTCTAGATAAGAAAACTGAAACTCAGAATAAAAATTAGGGGTACGAGTTAGGAATGGCAGTGTTAGCAAAACTACCTCTTGCATTCTTCCTTCCATTGTACATTTTCTAAAGACGCTCATTGAATAGGGGCACATGGGTGGCTCAGTTGGTTAAGCATTTGACTTGGGTCATGATCTCACAGTTCATGAGTTCGAGCCCTGCATCAGGCCCTGTGCTGACAGATTGGAGCCTGGAGCCTGCTTCAGATTCTGTGTCTCTCTCCCTCTTTGCCCTTCTCCCATTCACACTCTGCCTCTGTCTCTCAAAATTAATTAATTAATTAATTAATTAATGTTAAAAAAGTGTTCATTGAATAAATTATATTAAGAAATATATTTTGACCAGTCAGAGCATCTATGGCTAAAGTTTCTGAATGTGTGTTGTGTTGTGTCTTTTTAGGGTCTTTCTTGTCCTCTGGCAGTGAATGAAATTGTACTTAGCCTTGGCAAGCGGGACTCACTGTGTCCCCTCATTTGCTGCGTTACAGTGTGGGCTGTGTGCGTGGGAGGCAGAGGGTAAACGTAACGCACCAAGAAAATTTCCTTGAAGCCGCTGAAAAGTTCTCGAACAACTTTCCTCATCTGGGGCACAAGTTTGAATATCCGCAGAGGTCTCAGGCACCGAAGGACCATTAAAAGTTGAGCTCCGGATTCAGCAGGTACATTTTGAGGCATCCAACAAAGAAATATCAAGCTCACCTAACGGGAAGAAACTCCTTGAATTAATACAATCCATCCTTTACTATCTACACTTCCTAAGAGCCAAGTACATACAAAAATTTCCTTGATCACAGACTCCACATGGCATGTAGGACAAGCTGTCACTAGGTTTGTATGCAATCTCTGAACTCTGAACCCAGTCTAGACCTGTTAGTGGCCCCGCAGGAAAGTCATCAGCAGTACAAGAAATAAAATTCAGCATCCATGCTCTGGGTGCATATATCCCAATGCATTCTGCTCCTTATTTTAATTTATACTCAGATTGAAATTCCTTTGATCAAGGATACTAAACCTTACTCTTGACCTGATTCTTACTCTTTTATTGATGATCTAAAGATACTACATGCTAACAGTCACAATTCTCCTTGTTATGTTGGAAAAGACATTGATTTTATGCCTTCTTAGGTGTATAGAAAACATGAAATTTCTTTGAGTTTTCTTGCTATGGTTTCCCAATTTAGCTTAACCGAACAGCTGAATGGTCACCTTGTCTAGTCAGGTATTTTGTGTATTGGAATTAAAAGAAATGTCCAATTGCACTCACATTAGGTTGCTTTTAGCAATGAGGAGCTCATCAATCAGTTATATGATGTAGATTTCTTTTTCAGGATGGGAGCCACAAGATTGTGGGGTGTGAATAACATTTCTATCTTAGACCTTATTAGTGTATGTCTTACATGTATATTAATGTGGTTGATGTATGTGAACCATATCCATGGACATTTTTAATGCTTTTTACTTGGATTTTGCATGCATGCCCTTCATTGGCCTGCAACAGACGACCTAAGAACTCAGTAATGGCATCTAACCCTCTGGGACTCATGTATCTTTCTCTTCCACTGAGAAATGCAGGAGAGTTCACAAAACCATGGCATCTTACATTTAGGAAATAACCAGAGACTTACAAGATATATGAATATGTCCATGACTCCACCAAAGTCCCTGATGACAGCAGTTGGAGTGAAAAATAAGCCATCTGCCATAATCTTCAGGTTAAGCTCGATGCTCATGAATATCACAAACACATACTCAGCAATCTGAAACGGCCAAAGTCATGTCACCTACAAGGGAAAAACTGGAGCCCAGCGCTGTCTGCTGTGCTGCGGGCTGAGGTCGGCAGCCGTACCTGTAAGGTCGGGGCATGCATGACTCTTCGAAAGGGAGACTCAAACATCATAGAAATGCAGGAACAGATGGTTACGATGATCATGACCCAGTCCAGGTAAGTCACCAATCCCAGCAAATCACTGCCAAAGACAAAGCAAAACTGAGAAACACATGTTCTAGGGGAGGCTGTGTGAGTCAGAGATAATCCTTCTGTGATTCTACAAGTGTGACTGGTGTTTTTTTTTACAAAAATGTTTTTATTTATTTTTGAGAGAGAGGGAAGGAGGGAGAAAGAGAAGGAGAGAGAAAGAGCGAGCAAGCATGTGGATTAGGGCATGCATGAGCAGGGGAGGGGCAGAGAGAAAGGGAGAGAGAGAAAATCCCAAGCAGGCTCCACACTATAAGCTCAGAGCCCAACTGGGGCTCAGTCCCATGAACTGTGAGATCATGACCTGAACCGAAATCAAGAGTCAGATATTCAGCGGACTGAGCCACCCAGGTGCCCCATGACTGGCATTTAAAAAATTTCATAGCACAATATGGCAAGAAAATACGGGTAATATTTATATTTTTATGCAGCATAAAATAGTACATTGAAATTTCAAATGTGCATGGAAAACAGACTTTGTAATGCTTACTAAAGTTGATGGTACTTTGTATTTTTCACAGCTCCTGTGACAGGATCTGTTTTCGATCTGTAAGAGAGAACAAACACAAGACTCCACAACACAGCAAGCGTGTTATGACTTGGCAGCATGGTATTTATAAACATCTTATCTACCTAAAATCTCTTTTACATCGTCTATAAAATTACAATATACAGGAACCGTGTGACTTTGGAAGGCAGAGAGCATCAGATGAAAGAAAAATCAGAAGAGTTTGCAACTGATGTTTGTGAAAGAAGTTTAAAATTTCTCAAAATATTTGATTTTAGGGTTCATGATTCCATTCAATAATTTCTTTTTTTAAATGTTTGTTTATTTATTTTGAGAGAGAGTGAGAGCAGAGAGGGGCAGAGAGAGAGGGGGACAGAGAATCCCAAAGAGGCTGGAGGCTGTCAGCATAGAGCCTGGCGAAGGGCTCCATCTCATGAGCTTTGAGATCATGGCCTGAGCTGAAATCAAGAGTAAGTAACCCACTGAGCCACCCGGATGCCTCTCTTCCATTCAACAATTTCTGACATGGATGTGACAAAATGTCAAATTTTGACTTCCATTTAAAAACACTCAGTTAAAATCTCTGCCTTAGCAGTTCAAGGAGTTTCCTCATGATTATTCAAGTAAATCTCCAGAAATTAAATAGAGTTCTTTGTACTGGATTTAGCTGTGATCTTGTGGAGTGATTTATGTAGGATTTCTTGGGGTCCCCACTTATAAGTTTTACTTTCTGGAAGCCCATGACTAATCTTCAATGAAGTTCCGGACAGCCTGTGTGTGTGTGTGTGTGTGTGTGTGTGTGTGTGTGTGTGTACACGCGCTACCAATTACAACAAAGTCTTCCTCAGTCCACATCAGCTGCTGTGCTGACAAAAGGAGGGTCAGTCCACACTAAATGAAGTGAAGAATTAGCAATTAGATGTTAGCATGGAGGCAGCCAACAGGATAATTCCAGATGAAACACTCACTTGGGGAACTGATCAGATCAACTCTATAAACTACTGGCTTCTTTCTTTACTTTGTGAACACTCAGGGAAGGATTTAATCATTATCACTCAGGTGCTTTGAACTGTGAGAGTCTTTCTAGAACAGCAGAGGGAACACTGGACTGGTAGTCAAAGAGAGCTGTGCGCTAGCTTGTGTCCAAGCAAAGCCCTTAACCTCCACTGCCCTAACTGCCCTCCTCTGCTGGAGGGCGGTGGGTACAAATGACCCCAAATGGATCGCAAGGTGTTCTCCTGTCCTGAAATCCTCAACACTGCATTCGTTTCCTAGGCCTGATGTAACAGAGTACCACAGACGGAGCAGCTTAAACAACAGAAACACTTTCTCGTAGTTCGGGAGGCCCAGAAGCCTGAGAGGACGGTGTGGGTGGGGTTGGGTGTTTCTGGGGCCGGGAGGCAAGGCCCTGTTCTAGGTGTCTCTCCTTGGCTTGTAGATGGCCATCTTCTCTCTGTGTCTTCACATTATTCCCCTCTATAGGTGTCTGTGTCCAAATTTCCTCCTCTTTTTAATTTTTTTAAACCTTTATTCATTTTTGCAAGACAGAGAACGAATGGGGGAGGGCCAGAGAGAGAGGGAGACACAGAATCCAAGGCAGGCTCCAGGCTGAGCTGTAAGCACAGAGACCAATGCGGGGCTTGACCCCACAAACTGTGAGATCATGACCTGAGCCGAAGCCCAACTGAGCCACCCAGTTGCCTCCAAATTTCCCCTTCTTAGAAGGACAGCAGACATATTGGATTAGGGCCCCCATGAATCACCTCATTTTAATTTAATCACCTCTTTAAAGAGGCTGTTTCCAGATAAAGTCACATTCTGAGGTACTAGGGGTTAAGGCTTCAATATATGACTTTTTTTTTTTTTTTTTTTTGCAGGGGGACACACACAATTCAGCCCAACAGATAATGATTATCATATGCTCCTAATAATGGTATCAGGGAAGGTCCAACCACTTAGAGGGAAAGTCTTCACACTTCCTCCGGGATTCTTAAGGTCTTCAGAGACATCCGCCTGTGGGTTTTCAGCTCATGAGCTGGTAGCAGAAGCACTTGTCAACTTTATTTCTATTTTACATTATTCTCAAAGAAACCAATTAGGGGATTTTGACGACAAAGAAACCAGAAGTCTAAAAGAAGGGGTGGGCAATGACCTTGCCCGTGTCATTCAGTCTACCCTTGGGTTCGGTATTTCCAAAACAAAATACGGAGAAGTAACACTGACATAAACGTGAACAAATAGAAATGGCTGCTCGGCGCTTTACAAAGGTGAGTTTTATATAAATGTTAACTACTTGCAACCTTTGTTTTCCACCCGGTCGGCTGCTCAGCAAAGAGGAGCAGCATGATTAATTAGCCCACAGCTTATTTTGTGACCCCATTAGGATTACACGCTCCTTCTTCCACGGACGACACGCCCCCTGCTGTGTGCACCACTCGGCGGCACCGGGCTCGGCGGCACCGGGCTGAACCGAGCGCACTTACGCGTTGAAGCGAGCCCGGACCACCACGCGGCAGAAGTTCCGGAACCTGTGCTCCCGGCCCACTATGAACAGCGGCTTGTCGAAGTACGGGTGGTTCTCTCGCAGCTCCTCTTCCTGCACTTTCCTGGAAGGGGACGGATGCATGGTAAGGCTAAGGGGCTGCCGTCCAGAAACGAGACGAGAAACACCGCAGGACGCCGTACCTTTTCATTTCCGCTTGCTCCTTTTTTTCCTGGATCATCTTTATTTCACTGTCCTCTCTTTGTGCGTTTCTATATCTCACTGTGTTGGAATGCTAGAAATACAATAAAAGGGGCATATAAAAATGGAAGATTTTTCTGAAGGCCCAATAAGATCACTGAAAGAAATACCTTTATTTTAACTTACGTATTGTTAGTGGCCACAGTCATGTTAGCAAAGGTATTTTTTCTCTTCTAAAGGGTATTTTTAAAATTAAAATATTTATTGAGAACCTATTATGTGCCAGGCCCTGTTGTAGTGCTGGGGGTATGGAAAAAGGCAAAAATAAAGGATAAAATCCAGCTCTTGTGGGACTAATGTTCTAGTCCAGCAAGACAGATAAACATTCAAACACAATAAGGGAGGGAGGGGTTAGAAAATGTTTAGTGTTATGGTAAAAAGCAAAGGGGACAGAGTGCTAGGAGGCTCCAAGTTTAAATATTCTTTATGAAAGCATATCCGTTTTATTTAGAGTGTGTGGGAGAGGCAGAGAGGGGGAGAAAGACAGTTCCCAGCAGGCCCTGCTCTGTCAGCACCGGCTGGATCTCACAAATCATGACATCATGACCTGAGCTGAAACCAAGAGTCCGACGCTCAACCAACGGAAGCACCCTGGCGCCTCCAGAAGGCTCCAAGTTTAAATAGACAGGTCAGAGCAGGTCCTTATAAGAAGCTGTTTTCTGAGCACAGACTTGAAGGATATGCAGGCTGCTGGGTACCTGCAGAGGAGAGGTCAGTCTGCTTGTGGGACTCAGCCAGGATGTCTGACAGGAGAAACTGAGGCCTGAGGGGTAGGAGGGGCCTGTCATGTAGGACCCCCACTCTGGGTTTCCCTCCCTGGGCAATGGACAGCCATTGCTCAAAGAACCTGATAGATATTATCACAAGTATGCCTTAGATTTAATTATCTGCATCTTCTATCATTCGGAGTAAGCGAGACAGCTGAATCTCTGTTTTAGATGCTTCTGTTATGGGGAAAAGACATCCGGGGATTTCTCAGGAAGTTAGCAGAACCTCATAACCTTCTGCTGTGGAGAAGATGGGGGATGGGTCTCCATCGTATGTCTGTATAGAAAATAGGATAAAAATTTTTTGAAGAAGAGCTAAGCCTCTGGAATGGAGACTACTCAGGTCGGGCCTTTTTGTCGTGTATATTTAAACACATATTTTCAAAGCCACGTTCGAAGTTAGTTCTTAACTAGACTGGATATTTCTACTGAATCATACTGAAGGAAAGTGTTTGGACTAGTGTTGCCTCTCTAAATTTTCACCTAGAAATCTTCTCCATGCAACACGTTTGGTCCTCAAATTATACATACGTAGGCTATGTGTTGGATCTGATCACAATTCCATGAGGACAAAACGGTAGATCATCTCCGACAGAGCTCTGCTTAAAAGCCACGGCGCTAACACATGGGCCAATCAGAGCCCTGTGAATTGGGTAATGACGGTATCAGGGGTCCTCAGCACCAACTTCTTCCACTGTCAATTGTACCTGGAACGCTTAGGAGAGTTTGCTCTAAGAGAGAATCTTCTACAGATTGAAAGCAGTTGGATTATGCTGGAAACTCCAGAACATCTTGAGAAATAAGAGAGAAAGTGGTAAAGAAAAAAAAAGCACCAACAAAACCCCAAAAACCCTAAGGCTTGCTACCCTTCTCTTGATAGGCCTTCTTCACCATCCTCAGGCCTCTGCTTTCTTAGCCAAGTCAGCCCGACTCAACTTAAGACCTGTATTTTAATGAGGACTCCACTAATGCTAATCACTTATTATGTACTTTCCAAGTCTCCCTTAGCAGCTGCTGTGAGTCTAACCCAGAGGTTAGAGCTACGGCTCTGTGGTTTTCCCTGGGTTTTCATGTGGCTTGTTTCTTCCCTTCATTCAGGTCTCTGATCTAATACAGCTGTGCCAGCAATGACCATCTTCGCTAGCATTTCCTGCCCCCAAATCTCCATCTTTGGTTTCTTCACATTTTTTGATTTTTCTTTATAATATAGAGCAAAGCTGTCACAGCAATGAAGACATAATGGGCAATAACTTAAAAGAACCCCCAGAAATTAATAGATAGGTGTTTCCTTGTTTAGTTTTTAATCTCTTTTCCGAGGATGTAACCTTCTGGAAGACAGAGGTTTTGTCTTGTTTCCCCACTACTCCTCATCACTTAGAACAGGGCCTGGAGCATAACAAGCACTTGGTAAATATTTTTTGAGTCCATGAATAAATAAATGAGTGACCTAGAGTCTAAGAGCAAAGAAATTCTTGGGAAATATTATGCAGTCTTTGACAGAAAAATTCTTCTAGAAATCACATTTTACTTCCTAGTATGTAAAGCCCCGAAGTTAAAGACACTGGATCTAGGTTCAGGAATATTTGGAAATTAGTAAATGTTTAAAGTTTATGATGCAAATCAGTTATATAAAATGCTTTGAATGTTTTTAATGTCTGTCAAATGCAACTGACACATCACTTGTGTATTGCCATCTTTATTTATATTTTTGAATTTTAAAATTTTTTATAATTTATTTTAGGGGAAGGAGTGAGCATGAATGGGGGAGGGGCAGAGGGAGAGAAAGAGAAAGAGAGAGAGAGAGGGAAAGAGGGGGGGGAGAGAGAGAATCTCAAGCAGGCTCCACACTCAGCATGGAGCCTGACAGGGGGCTCGATCCTATGATCCCAGGATCATGATGTGAGCTGAAATTGAGAGTCAGATGCTCAATGACTGAGCCATCCAGGCTGACCCCATGTGTTGCTATCTTAATGAAGACGTGTGCTTTGTGGGATGTCTGGATTTTTGTACAGATCATTTTGTACGGATTTTTGGATGGTCACTCTTCTCTACTGGCCATTTAATTTGCTTCCTTAGTTTCCTGATTCCCTCTGGCATGAAGTCTTACAGAGACTGGACAATGGGACACAAGGACCCAGGTGCTGGAATTGTCTAAACAGTCATTTAAAAGAATTTTCATAATCATGCTTCCCAAATCCAAAGCATTGCTTAGAACTTACGTCTTGAGTCAAGGTTTCGAGAGATTTCCCCCGGCTGATCCTCTGGCTGTTGGATCCGTGTCTTAGAGATCTAAAACCACCACAACCAACAAGTCAATACATCCAAGACCAAATTTTGCCTTTCAAGCAATGACCATTACAAGAACAAAATAAAGTAACTTTTCGGATACCATCACCAATGCTTATTATGTGTTTTCACGGCAGAAACGTTTAGTTTATTCAAATGCTTTTGATCCCATCTAGCAAATTTCAGAATTTTTCCTTCTGATCTTAAAAGAATTTGGCTATTACCAAGGAAGAGGCTTTTGCGAGATTTTTTTTGAATCTTTGAATCTGATTGTGAGTTTAATGGCGGTTGCCGTCAGCAAACGGAAGCACGTTCCTCACCCACGTCTGTCCGCTAACCGGGGCTGTGCACAGAGAGCATTTCCGTACACCTCCTTCCCGTTGGCTTCTCTGCAGCCTCGTCCCCTGGTGTGTTTACCTGCGCTCCTGGCGGATGTGATGCTGCACACTGAGGATTGACCTCTCCTTCGCCGGCTGCCCCTCGAATGATCCGCTCAGCATGCGCTGCCGAGTGCAAGCTCTAGAAAAAACAGGAGCCCGAGATAAATGCATGATCTGTACACTTGGGATGAATAATACATAACTGCTCGTTATTCTTAGTATTTTTAAGGAAACGCCGATGATAAGGCAAAACACAGCAAATGACCCATAACGGTGAAGGAAAACGGGCTTGAGGCTCGGTGTCAAGAACACTTACAAAGCAGGACTGTCAGAGCGACGCGGTGGTGTTAGAAAGTAAACAGAGAAAAAAAATAAATAAACAGAGGGCTCCCGTCCACTGCGACCTGCCTCTCGCTACCGGAGGAGAGAACAGCCACGAGGACCCCGCTAGCGGTAGGGCCTGCCTAACCACACGTAAGCATCATGTTGGTTTTGCATTTAGACAAGGAGGTTTTTAATAACAGCCCTTTGGGGAAGGACTCGTCCACCCAGGCCTCTGGGATGATGGAAAACATGTTCCAAGGAGATTTTTCCAGAACTCCAGGAAAATAGAAAAACATAAAGTGAGAGGCAAAGTTAGTGGTAAAGAGAAATAATTAAAGCTGTGATTAACACCTGAAGAAACCTCATGCTGAAGCCTGTGGCTTACAGGCATCTGGTTACTACTTTCTCTGCAATCACGAAACTCTGAAGACTTTTTAAGGCACGCTCTCTCTAAGCCATACCTGGGCTGCTACAGTTTCAGATTTGCTAACGAGGGAAGACAACTGGGTGACTCAACACTTGGGGTGTGAACGATTCAAAGAGAAAAGAAGATTCCTTTTCCAGAAATCTCTCTCCAACTGAAAATGACAGCAATTCCCTTGATATAGCAGTCAAGTGGAAAGAAAAAAATACAGGCTCGGAGGCCTCTGTTCACAGGAGACACCGTCACTGACTAGTTTGGTGACCTATGGCCCAGTTTTGTTATTGGTGAAGTGAGGACAAGACCTTGATCTCAAAGAAAACTCCCAGATCTACAATGAAAAGATTTTATGGTATGCATATCTTATGATGCTGTATTTGTTCAACACCTAACACATAACTTCTGTCACTGCTTTACATAACACTTTCATATTTATGTTTCCTAAAATGCATATCTAGATTGACTTTGAATTATATCATCACTGTTTCAGAGCTAAGATCTTCAAGAAAGATCCATGTCTGTTTAGCATACTTTTAAGCAGCTCTTATGATATCATGTGTATATTCAAGTAGGTAAAAATGCTTTTGATGCCAATGAAGATAATTATGGTAAATACCCATGAAAATCATGCAAATCCAATGAATGGAAATGAGTTACAGGAAGCAACCCCCCTCCCGCTCCCAAATCACTCTTCTTAGTTCATTTTGAGATAGAATCCAAAGTCAAAATCTTATCAAACACCAAGGATTTATGGCAGTGATAGAGACTGTGCTTCTTTCCATGACTAGAACGGTGCCGCGTAGGAAGGTGCATTTACAAGTTAGGTCGAGTTCACAAAGGTTTAGCACGGTCTCATGTTATGTATACTAAGGTTTGTTTCCGGACCAAGGACTGCAAATCATGAAGCATCCTGAGCACATCCATCTGGAGAACAATGCTCTCCTGGCATAGATCTATAGATCCCTCCCATTGTGTAAACATCAAGGCCTAACTTATAGCCACTGTCTTAGTAACCTTTATTCTTTGTTACAAGACCCCCCCTTAAAGTAGTTGAGCCCTTAGGGCTTCAATACAAAACACATACAACTTGATGACAGTATACACGTTTGGGCCGGCCATCTCCGCTACGTTTGAAGTGGAAGAACAGGTCTGGCTTTGAGCTGCCTGTGACAAGGGACTGCTGGTGACAGCCCAGTGTGACCATTCTTGCTGGGGGAAGAGTTAGGACTGCATCTACTGACTCCAGAACGTCATGGATGTCCCAGCACCCAAGTCAACTTAATACACCCACACCCGCTCGGGTGACTCTGTGGATCCTACTGAGACTCCCTCCTCTGACTGAACAAAACAGGAAGGTCTCTACAGAGGGTGGAGATGCACCCACCATTGGAAAGTCTCCAAACCCTGTGGCGCCTCTTCCACCCACTCCACCTTGTAACAGCAAGGCTGAAGCGTGGTGAGAAATCAACCCTTCTTTCCTTTTGGCTCAGGATCAGTCCTTTCTTTCCCACGGGGGTCTATCTAGAGAACTGAGAACCTAATCATAAAATGAGCTGGAGTTTCAACCATACAAGTGACATGTGAATCTTTGTCCTCTGTATGGGTCGCTCTTTGAGGTCAGGGTGAAGGGGGGGCTGGTTTTAGCTCGACCCTGCAATCAGAAACATGTGCTTCATCAGACTAAGACAGCCCCTTCTATGTGTAAAATATATAAAAGCATTGCTTCCATTTCCTCTTCCTGTCACTTTCTTCTGTGTATATCGCAGTGTTTGCTGGGACAGTTTTAAACCAGATAGTGGTGAGAACAAGAACACTGGGCTCGTAACTCTGGGCCAGTTAGAGTGTGAATTGAGTGACTTCAGAGTTCTGCTCGAGCCAAGCACACACGTTGGTGGCCTTCATCTCCTCCCCCAGGGGACCCTGCCAGAGCCCTGTGTGCTCTGAACAAAGGAATGCTCACCCACCGCCTCTTTTCCTGGGACTCCAGAGGTACCCACATACCCTGAGCAAAGTGAAATCAGGCAGATGGAGCCATCTGTCCATGGTGTGAGGACCTCAACTCTGGTGCCTCAGGCTCAGTGTGACTGTCTCTGACCCCTATGCCGGCCATGAACCTCAGCTCGTCCCTGTGTCTGCTCCAAAAAAAGGTCAACAACTACCTCCATCTTCTTTTAGCAGCCTCTTGTTGAGTCTCTTCTCAGACCAAATGCTCTGGTATCTCACTGTTTCCTTTGCGTATCTAGTAGTTTGTGAAGTAGGAAACTCTGTAGTTAAATGCTAGCATTTTGTAGCTGAAAACTAGGGGCCACAGTCATGTGGCAAATTGTTATCTAAACCTGTGGGTGAAGGCAATTTGCAGGGATTGAGGTTGGGCACGTGACAGGCAGTTCATCTGAAGGCTCTTGACGGCTTTCCTCTTCTGATGACAGTGGTGGATGTTACTTAAATTAAAACTCAAAATCCTCTTCTTCACACTGTATCCATTGTAGTTAATAACAAGCTATTTGCGTATAATAGTTTTCCCATAAAACAACAGGTAACAGTACAGAAAAAAAGGACTTTTCTACAGATACATAAATCTGTCTAAAAGAAAACATATGAGAAAAATCTAATTACATTATACAAAAAAGCGAGCTGCCCACAACAGGATTCCTATGGATGAAAGGAGGAACTCATATGGAAAGGTATAAATCTGGGGCAGGAGAGGAGATGTAAGGAGCAAGGGAAAAAAAGTGGCATTATGCTTGTGCCCTGAGGACACCTGGACATTGAAGCAGGTATAGAAAGAAGGCCACAGTCTGATGGTTCTGCATAAAACAGCCTTACACATAAGCCATTATCACCTTCTTTAATAATATAAAATATTTTGTTATTTTGGAAAATAACAGCCTTAGTAGGAAATGATTCACTTCAATCTGGCATGATCAGATTCCATGAAGATGTTACACATTCTCTAATACAATGTGCCAAGGTTCACACGAAAGTATGGTGGAAGTCTGTTTTATTATTTTCAAAAGGAAATACAGTTTTAGTATAGACAAGCATTTATTGTCATCCAAACTCTGAACTACCAACAAGTACTTCTGACATGCGTAATATAGTCACAAACTTGGACATAAATGGGTTCTGATAAATAACATCAAGTGAGAAATGAATACTCACCACATGAGAAATGCTTTATGCCTCATGTTTCTGAAGCATGGTATTAACCACACTTGTTCAATGCTTATGGCATTTTGTCACCATTGATCACTTCCCTTATTAGGCAATGAGTTCTTTAGGGTCTGTTTGTGTTCTAGGAAGTGTGGTTGTTGGCACGCCCATGGGCAGAGCCATGGGACAGAGTGGTCAAGTGCAGGGTGGGGAGGTGAAGGTACAAGGAGAGCACAGAGGCTGAGGGAGGTGCGGGGCTGGTTCTAGAACTTGCTAGTCTCCAGGTTCAAAGAGCACATCAGGTTAGTCCTTTCATATCCACAGCAGGGCTTGAACAGAAAGTTCTGCCTTGGACTGAAGCGTAATGGAGAAGTCGATCTGCGAACACAAGAGGTTTAGAACTGTGCCGTTCCGACCTCAGCTTTGCTGGTTGTGGGACCTCAGGCAGGTGATGGGCATTCTCTGAGCCTCCGCATCCTATGTGTAAAACGGGGAACAAGACCACCTCTTCCAGCAACTTCACAGGGAGGGAGTGTGGGGGATCGACTAGGATTATGAATGCGCCGGTCTTTGGAAACATTGACACTCGGTACACATTTTAGTGGCTATTATTTACTTTTCTGTCTCATCGCAAGTCATGGTTGGTATTAAAGCATTCAACAGAGGGTGGGTGGAGGACAGAGAAGCAAATGTGCCAGAGGGTCACACTGGAGGGTAAGTCTTCTCTGTTCTGACTCTGATCAACAGCGGACTAGAGCTGCAGCCTCTTAGCCAGCTCTACGCGTCCACTCTCAATAAACGTATTATATTATTTTCCTCAGCAAGTGATCCCTGAAATGAACACCTACAATGTTACATGCAGGTGTTTCCCAGATGGTCCTTAGCGAGCCCTCCTTCCTGGTTTTCATGCCCTTGTGCAATCAGAAGTGTGGGCGGGACCTCGTCACTTGCTCTTCACCAACGCAAGGCAAATGGGATGGGGTAAGTCACAAAAGACATACATTTCATCTTCCTTACTCTCTCCTTCCCCCTCACCTGCTGGTTGGGCCCAGACAGACTGCCATGCTGGTGAGATGTTTTGTGGGGAGATTCGCTTCTTAAGGAACGGGGTAGTCTTCCATGAACAGTGCGTGAGGAACCAAAGCAATGAACTGTTAGTGAGGGACTACATCTCCTGAGAGTCAGCTAGGAGGGGGATTCCTCCCAGGCGAGTCAAAGGGTCTGCAGCCTTATGAGAGACCCGGCTCAGCCACACCCAGGTTCCTGACTGAGGCTGTGAGATTAATCTGTGTTGTTTCAATCACCAACCTTTGGAGTTACTTGTTAACACAGCAACTGGCACCTAAGACCGTTCTGATCACTGTCTTAAAGTCTTCAGCAACCCTACTGCTCTTCAAAGAAAGACTAAGACTAGAAGCTCAGCATGACTTCAAAGTCCGGCAGGACCTGCCTCATCTCACCATCAGGGACCCCGCTCCGGCCTGTCAACCTCACTGGTCTTTCAGTTCCTACTATGTGCCTCACTCCAAAAAGCTCTGAGAGCAGAGGTTTATTTAGTTACTGCTCATTTATTACCTCCCTTTGTACAGAGTAGGTGCTTAATAAATATTTGTGAAATGAATGAACCTTGAAATTTTGTGAGGATCAAACATTTTCTCTTTTGATCACTTCATGCTTAGAAAGCACGGAAATAATCACAAATAGCACACACAGCATGTATTTGAAATATGCTTTTTAAAGGGGAAGTTAATTTTATCTCCCATTAGAATACTGTGCTACTCAAGAAATGGGCTGCACACCTGTAACAGATGAGGCCCTGGGATGGTAATTTAAAAAAATTAGACATTGCTTCTTGCAGGTAGAAAATTTATAAATCTTTATCGATATTCTCAGTGAAAGCTGTGAAGGGAGAACTTCAATGCAACATGAGGCAGAGCTGACTCATTTCAACTTCTTAAATGGGAGATCTGATCTCTCCCTGGGCACGTGGTCCCCATACACAGTGTCCTGTAGGACACGGTAGTAGGAATCCACTACCGAGCTGAAGTCAATAAGTAAGGAATTTGAGGCTTTTACAGCTTTACCAACAAGGATGCGCACATCATTAAACTTCCTCGTAATAGACCTAGTCAGAAGGAAAAGCATTTGAATACTCAATTAAGTTATATTTTGTCACTCTACATTTTTCATTAGAATTTAGATGCCTTTCAGTCTCACCTGAAGATAGAAGAAAGAGACATTTTCAGGATGAAAACGTTCACTTATTTGTTGCCTAGAGAAAAAGCAAAGCTAATCGTATGGAAAATACACACCACGAACTTGAGGGACGGTCTGGCCTTCTTTAGGGGAAAGACCACAGAGTCACAGAGCGGTGGAATTAGTCTTCATCGTCTTCCCCAAGTCTCTTCACGATGGCAAGGACTAGCCAGCCCACTTCTTAGAAACTCCATCTAGTGGTTTTATATAAAAGACCCATCTGCCTGCTTGCCTTCCGGAACTGGGAGGCACAAGGCTTCAAGTGTCTGGTGGAAAAGAATGAGGTCTTTTGTCTTGTCTGAGTGAGGAAATTCTCCATCATGCAGGCATATGTAATCCCTTTATCCCTGCTCCCTGGAGGAGAATTACAGTGAGGCATTTTCCTTTTCCCAGTTGGGGTTAATGTTATGCCCTCTCTACCTTTGAAAGTAAAACAAGACCAGGACCCCGGACGATGATTCAAATGTGGGAATATTCTTCAGCAAACACACGTTCCCAGTTGCAAAAATATTACCCCTGGTTTCTTGCCAAGCCTTTGAAAAAAACATATGAAAGATTGATTCCTTTTTTTTCTTCCTCTCTCTGCATTGCCTTTGTGCTGTGGAATTTCAATTGCCTCTTAGATGACTATATATATATACATATATATATATATATGTAGTCTTTTATGGCAGTGGAAGGAAGAGAATCATATCTTAAGAAATTGTCTCTATTTTTCTTGACATTTCTCCATCAAAAATATTTTTAAATTGGCCCAAAGATTATGGTTATAAGAGAGATCTTCGGAGCTTTATTAGCCCTTAAACACCACTAGTTGTTTATAGAAATAGTAGCAGGGGGTCCTCGGTTTCTTTCTTCTCTGTCTCCATATCTTCTTTCTTAATGTTCCAGAACAAGGGTGTGGGAAAAGCCTGTACATTCTGTAATGAAAGAGAGAGGCCTATGAGGCTTCAAATAATGTTCGTTCATTACAGAAAAGTTAGATTGCACGAAACCATCTGGTATTAAATGTAATTACCATCTAAAGGAACCGCAGTGTAAGTCTGCAGAGCCTGACAGTGGAGGGATTTTACTCCAACCTTGGGCTCCACAAGTTAACGCACTGCAAAGTATTATCAGATGTTGGTTAATATAATGTAACCACAGCGACAGAAAGCAGGAAAACAGTCCTTCTGGGGTGATTACGCGAGACCGTGGCTGGAGAATGGTGCAAGAGAAGGGTGGGGATGAGTATTTTCTGGAAAGGGCTCTCACCTGCCTCCGGGAGAGTGACAGTGAGATCCTCTGAAGTGAAGACACCAGTGGACTTTAGTAGGCGAACTCCTCTGTAAGGGCCTCTTGCTGAGCTGAGGAGAAAGCTGCATTTCTATGGAGTGAATACCCCACTCCTTTGGGAGTCAGCCCAGTCCGGAGTAAATGGATATGGCTCTTTTAATAGCCACAGCGGATTTGGATTTGTCCTTTCCTTTTTTCTTTTTTTAATTTTTAATTATTTAAATTTTTATCTAACTTATTCCTTCAGTCTTTTTTTTAATAAATATTTTATTGTCAAATTGGTTTCCATACAACACCCAGTGCTCTTCCCCACAAGTGCCCTCCTCCATCACCACCACCTCTTTTCCCCCCTCCCCCTTCCCCTTCAATCCTCAGTTCATTTTCAGCATTCAGTAGTCTCTCAAGTTTTGCGTCCCTCTCTCTCCCCAACTCTCTTTCCCTCTTCCCCTCCCCCTGGTCCTCCATTAGGTTTCTCCTGTTCTCCTGTTAGACCTATGAGTGCAAACATATGGTATCTGTCCTTCTCTGCCTGACTTATTTCGCTTCGCATGACACCCTCGAGGTCCATCCACTTTCCTACAAGTGGCCAGATTTCATTCTTCCTCATTGCCATGTAATACTCCATTGTGTATATATATCACATCTTCTTGATCCACTCATCAGGTGATGGACATTTAAGCTCTTTCCACGATTTGGCTATTGTTGACAGTGCCGCTATGAACATTGGGGTACATGTGCTCCTATGCATCAGCACTTCTGTACCCCTTGGGTAAATCCCTAGCAGTGCTATTGCTGGGTCATGTCCTTTCCCATCTCATGCTATTCAAAACAACATTGTCATACGTACACATGTAAACGTATGGGCCACCAGAACCCTCTTTGTGGACTGAAACATAAAAGAAGCCTTATTGTCTTATCCTATGCAGGTATGATAAATAAAAAAGAAAATCAGCTCATGGGAAATCCAGGCCTTTAGTGCATCTATTAAAATTCAGCAAATAGGATGTCTGAAACCCCACACTACACTGGGGTTTAAATTTGGTAACGCTCCATCGGACTCAGAAAAATGTAAATTACAATGCAAAGATTGAACTTTTTATTATAACAAAAGTGAAATTTTGCAAATATTGCATAAACCATATGAACCAATTTTTCTACTGAGATGGGATTTTCTTGTACTACTTACTGCTTTATGCTCCAATGGTAAAAAAGTAAAAGAAAAACCCTGTTAAAATATTTTGCTGCATCTGTTAGGTAAAATTTAATAGTAGCTTTCCTGACCCATAACACTATTATAATCACTTTGTAATACTGTACAAATCATGTACAATCTCAACAAAATAGAACATATTTTGATTACCACAAAACGGGAAATAACCAGAAAAACATCTTTGGAATATATTACTTTACTGTGCATGGTGATGGATGTTATCTAGACTTACTGTGATAATCATTGCTTTTTTTTTTAAGTTTTCTTTTCAACATTTATTTGGACAGAGCATGAGTGGGGGAGGGGCAGAGAGAGAGGGAGACACAGAATCTGAAGCAGGCTCCAGGCTCTGAGCTAGCTGTCAGCGCAGAGCCTGACGCGGGGCTTGAACCATGAACTGTGAGATCATGCCCTGAGTTAAAGTCAGACGCTTGACTGACTGAGGCCCCCAGGCACCCCAGTCATTTCATAATACATACAAATCCCTTCAAATGAGTATGTGGTACAACTGAAATTAAGACAATGTTATATGCCAATTCTATCTCGATAAAAATATTTAAGAAATGCTCAAGGAAAGTTTGGTTTAAAAAAAGCAAAAAAATACATATATTATTTTGCTTAAATGAAGTTCTATTTTGCCTCTTTGCAATCTTCACGTATTATGTTGTATACAAGTGCGTGTACCCACAGATCTTGTCTCCTCGTTGCTCTCTGAATGTACTTAAATTCCGTGTACTTAGTTTCTGTATCTCCAAATGGTCTTTCAACTAGTCTACACAGTTTTTAAATCTCATGAATAAGAAAAACCAACAACGAAGCAGCCTTAATAGAATCACAGATAAATATTTATGATAACTAATATTTAATATTATATTTGATTAATATTTGACGTTTTGATGGCAATATATCCAATCTTAATAATTAGTATTCAATATATTAATATCTACAAATACATTGCATGTGTTAACAGATATGTATAATAAATCAGATGTTAATAATTTAATATTTTATTAATGTTGAGTGTATTAATACCCAACGCTCTGTTTCCTGAAAACTTCGGGTTATTCTTGCCAAATGTTTGTCATAAAGAGTCGCTGCTCTGTCAGAGGCTGACCCAAACTCCCCTCGCCCGAGGTGTTTTTCCAGTACCTTCCCCTCCTGTGCTGGAGCGCAGTCCACTGAGTGGCGGGCAAGTCTAACGGGAAGATCCGGGAGAGGCTGCAAGGCACCGGGCCCTCCAGGCGGTGCCAGTCAGGCCAGCAGGTAGGGCCCGCAGAGAACTAACATGACCTCATCCAAAGCTGCAGAATTGCTAGGCTGAAAGATGAAACGAGACTTTGAAAAGAAGAGCTTGTCACACGGGGAGCACTTGCGGGGTAAGATGCTAATGCTTTGCATTCTTAAGCTCTCTTAGATTTCCATTTAATTGGGCCGGCTTCAGAGAGCTGGGCGCTCTGGGTCTAGACAGGGGAGAACAGAAGAAGAATGAAGAGGGTCGTCTGTCCTTTTCTCAGATTTCCCTTATCATCTGGCTAACGATGGGCACAAGGCCAGGTGGTCCCCTGGAGGGCAGCGCGGGGGGGTTTAATTTGAATTCCTTCCTCGTGAAAACGCCACCATCTCCTCAGTCTCTGTGACATTAGGCTCAAATGTCTTCCAGAGGAGTGTGACCTAGGTGCTTCTGTTCCAGAGGAGAGCCCAGGTGTCCGTTCATCTGTCCTGAGCCCTGGAGAGGCAGCCGTGGGAGAGCGGGGACCGAAGAGGCCAGAGGACAGACACACCCTCATTCAGCCCCAGCTAAGTCCTCGCCCACCCAGAAGTTACAGGGCTCCAAAGTGATCCACACACCAAAGGTCCAGAGAGGCAGTTACAACCCATGCAGAAACAATGCCACGCTTGTCTCCACCACGGCAGTACTGTTCTTTGGCTAATGGTGCCTCTGAGGGCAGATCTACGTCCTCTTCCAGCCGTGCCTCGCGCCCTGATCACCAGTCCTTCTTACCAAGTGGCGATCTTGATTTAAATCCTACGCTCCTACAAATGGCCATATTTCATTCTTTCTCATTGCCACCTTGAGGGTGTCATGCTAAGTGAAATAAGTCAGGCAGAGAAGGACAGATACCATATGTTTCCACTCATAGGTCTAACAGGAAACTTTCAGAATGATCTAGCTTCAAGAAAAGCAAGCAGTTAGTAGTGCTTAAGAAAAATTGATTCAGTATCTAATGGATAGTTGATACCTGTCACAACACAGCATTTTATATACTGTTAAGTGAAACTGCAATACAATCTAAGTTTATGTTGGGAAAAAAAAATCCTACGCTTGATCACTCTTCCACCTGCCAAGTCAATCAGGCTCACCTTTACCAACACCCATGACCATGTCCTCAACGTCCCCCTCTCCCTTTTCCTTGCAACATGCTTGTCTCCACCTGTTTGGCTAGGTCTCCCGATGCTGAGGTAGGACCATTTTCCCCCCTGGGCCATCCAAGCACAGAAGAGAATGTGCCAGTTGCACTTCAGACATTTCAAGGACTGTGGGTCTCCATTCCCAAGACTTCCAGCCAGTTCTAGAGGATGCCAACTGTGGTTGATGAATCTATATTATTAGTTTGAGAGCATATCCACCAAATGACGTGAACAAATGATCTGATGATACCTTTAATGTTAATGGGGGAGCCAGAATGCTAACCCAGATCGGTGACTGAGCCCCTGAGCACTTGATGCATACAGTTCGTTTACTCCTATGGGGTTGCTTGTATCCCAACTTGAAAGGCGCAGAAGTTGAGACTTCCCAAGGACTTAACCACGACTCGGAGGATTCAAAGCCAAGTGTGGCTGACTGCAAAGCCCGACCTCTTTCCATTTCTACTATAACACAGCATACTCTGTGACTGTCTGGATTTGAACAGGAGTGAGGTGACCTTTGTAGGTCAGAATCAAGCAGGCCACACAATTTCAGTCCAGACATGAGCTTTCCTGAGCTGACTTTTCCATCAGGGACTGCGGTTTGAGTTGCAACAGATATCCAGCAAAAGATCTGCCACGAAGACACTTCTGTTACCCCAAAACAACTGACACTGGCCCCCCTCTACCATGGGAAGTTTTACGGAGAGTATGGAGGGAGGAGAATGAGATTGGAGAGAGTTATGGTCCCAAAGATGTCAGCTGCCTCAGAGAGCAAGGATGCTTGCAGCCCATGTAGTACCTTTGCATAAATTGGAAAAAGAGGCCCGTTCCTCTTGAGAGATGGAGTCTTATGCCAGGGGCACTGCCCGGCAAGGCGGGTGTGCCTTAGCAGGTACAGTGGGGGCTAGGTTTCAGCTTCTAATTGCCCCTCAACCTGACAACTCTGTATGATGCCTAACATGTTGTATACCACGAGCAGCATCCACCAGTACGGGAACAAGTGGTTGTCAACAGAGTGGATGAAAACAAAGAATCCTCTATAATTTAAAAGCATAGAATCACAGTTAATACATGGATTTCAGAGTTACCCCGACAAGGGTTTCATCCCTGGTTCCCTGGCTCCCTGATTTACTAGATAAGGTGATTCAGGAAGGTCAACTAAGCTTCCTGAGACTTTATTTTCCATCTCTAAACAGAGCTAATAATCTTGTCTTTCAGGGTTTGCTACAAGGACCTAGTGAGACAGAGCTTGTAAAATATAGCACACAGTCACTTTCCAGTATATGAAAGAGCTTAGTTTCATTAGTTGTTGGGGACACATAAATATGGCTGCCCGTTTGGGAAATCAGGTTGTAGTTGGTATCTGTGTGATGCCCAAGGCCATTTCTGTGATATGTGATCTTGGGAGAAAGTCCTTGCCCAGTCTAAGACTCAGTTTTGTCACGTGTAACGTGGGGGTAATGATAGTATTTTTCCTGAATAGGTGTGTTGTACACATTGACTGAGATAATATGTATAAGACCTGAGCATCATATGTGTGTCTTAATAAATATTCATTATTCTTTCCCCATTTCTCTTTTCCTACTCCTCTATCTTCATGTTGGGAAGGCATTTTTTTGTGGCATAATGTAAATACAGCTTAAGAGAGAAAACACTTTATCTTATGAAACAATTTTAGATAAATGATTTCAATTATTAAAGTCACTCAGTAAGGGAACCATGTCTATGTTCGGTATGAATTTTCTTGTCACAGTTGTGTTCAGAGAACTAGTGATATTACTGAAGACTCCTCCATCTGAATAGGGTCGTAAACACGTACTCCACGCAAATATGACCTCCTGGAGGGGATAATCTATGTGTCCCGTATCCTGGAAAATGCCTGGCACATAGAAGACGCGGCACAAGTATTTCTTGAACGAGCAAGTCCTTTCCCTCAGGAAGAAAATCCAGCTAATGTCACTTAAAAATCGATGTCTTAACAAATGCGTTCTGATTTTATTTATATTTCAGTAGTATAGCAATTATCTTTGTAGTCAATAAAAACGATTCTCTTAGAGGAAAACTAACCCCACATATGTCATTAAGTATACTTAAATTTTTTATAGTAAGTAGCATTTAACTAAAGACTATTCCTCAGACTTTAAGAAATTATTAATATGAATGCCCAGCAAGGAGGATTTGGTCATAGATCCAAATACCGGAATGCAAATACTAGGCTAGACTGATCATTCAAAAAGGGTTATAAAGATATTTCCTAACTAGTGAGTTACTGATGGACATCCACGAAGGGATGGACTTTTCTAAACTAATACAAAATGTTTAATTATTTTATTCTGACATTTCTCTATGCATTCAGCCTAGCAGCAATAATAGTGCAGTTTTGCTCAATTTCAGGTGTCTGACTTAGAGAAATCTCAGTAGAGGCTGCGATGCTTTTGAAAGCACACTGCTATTGTTTTGATTTTCTCTGATGTAGTGAAAAGGTCACTGCTTTTTGAAGGCAGTTTGCGGTACGGGCGGAGTCAAAACAAGAGTGGATTTAACAGCAACCCTGGGTGTTACAGTTTAGGTGGTGGAGTGTCCTGTCTTGCAATCCTCTCCAGATAAGTCTTGAAAGTTAAAAAACAAGACAGAGAGAGAGAGAATACAGATGCTCATTTGCACCCAGTGAAGCCCCTGTAGGCAGGCACGTGACCCTCTTCTCAAGTTCCGTAAAAACGCCCCACTTCCGCCTCTCTCACAGAGTTCCTACAAATACCGAGAATTTCCTTTCTATCTCTCAGAGCATGGATTAATTTTCAAAAATACTACCTAGAAGAACACAAATGAACGCACTGAAGATGACTGCGCAGAGAAGGTACTGGAGACTCCAGTGACTCATATACCTCAGACTCCAAGCACCTTTCTCTCTGACTTTTCCCTTTGTCAGCTTGAATTTCCCGTTCATAGTAAAGGTATATAGCGTACTTTTTTCTAGAATAGCATGGATCCTGTTTCAAACAGAAACGTGGCTCCCAGGAGAACTGAGACCCCAGCTTTAATTATCAGTACTGGGAACTCAGGCCTCTCCATCAATATGACTTTCCTATTCACTCCAGGAATTTCCTGTCTGAGAAGGTAAGGCCGTTAGCCAATAAGTAATGTCATTGTTAGCTTCAGGAACTTTCTGAAAATCCTTGCGTCTGAGTTATGGACTAATAATGGACCAGCCTGTCTCTAGATAATATGCCACTCAACCGGTCAAAACAATCACCTACAAATAATTGGTGCTGATCAACACTCAGGCCAAGACCCTGCCCGGTGGGGCCCATCAACCCTCACCATTGCTTTTTTAAATGCTGTTTTTAAAAATTAGTTACATTTATTTTTAAAGGTAATACATGTATGTGCTTAAAAATTCAAAGGACAGAATAGAATCGATTCCTGGAGTGAACAGGACAGCAGGTCACCATTTATTTCTCTTCTCAGAAATCACCCCACATCCGCAAGGAAGGAGAAAAACAGACGTGCGAACTCCATTGAACCACTGACAAATGAAAGATGAAGCCAGGACCTTGGGAGCACAGGGCGGGGGGGGGGGGGCCGCAAAGGGGTGTGCTCCCTACCGTGCGCCCATCCCCAGTGCCGCCCCCGCCAGGAAAGTGGTGGTACCGGCCTGAAACAGGTGCTTGTTACTTGTGTGTCCGCGGGAGTCCTACACTCTTTGTTTAAAACTGAGGTACATCGGGACACCTGGGTGGTTCAGTCAGGTGAGCGACTGACTCTGATTCCTGCACAGGTCATGATCTCAGGGTTGTGGGATCGAGCCCCACATCGGGCTCCACACTGAGCATGCATCCTGCTTGATTCTCTCTCGGCGTGCCTGGGCGGCTCAGTTGGGTAAGCATCTGACTTTGCTAAGGTCATAATTTTATGGTTCGTGAGTTTGAGCCCCACTTAAGGCAATGTACTGACAGTGCAGAGGCTGCTTGGGATTCTCTCTCTCTTTGCTCCTTCCCTGCTCACTCTCTCTCACAAAAGATAAATAATTTTTTTTAAAAAAAGAAAAAAGAGTCTCTCTCCCTCTGTCCCTCTCTCCCGCTCCCATGCTTTCTCTAAAAATAAATAAATAAATAAACAAATAAACTTGAGGTACAATTGACATATAATGATGTATTAGCTTACAGCACACATTACAGCATCACAAAATAATGATGCGATGTTTGTATATATTGGGAAATGATGTAAAAATCTTACATCAGGAATTCTGCCCAATCTCAAGCACTAAAAACAGTCAAACCCAAACCCAAAACCTTGCAAGTATCCACTCCTGACCTAGCCCTTGTGAGGTTTTGTTAATAATGCTGAAGCCATGTTTCCCTTTGATTGACCAACAGAGTATTCGGATGAGCACTTGGGGCAGTCTGTGCTAAGTGAGTGGCTTGTGGTTGGAGAGGACCAGAGCCAGATGCTGGTCCAGGCCTTCTGACACCAAGTCTAGTAGCTGCATTAGAATTAGACGGACCCTCAGGATCACCTCCTCTGACCTTTAAACTCCCAGAAAATAAATAAGGGGTTTAAATAAGTAACCTGTTTACATAGCCTGGTCTCGAGATACCTTAGATCCGGGATTTGTTTTGTATTATTTCCCCCAAATGTTTATTATTTTTAAAAGTTATTTCTAAGACATTAGTATTTCATGGCATCTTCTTAAATCACATTAGATTTAAAGTTTATGTGACATATCTCTGTGTATGCCCAAATCAGCACAAATGTCCACCTGTGACATACTTGACAAAATGATTCAGCTGAGGTCTTCTTTCTGTGCCTTCCTATAAGACTGCCTGCCTGCCTCCCTGGGGAGCAGCCTCTTAGATGAAACTGAGGACAAGAAGGCTAAGGAAATAAGAGACTTAGGAAAATCAAGAGAGGCAGAGCACAAAGACAAGTCTCTGCTGGACTTCTGTTCGTTTGTATCAAGGCAGACCCATGCATTCAGATACAGAACCTGAGGGCGCCTGGGTGGCTCAGTCAGGTAAGCGTTCGACTTCGGCTCAGGTCACGATCTCATGGTTCACGAGTTCGAGTCCCACATAGGGCTCTGTGCTGACAGCTCAGAGCCTGGAGCCTGCTTCAAATTCTGTGTCTCCCTCTTTCTCTCTCTGCCCTTCTCCCACTAGTGCTCAGTCTCTCTTTCTCTCTCAAAAATAAATAAAAAAAACATTAAAAAAAAGATACAGAATCTGTACCTCCTTGTCCTTTCATTTTTTCAAAGCCTCCGTCCAAAATGCAAATTGCCATGGGAGTGGCTATTTCCCCCCCAGCTTTAGTGAGGGATAATTGACAATGTTGGGTAAATATACATGATTCGATGTATGTATATATTGTGAAGTGATCACCACCAATAAGGTTAGTTAACACATGCATCAGCTTCCATAATTATGTATGTGTGTGTGCACGTGCACGAGGTGAGAACATTTAAGATCCACTCTCTTAGCAAGTTTCAAGTATGCAATACAGCATTAACTAGAGTCACCAGACTATACCTTAGATCCTCAGAACTTACTCAGCTTATAACTGGGAATATGTATCCTTTGACTGCCATCTCCCCTTTTGCCCCCCCCCCCAAGCTCCAGGCAATCCCCAATCTCCTCTGTTTCTTAGAATTTAACTTTTGTTGATTCCACATGTAACTGACATCATGCAGCATTTGTCTTTCTACTTCTAACTCACCCAGGAACACTGCAGTTTAATGAACAAAGAGAATTTCTGAGCCGAGGAAAAGAGAGTCTCCAGGGGGTAAGAAGGTCCTGAGCGAAGGCAGAATCTTCTTCTTCCCCATTTCGGGAGGCCTATTTGGATTGTCTACCCTGAGGTGACCGCAAATGTTTTTCTTTTCTTTCTTTTTAATTTCTCTTGTCCCTTCTTCTTTGTTCTTCTTGTCAGTTGTTGTTCATTGAAAAATAGTGTAGAAAAATGCCCATCGACCCATAGGCGTTGACCCAGTCAGTTCTGACCTTCTTACTTAGAGGTTACATCATAATGAGGTATAATATTAGAGGTAGGAGCATGGCCACTGTCAATTATGAATAAAGTTAAGCGCACCCAAAGAAGCAATCAGTTTGACATCTCGCCCTAGTTCTTATAAGATCTGTGTTATTTCTAAGGCCTAGCTCTAAGGTAGATGAATACTTGGGAGGAGTTTTCCAGAAACTTGTCACCTAGATAGACAATAGGCTATTGCTCAATGGGACCCCCCGTTCTGAGGAAACTCGCATGAGAACAGTCACTGTGTTTGGGAACCCAGATCAATATGTACCGCAGTTTCACCTTCCTTGTGTGTGGATAACAATCTCACTTTTTTAAAACATTTTTGTAAACTGGGAGCATGTGAATAAGGAAAAGGTAGTGGAAAAGAAGACTGGAAGACCAAATTTAAGAAAGAATTCCCAGGGAAGTGAGGTTCTAGAAGTGGCTTTGCCCAGGTATGCCCGTCTGCCTGGGCTCTGGAATTCTCTGGGAACCCCGCGGCACACTCAGGAAGGTAGTTATTCTGGGGAGGTGAATAATGTCATTTCAGTTCCTAATGTGGCAGGTAGGCTCTGAACACAGGCTCAGAGTATTACAATCCCCTCCTGGGTCGTTGCGGATTTGAGGCTGAGTTCTCTTCCCCGTCAGTGTGCGGGCACAGTCTGTGTTGTGTGAACAGGGGAGCGTCTTCAAGACGCTAGCGATGGACCCTGCCAGGGTTCATCTAGTATAGAGTTACAGCTTGATAAAGACCCTGGAGTACCACCTAGCGTTCAAGGCCGACCCCATGACGTTATCTGATGGCAATGCCAGGATTGAGCCAACTGGACACAAACTGAAATTGGGATGTTGGTTGTTAGGAATTTGCTGAGAAATCTTTCCTGTCTCAGACCTTTCCAGCCAGAGCTTGTACGATCATCACATCATATCTTGTGGTGATCATATATAATCCCAGAAATGATTTTCTCATCTCATAAAAGGCACTGCCACACAGACTCTCATCTGTGCCGGAACTGTCAGCGGGGAAAAGAATGAACACAGGGAATACTGTCTTGTTGGCATTGTTTTCGGCACACAAATTTCAAGGACTATTATAAACTCAGAACAGTGTCTCAAACCATATATGTCAGCCTTATTTCCTCATTACAGTCATCCATGTTGTCATACACGCTCTGGCAAAAACTCTTTCAGGACTATTCCTGGAACAAAGGTAGACGGGAAGAGAGTCTACAGCTTCCTCTCGCACAGGTCGGGAGGGAGGGGCCTTCCCAGCGTAAATTCATCCTTTGTCTCATCAGCCATCCTCCTTTCAGTCTCCAGGATTTAGCTGTGTCGTCACGTGTGTCTGTGTAATATGTGCACCATTAATTACATTCCAAATGCTCGTGCATTTTTATAAAGATCATGGTCTTTCACATGATGACACAGTCTTGTAAAATACTTAAGTAGCTAGATTGATTTTCCTTTCTTTTTTTAAAAAATTTTTAATGGTTTTTATTTATTTTTGAGAGACAGCGCAAGCAGGGGAGGGTCAGAGAGAGAGGGAGACACAGAATCCGAAGCAGGCTCCAGGCTCTGAGCTGTCAGCACAGAGCCCGATGCGGGGCTTGAACCCATGAACTGCGAGATCATGACCTGAGCCAAAGCCAGATGCTTAACCGACTGAGTCCCCCAGGCGCCCCTGATTTTCCTTTCTGATACTTCATCAAGGCAGGTTTAAGAAAGCAATGTGGAAATTATGCATTTTCATAAGCATTTTAAAATGGATATGCTTTTGATTCTTATAGGTTTTAAATACATTTATTCTTAATAGGTTAATAAATCATAATTACTTCTAAAAAGCTTACCATTATCCCACTTAGATTGTGATTTGTCCTTTATATATAATAAGACATAGAACATGGAAGAATGAAAATAAGTTATTTTCATCGTTTTGTAAATGTTTATACTTATGATTCATGTGTATGGGCATGAAAAGAAAAATGCATGACTGAGCTAATCAAATATTGCTTTTACAGGAAAGATATAAATGATGTATTTGACATTATTTGTAACTACATAGTTACCCAGACCTACTTTCTGGTAGAAAGTGCATGCTGATACTCAGAAAATTACTTCATGAAATAGAAAATGTTTGCTTCGCTGAGTATAATCCCACCTGGGCTTAAATATGTCTCAGTGTTTAATGGCGTTACCTTAATATTTTAGTGACTGCAGTCTCCTTTTCTAGAAGATTCCTTGCTCTGATGCTGAAGACAGACTTGCGAAGCTGAAAAATTGTAAGTGTGGCTTATTAGTTTCGGAATGTGAAGGGATAATATACTGACAAATCATTACATACATTAGATAGATAACAGTATGAAAACACTAGACATGAATTTTTTTTACTAAAGCATCATTATATGATTGAGTCTATCATATAAGTTTACTTTCTACTTTTACTTTTATTTGGGCAGAAATGCAAACAAGCTTGTGGGACCACAGGTCACAGCTATGTGACACATTGGCTGTGCTCATCAGTAGTAACCTCTTATATCTGAATCGGCTTTTCAGTGTCCAGAGAAAGTAGCACGGAGGCAAACACTAGACTGTTTCTTGGTATTGTCCAGTAAACTGTTCTCTAATCCACTTTCCACCTGTTTCAGGTTCTTTTTTTTTAAATGTTTATTTTTCACACACACATACACACACACACATACACAGTGTAAACAGAGATACACAGAGGAGAGAGAGAGAGAGCGAGAGAGAGAGAGAATGAGAGAGGGAGACACAGAATCCAAAGCAGGCTCCAGGCTCTGAGCTGTCAAAATAGAGCCCGATGTGGAACTCAAACCCACAGACTGTGAGATCGTGACCTGAGCCAAAGTTGGATGCTTAACTGACTGAGCCACCCAGGGACCCCCTATTTCAGGTGACTTGGTACTAATCTGAATGATGAATTCAGGAGTTGTTTTGTCTACTGGCATGGAACCAATGAGATGGGCTTTCGAGATTGCTTCCTAGTTGGCAATGATGAAATTATTCCAGGGAAAAGCACTAAGAAAAACAAAATCCTGGAGGCTGCCTATAATCCAGAAGATTCCTCAAACTCAGCTCTGACCTGCTTGATCATTGTAGAAGTCAGAGGGGGACAGGTGTTCAGGGAACTCAAGTGAGCAATAGCAGGGCAGGGAAAGAAAAGGAAAACATGCCAACTGAGGCAGATTCATAATAACAAATAACTAGAAAGTGTAACTCCAACAGTCACACCAGAGATAACACTTGGACAGCGACCTGCTCACGTTGATCCACAGATCAGGTAAGAGTTACAAGCACTTAGTATGATATTAGGGACTGTTAGAGGTATAGTTTACCTAGGAATCAGAATTGTTTCCCAGAATGGAAAAGCCTAGTTATAAAGGCAAGGCCGTGACGCATGAGTTTACCAGTAAACAGGAGACAGTAAGGTGCTGGCCAATAGGTCCAGCAGAGAAGGCGAGAAGGCTGCAGGACTTCAGGTGGGGACAAACAGCTGGCTCTGAAATAGCAAAGATGTCACGGAAGAAATGGACATTGCACTAGGCCTTGAAGGATGGTTCAGATTTCTGTAGCAAAGGAGGATGTGGGCAAAGGACCGCGGCTGGAAATGCGCGCGGGGCACCGTGGTCCAGGGCACAGTATCTGTTTCAGTGCCGAGCTCGGGGGAAGAGACACTCCCTGTAGGAAGGCAGACTGTGTTTCAAACAGATCTGAAGGACGAAAAAGTAAGCAGGAGACAGAGCAACTCTGTATCCAGGAAACACAGATCATACAGTTTCCTTTAAACAAGGTTGTGACCTCAAGGTACAAAGTCACAGAGCTCCAGTCTACAAACACGCCCAGACACAAATACTGTCCCGTCAACTGACTTCCATAAGGCCACGGCGGAGGGGAAGTGACAGGCACAAACTGGTCTTTTTGGCGACACCTTACATTCCTGATAACACCATAACCAGCGATATAATTTTTATATTTCACAGCAGATTTGCAATAAAGGGAAATATCATTGAACACAGTGGTGAGTTCCCTCATATGGGAAAAGATGGAGCATTCATATATTTTCAATAATGAAAAACTGAATTGGTTTTGTTATTCATCAGAACTCTTGGAAGAATAAGTTAGTGCACACACAAGGAGATAAGGATGAATGTCAGTTTTTTCAGAAGTTACATTTTTAGGGTAGTTCACAGAAGGCTGTATACCATGATGGATGCTAAAGCTTTTTTTTTTTTAAATGATTTTTATCATTTTTTTTCATTTATTTATTTTTGAGACACAGAGAGAGACAGAGTGTGAGTGGGGAAGGGACAGAGAGAGAGGGAGACACAGACTCCAAAGCAGGCTCCAGGCTCTGAGCTGTCAGCACCGAGTCCGACACGGGGCTCAAACTCACAAACTGTAAGATCATGACCCGAGTCTAAGACAGACGCTTAACAACTGAACCATCCAGGCACCCGATCCGTTAGCTTTCTTAAATCCCCTCCCCTCCCTAATGAGGTGACTTTGGGCATTGATTTAACCTCCGAGAGCTGACAGCCTGTCTCCCAAGGACTGTTATTTACAGTCATTGTCAGGGACAGAAGACTCAGATGAAGTGATGCTTAAGCCCTTTGGTTCCTAAGCACACCGTCATGGGAAAGGCGCAGGCTGCGGGGGCCCCGAGACTGCAGGTTTGGGGAAAGGGCTGGACCCCACGACCCTTATTTCATCTTTGAAAGACACCAGCACGTCTTCGTCGTCTTCCCTTAGTGAAGGCGATGGTCTGAATTCAGCCACCTGCCCACAACCCTGTAACTGAGCAGCCGACACTTAACACCGTGTCCTTCATGTTAGGAAAAGCCGTTGCAGAAACTGGGGATAATATCTATTACAGTGATTCCAAAATTATTTCTGCGCTGCCTGATGGCCAGAGGGCTGCCGATCTCCTCTGTCCTCAACCTGACCTGGGTAAAGAAAAATACACCATTGACCTGTACAGAGAACTCCCTGAGAACTGATTGGACAGCAGCAGAGGAGGCCGAAGGATACACACTCTACTAGAAAAACTTCAGATTCAGCCTCAGGATGGACTGATGGCGTGCACGACCGATTTTTAAAGTAAGCTCTACGCCCAACATAGGGCTCAAACTCATGACCCAGAGACCAGGAGTTACATGTTGCACCCACTGGGCCGGCCAGCCGTCTCCAGCTTCAGGATGTTTTAAAAGAAAAAACATCGACGTCTACATCTAGCTGTCATCTATCTATCTGTACATATGTGATAGCCCAGATATGTGTTTAGTTATATATTTTAACGTTCTTTTTTTCCTAGTAAATAAAGAAGGCCTATTGTGATTATCCAGTACCCCTTCAGTTTTTCTTATGTCTGTAGGAAAGCTTTGTGCATTTTTTTTTTCTGCCAAGGACACTGGGAGTCCCAAGTACTCAGCTACGCTGCTCTGCAGTGCCCTCTTCTGGCCCTGAAAGATACTGACAGTCACCTGAAATGATCAAAATAAAGGATACAGAAATCAATTTGAGGATAAGTAATTTTTGACCTGACGTTTTAAATTACAGCTAAGGCAGGTGCCAGGAAATGGTTCCTCTGGATGTAAACATGTCAGACATGCAGTACTTAAAAGGAAGGGTATGAATGACATCACATGGAGTTTGCCCTGAAAAAAAAAAAAGATTAGCTGAAAAAGCCCTTTTTGGTGGTTTTATTTTATTTGTAAATCTAATACATCCAACTCCAGAAGATAAACATTCTCTGACTGAATTATAAAAAATGAATTTAAATGTTCAAACAAGAGACACTCAGGGGCTCAGTCAGTTGGGCGTCCAACTCTTGATTTTGGCTCAGGTCATGATCTCACAGTTTGTGCGTTCGAGCCCCAAATGGGGCTCTGCACTGACAGTGTGGAGCCTGCTTGGGATTCTCTCTTTCTCCCTCTCTCTTTCTGCCTCTCCTGTGCATGTGCTCTTGCATTCTCTCAAAATACATAAACTTTAAAAAATTAAATGTTCAAGCAGTACAGAGATGATATTTTTTGTCTTAAAATTTTCATTAAAAGGTATTTCCAGAACTGAGCAATTTAACGTGAAATCCAGGAGACTCAAATTTGCAGTTATTTGTGGTTGAATAATTTGGAGCTGAAGGACACAGCAATGGATGGATCTCGCTGATTTTCTGGCAATTTCCTTAACATCTTTTAATCTACAGATATACCTTCCCCCTTGTGCTGCCCCCCGCCCCCCATCGTTGGAGGACCTGGGCGTGTGACCTGTAGCTTCCGTGAGTGTGGATTTTCCCAAGTGCACATTCCTGCCATGGTTCCCGTGCTCCTCCGTTTTCTGGATCTCTTGCAAATTGGCAGCTGGACCCAGAGTCCAATCAGGCTCACACTCGATGGCTTTGGCACAACCCCAGGTGGCAGGGTAGCTTTTCATCAGAAGGCACACAATGCCCGACTGTTCCTCTTTTTGTGATGTTGGTAGTATTGATGCTTATTGCTTAGGTTGTTGATTCATTCAGTTTGCAAAATTAGCACTTGGTTCTCATTTATGAGGTGGAACACCTTTATAATGAGGTACTTTCTCTCATGCGCTATTTGGTTGCTCCGTAGTACAGTTCATATGGAAAAGGCAAAGTAAATGTTGTATCTTTACCTTTACTTATTCATTTTTATATAATAATTGGTTTTCTATTATCCTCTGAAGGTAACCAATTAGTAGTTTAAAAATGTCATGATTAACTTAAGGACTTAAATGTATTTGGTTTCAATCCATTACAACCGTTATCCTCATGTTGGGTCAAGCAAGGTATCCCAACAGTGTGCATGGAGAGTTCTTTCAAGATGGCCCGCAGGTTCTGTTGGCCTGACGTTAGCAGTCTTTGTCCAAGCTTCCTTGTTAGTATGGCCGATGTCCCTAGCTCGTCTTGTATATGCTTCCTGTTCCAAATTAACATTTTTCTCCAAAAAGCCTTGGTTTACTTATTGAGAAATGGGTTCCAAAAACATAATTTAGTGATACTCATTGCTACTGAGTTGGTCTGTGTTTCGAGGGCTTTGCCTGATATTTTCAATTTAAATTCAAGACACTGGGTTTTGTCCTAATCTCTTCCATATGTCATTGTATCTCTTCTGTTTCCATACCCCCCCACTCCACATCAAAATCTTGATTATCAAATATACAGAGATGACAGACATTAGACTATCTGCTAATTACTCAATATTTCACATTTGATAAATAGTAGTCTTAGCATTATAATACCTATCCTAACAATACAATTAATGGATAATTAAAAAACATTTGGATACGTCCTTCCTATTTTCCTCTCATTTGTACATTTGCACTATATGCATATTAGCAGAGCAAATAGCTATTACATATTTTTCTCTTTATTTATTTTTAAAAAATTTTTTTAATGTTTTTATTTTATTTTTGAGAGACAGAGAGAGACAGTGCAAACAGTGGAGGGTCAGAGAGAGAGAGGGAGATATAGGATCTGAAGCAGGCTCTAGGCTCTGAGCTAGCTGTTAGCACAGAGCCTGACGCAGGGCTCGAACCCAAGAAACCGTGAGATCATGACCTGAGCTGAAGCCGGACACTTACCCAACTGAGCCACCCAGGCGCCCCTATTTTTCTCTTTATTTTAATCTTCGTGTAGCCACAGTCAGTCTGTTTGCCATGGGGCGCGTGGGTGGCTCAGTCGGTTAAGGGCCGACTTTGGCTCAGGTCATGATCTCACGGTTCATGTGTTCAAGCCCCGCATTGGTATCTGTGCTGACAGCTCAGAGCCTGGAGCCTGCTTTGGATTCTGTGTCTCCTTCTCTCTCTCCCCTTCCCCTGCTCGCACTCTCTCTGTCTCTCAAAAATAAATAAACATTAAGAAAAAAATGTTTACCACTTGTTCTTATGTTAATGTCTTAGAGTCATTTTGGGAATTCATTTTGGTTGTTTGAAGCATGTTTTTAAATAAGTTGCTCAGGAAAGGCTCATAGGAACAACATTACTAAAATTTACATTCCTTGTATTTACATCACTTACATTCTTACATCTGATTAGTAGTTGTTCTCCCCGCCGCCCCACCCGACCTTAACCCTGAGAGTCAGTTTTCCTAGATATAAAAAAACCTGGCTGACATATTCTCTCCCTGGGTACCTGATATATGTGATTCTAATTTCTTCTGACATAATATTCCTGACAAAAAGTCTGGTGGTAATCTAATGCTCTTCCCTTTATAAGTCACTTGTTCATTTTGCGCTGATACCTATTATTATTATTATTATTATTATTATTATTATTGGTTTTAGGTTTTTATTTAATTTCCAGTTAGTTAACATACAGTGTAATATTGGTCTCAGAAACAGAGTTTAGTGATTTATCACTTACATATAACACCCAGAACTCATCAATACGTGCCCTCCTTACTGCCCATCCCCCAACCTCCTCCCCACCTGCGCCCCTCAGTTTGTCCTCAATAGATAAGAGTGATACATTTAAAAAATTATATAATTTTTAAGGTCCTATAATTTTTCTGGAATATGTCTTATTTTTGGTCATTCGTGATTGATATTTTCAGTTACTTGGTGTGTATTTCCAATATATAGCTTCAGAATCTTTTCACATTTCAGAAAAGTTTAATGCTGTTCTGTGCTATGGCTTTCATTTTCTTTTCAGGATCTCTATAATACAGATCTTGGACCTTCACTGAAATTCTTTGATTTGTCAGTTTCTTTCAGATCATTTTCATTTCTTTCTTCACTTCTTCTTAATTTCTTCAAATGTCCTCTTTTTTAGTTTCTGGTTTTCTTAAGGCATCATCTGATGTATGTAATCACTTTATGTTCTGTCTGGTTTGGTTTTCATTGGTTTTACTCATAGAGTTGACCCTTGAACACTGCAGGGATTAGGGGTACTGACACCCCATTCGGTTGAAAATACACACATAGCTTTTGACTACTTGCCTCCTAAACTTAACTGCTACAGCGTACTGTTGACTGGACACCTTACCAGTAACTGTCAACTAACACATATTTTGTGTGCCATATGTATTGTATACTGTATTGGTATAATAAAGTAAGCTGGAGAAAAGAAAATGTTATTAAAATCCTAAGGAAAAGACATTTCCAGATAGTACTGTGTTGCATTTATCAAAAAATCTGCATGTAAGTGGACGTGCACGGCTGAAATTCATGTTGTTCAAGTCAACTGTCCTTCTTTCCTGAGTTCTAGCACCTTATGCATGAATTTCTTACTTTTTAAAAATATTTTTTAGTATTTACTTAGTTTTGAAAGAGAGAGACAGAGAGAATGGGGAAGGGCAGAGAGAGAGAGGGAGACACAGAATCTGAAGCAGGCTCCAGGCTCCGAGCTGTCCACACTAGCCCCATGCAGGGCTTGAACTCACGACCCGTGAGATCATGACCTGAGCCGAAGTCAGTCGCTTCACCAAGTGAGCCACCCAGGCGCCCCATGAATTTCTTACTTTTGTTGCTATTCTAGCCTTATGTAATCTGTAGGTCTTTTTAAATTTTAATTAATTAATTAATTAATTTTAAATTCACATCCAAGCTAGTTCGCATATAGTGCAATAACGATTCCGGGAGTAGATTCTGGTAACTCATCCCCTGCGTGTAACGCCCAGTGCTGATCTCATCAAGTGGCTTCCTTCATGCCCCTCCCCCTCGTAGCCCGTCGTCCCACCACAGCGCCTCCAGCAGCCCTCGCCTAGTTCTCTGTAGTTAAGTCTTTGACGTTTTGTCCCCCTCCCTGTTTTTGTATTACTTTTGCTTCCCTTCCCTGGTGGTCATCTGTTTCGTACCTTAAGTTTCACACGTGAGAGAATTCCTGTGATATTTGCCTTTCTCTGCCTGACTTGTCTCCCCTCGCGTGACCCCCCTCCAGCTCCAGCCACGCACGTCTTCTCACTCTTGTTGCCACATAAATGCTACAGTCGGAGCCGTTCGCGGGAACGTTCATGGTAAGCTTTCACTGCCTATCGGGGCAGGATTCTGCTCCTTACTCTTCTTCTCTTACGACTTTTGTAGGGAACTTGGCTTTGAGAAATTTCCGTTGCTCATGTTTAGGCACAATTAGTTTTCCTGAACAGTTTAGCACTTCCTTCTTGCTTCAGAGCATCTTCTTCTGTTGTTTTCACACAGTGGTCCCCCTGGCAGCCTTCCATCAGAGATTTCCTGGCTTTGTCATGGGGACAGACACCACCAGCTCATTGGGATCTACTTTTCCCCCCCCGTCCCTCTTGTCACCGGCCTGCTCAGGTTTGATTCCCCTGCTGACTGTTCTTCTTTTGTGGAGCCAGGCAGGTGTGGTCCTGTTAGACTTTCCACACCCTGTAACTGACTGGCTTCCTCTCCACGGGCACCAGTACGACGTGTTACATCCCCAAAGTCATGTGCTAAAGCTCTGGTCACCCAGCGGGAAGGTATTGGGAGATGGGGCCTCTGGGAGGAGGAGGCCAGGAGGACAGAGCCCCGAGACGGCACTTGTGCTCATCAGAAGAGGAAGAGGCTTGAGCCCGCCCTCTTTTTGTCCCATGAACAAGCGGCCAGAAGGTGGTCACCTGTGAAGCAGGAAGGAGACCCAGACACCAGATCTGACTCGTCAGTTATAGCCCGTGGTGTGTGGTACAGCACTCCAGACAGACCGCGTCCCCAGGCGCACCCTGTGGTTACGGGTTTGTCTTCGGCCGCGTTTACCTGCGGTCTGTGGGTTACCTCATTTTGATGTCAATGTTGTCTATGGACTTTGGTTGTTACTAGGTATTCTGCTTACTTTCACGTGGGAATTCAAGGAGATGGAAAAAAACTATGCCAATGCTCTATCATTATGCCAGAAGACACCTTAATTATTTCTTGTTGGATTTTGCTGTGGATTTATCATATTTATTTGTCTTTTCAAAGAAGAAAACTTTAGTTCTACTAATATTATTTATTGCTTTTTTCCCCCATTTGATTAAAATTTGTGTTTTTCTCCTTCCACTGTCTCAATGTTTTCTTAGTTGGTATTTAAAAAAAAATTTTTTAATGTTTTTTATTTATTTTTGATACAGAGAGAGACAGAACATGAGAGGGGGATGGCAGAGAGAGAAGGAGACACAGAACCGGAAGCAGGCTCCGGGCTCTGAGCTGTCAGCACAGAACCTGATGTGGGGCTCGAACCCACGAACGTGAGATCTGACCTGAGCCGAAGTCGGAGGCTTAACCGACTGAGCCACCCAGGCACCCCTCTTGGTTGATATTTTTATAAATTCTTGAGTTAAATATTTGGATGATTAGTGCCAGCCTTTATTCTTTTGCTAAATATGCACTCAAGGCTGTAACTTTCCCTCTAAAAATGCCTTAGCTCTTTCTCATAGGTTTGACCCATATAGTGTTTATTAGTTTTCAGTTCTGGAAAACTTTTTATTTCCATGCAGTTTCTTGTATGTTCTCTAAATTATTTAGAAGTGATTTAAAATTTTTTTTTTATGTTTTTATTTTGAGAGAGACTGAGAGCAGGTGGGGGAGAGGCACAGAGAGAGGGAGACACAGAATCTGAAGCAGGCTCCAGGCTTTGAGCTGTCAGCACAGAGCCTGACACAGGGCTTGAACCCACGGACTGTGAGATCATGACTTGAGCCGAAGTTGGACACTTAACTGACTGAGCCATCCAGGTGCCCCTAGAAGTGATTTTTAAATTTTGAAAAGTGTTGGTGTTTTTCTGGTTGTTATTTAGTTTTTAATTTTATTATACTTTGGTTAAATAATGTCTTCTCTAGCATAGCGATTTGGTTCATGCTTAAAATTCCTTTGTGATATGTAAGTGGTCATGTTTTGTTAGTCATTTCAGTGTGCCTCAATCAGAATGTGTGATCTTGGGGTGCCTGGATGGCTCAGTTGGCTAAGCGTCTAAATTCTCCTCAGGTCATGATCTGAGTTGGTGAGGTTGAGCCCCATGTCGGGCTCTGTGCTGACAGCTCAGAGCCTGGAGGCTGCTTCAGATTCTGCGTCTCCCTCTCTCTCTCTCTCTGCTGTCCCCTGCTTGTGCTCTGTCTCTCTGTCTCTATCTCTCCCTCAAAATAAATAAATAAATAAATAAATAAGTAAATAAAACCTTAAAAAAAAAAAGAATGTGTGTTCTCAAGTCGCTAAATGAGGAATTGTATAAATGCCCACTTCATGAAGCTCGTCAACTGTGGTTTTCAAATCTTCCAAATATTTATTAATTTTCTTGGCTCTTTGATCATATGCTAAGATATCACACACATATTTGAAACTTAATTTTCAATTTGGTACTGATAGGTATGTGTTATTATCTCTTTTTCACAGCTGAGAAATCTGACATTCATAGAAATTATATTTTTAGGTCACCCGAATTGTAAATTAAAAAATTATAATTAGAAGTCTAGATTATACAGCTCAGTGTTCAAATCTCATCACTGAACCATGTGTATGTAGAATGTCAGGAGGCTTAACAGTATAAAAAATGCATTTTCCAAACTATACTGTAATAAAACACTGTTTATGGTTGAAAGATTTGGTTTATATATATAACTTGCTTATCCCAAATCCTAACACAAAATCTAAACTAGCACATTTTACCTTTGTTCTGTATATGCATAACTGATTTTCAGAATAATGACCCCAAGGGGTGTGTGGGGGCTCAGTCAGTTAAGTGTCTGACTTCAGCTCAGGTCATGATCTCATGGTCTGTGAGTTCGAACCTGGTGTTGGGCTCTGTGCTGACAGCTCAGAGCCTGGAACCTGCCTCAGATTCTGCACCTCCCTCTCTCTCTCTCTCTCTCTGCCCCTCCTCCACTCTCACTCTGTCTCTCTCTCTCTCAAAAGTAAACAAACATTAAAAAATGTTTTTAAAAATTTACATGCCAGAATAATGACCCTGAAACACTAAAGGAGATCAATAACTTTTGTCTCCTATTAATACCAGTATGATAAGAGTATTTGTATTTTACATCTATTGATTCCTTGAAATCTGGGATCCATCACAACTTTCAATTAAGCAGAATATTAATTTGATTTATTCTGCCACCAGGGAGTAGCCCTGGACCATCAGGGAACAGTGGCTTCCTGTGGAAGGCTACTGGGCTCAGGCTGAACAGCTCAGGCTGAACTCTCACTCTGAAAACCTCCTTCAAAATGACGCCTTAGTATTTACTTGAGATGGAAAAACCACAGATATTCTAAGGGGTCGGCTCACTTTTCCTGATTTGGAGTTGTTAACAATATATTTCTGTTTGCAACAGAGGGAAGGTTTGAGAGCCGTGTTTTTTCTTTTTTAATTTTGCAAATACTAACAGGTGATCCTAAATGGAAATGCACTTATAAAAACATATCGCCATAAAGCACAAAACCATGGTCCAACGAACAGGGCTTGATGAACGTCCTTTCTGCTAGAAAGGTGTAGTGTAATTATCGTAATTAGCCGCTTTATTGAATAAGTCTCCCACATCAAATGTCGTAATTGGAAATAAGCAATGACTTAAAATTACATAGGTTGAAAGTGGCAGGTACATCATTCAGCCGTATTTTAATTTTTCATGCACCTGTGAACGGAAAACTAATCCCATGGTGCATAGGACAGATCATGTGTATGGCAGGATGTTTCTATAAAATCAACCTTTTATAAAATTGACATCATGCTTGGAAAGAAAGAATTTAAAAGGTGATTAGTGTGGGCAGCAGCAAAATTAAAATAGTTACATTACAACGTATACGAAGGTGGATGCTGTTATAACAGCATGTTATGAAGCTTTGAAACATGCCGTACAATGTGGATTTTGTGAAAAGGGAGTTTGAGATGATGGGTCAAGAGTTTTGATCTTGTTATTTCAACCTTATAAATTCTGAACCCTGAAAAAATACCAGGCATAAAAGTGTAAAAATATATAAATATGTACACACACACACACACACACACAACCTTCACAGTCTGCCTTTGGGGCCCGGGCCACCCCATACCCATCGGTTTCTGCTCTGCGTGTGAAACCCCTGTTTATCTTTCTGTGAAATCCACTAGATCACAAGCTCCCTAGGGTAAGGATGGTGGATTCCTTGTCCTCCACATTCCCCTCCACGGCCCAGCACTGCCTGCAATTTGTTCTTGAGCTGTGTTTAGAGAATGAATCCATTGCCTAATATTAAAGATGACTCTTTTCCGTTCTACATTTTTTTTCTTTTGAAGTGAATCTTTGAAAATAACAAATGTGAATCAGGTAAAAGTGACAAAGGAGGACTGTTTATTTTGAAATGCACCCATTCACCTGATATGGAGGAAAATCTTGTGAAACCGGAAACCAGGTGATTGGAAACTTAATTGGTTTGACGGGTTTCGCACTTGGATTGCAGGACAACGCTTCAGTCGCTCAAGCTTCTGGCATTGGAGATTCGGGCAAATCTCTAACAACTTACACATCAGCTAGACCGGTGTAATGAGAACGATGATTCAGAAGATGAGGGAGAAGCAGTGACTTCAAAAACAGGTAGGCTCAAGGTCACTACCTGCTGGTGAGAAACTATGATATACGCTCTAATCTATATCTAAGCATTTCACTTCAGGCTTACGCTCACGTAAACAGAAAGACAAAGACCAAAAACCTGCAGAGATTAAAAAAAGAAAAGAGTGGATTTATGATTCTGGGAGAAAATGCCAGATGCTTTAACCACGCAGCTGCTGGTGACTCTGAAATCCCAGGCCCTCCGAGAGCACAAGGGAGCCGCGCTTGCTCTCCAGTTACGACTCAGTTGTGTGTGACTTCAGGTCCACGTATCCCAGGTCTGGCCACAACTGTAGCACATTGGGACCGGCATTACCCTTCATGGAAAGTAAAATTTAAGAGTAAACTATACTCAAAAGAGGAGAATGTTGAGAAAGGAGTTAAACATAACTTTCACTGATAGGATTAGTTGCAAACTCAGCGCTTTGATAACTGCTTTGGAGACAGCACCGGAAACTTGTGGTCAAAAGCCTTCTGTGTAACCTACAGAAGACGCTGGATCCTAGACGCGTTTGTTTTTGAACTTCAACTGATGCTTGTCGATGGAACGCAAGCAAATCACTTACAATCCCAGACCCAAAATGATGACAATGATGACACCACTAGATATTCTGTCAAAAGAATCACTCATCAGGACTCTCTCCCTCATGTTAGTTGACAGCAGGATGTGATTTTTATCCGGACCTCCGCTCACCGTGTGCATGGAAAGACCCTTGAGAAATAGCTGTCGGATGAAAAGACGTGCACTCGAACTCAGCTGTATTTTGATCTGAGCTCGAAAACACACGGCAAAGGTCAACAAAAATGAAAGAAAAAGTTTTCATTTATATTTTGTATCTTTTTGTTTCTTCTCTCCATTATTGTGAATAAATGGACAATGATCGACTAATGCACCTGTAAGTGAAAGACGGAAGGACGTAGGGTTTTCACATTTGGTCTGGTGAACACCGTTTCTTCCCTCCCCCGGACCACACGGTTTGCAACTCTGCCATCAGCCCTGGGGTGATGCCATGTGATCCCCCACCTTCCTCCTAGAGATGCGTCCTGGGTGGCACTGTGGAGGCACTGCGTTAGTAGTTTAGACAATTTATCAGAAGAGTAAAAGCCCTAACGATGAAAGTGGGCTGTTCTCTCTCTCGGTGAGTAAATGTTCATCCTGAAAATTATACATCAGTTAACTTGCTCTGTACATAGTTACTGGAACAAATCATCAAATACTCTATAATCACATAGGAAAATACAAAATGCTGTCTGGCAATCAACAAGGCGTTGTGAAGAGTACGTATTTCCAGAGCAATTTAATTTACTTCTTGAGAGTCTAAGACACTATGTAGACAGTGAGGGTAGGAACTGAAATATCACAAAAAATCAGACTTAAAAAAATCATATTCATGAACAATAGGAAAAATAAATCAATAATTCATAGAGTGTGCTTAACTAGACTGTTAGAACCGGAGGTTAATTTGTTGATGTAAAAGTCCTTTGTCTTGATTGATGAATGTAAGTCTATTTGCTGAGTCCAAATTCACGGTGTGGTTTGGGATCAGTAATCTTTCCCCGGCGTCAGAGGCAGGTAACATGTGGTATTTAACATATAATCCTACTATTTAATCCTCATGACAAACACTGAAAATATGAATGATCTCTGGTAGCTGAGGATTGGAACCTTCATCACTCACCACCACGACTGGTCACAATCACCGCTCTACCCTGTTTCTCATGAAGTCACGTAAAGCATCTTGTGCGTCCTGTTCTTTTCCACACGCTTCCCTCTGCCGGGAGCACCTTCCTCCTGTGATGCTCACGCTTCCTGCTCTTGGGAGGGGTCCTGTCCCAGGTTCCGGTAACACTTTTCACTCTCACGCATTTACACGTGTTTCTCCCCACGAGACTAAAAGCCTCTAAAGGGCACGGCTCACGTCTTGCTCAGGGTTGACGTCTCATGGCCCCAAAGAGTCCAAGACGAGTAACTGGTGTTCCATAAACATTTGTTGAATGACTGAGTGAATGTGAAGACTTACGGAAATGAAAAGGGCAAAGAAAAGATAGTAATTACTTGTGTCACCTCCCTCACTTTGTACACGTGTTAGCTGACACTCGTGGAGGCTCACTGTGGAACTTGCTGGGTATGTGTGGCAGTAAGGGGGGAGGTAAAAAAGGGGACAGACATTGCTCTACTGTCAGAGAAATACTCTCTGGTTTCTTTTATGCTTATTTATTTACTTTGAGAGAGACGGATAGCACAAGTGGGCGAGGAGCAGAGAGAGAATCTGAGTAGACTCCGCACTGTCAGTGCGGAGCCTGATGGAGGGCTTGAGTCCACAGCCTGCGAGATCATGACCGGAGCTGAAGTCAAGAGTCAGACACTCAACCGACTGAACCCCCAAGTGCCCCTCCGTCTTTTTCCTTTAGGATTTGCAACAACAACTTAAAGATATTACGTTTCTGTTTGCTTACTGTTTATGGGGAGAAGGACGGGCATTTTAAACTCCATGATAAAGGGAATCAGGGCTATTGTTAAGCACACGGTCTCTGCAAAGTCAGGCTGTCACGGAACTACTTACGGTCGTTCAAGGCCAAGGTGCTGACTTGGACAATATCCTGCCTTTGTGCCTTCACGTTTCTCTAGTTGCTTCACCAAAACCACCTCCGCCTTCTGTTGTTGTTTTTTCTTTTTTAGCCCTTCACTTATGATCTTCAGGTTCCTGGGGACTCAGTATTTTCCTTGACAAGAAGTCACCTTTGTGGGAGTCAGAAGTTTCTCCTTAAGGTCAGCATTAATGGAAAAGTTTTATTTTTGTGGTCTTTTTTTTCATGTCATAGGCATCACTGTGATGCCTTACTGCTCTTTGAGGAAAAAACAGCCTCACTTTGTGCTGCACAGCTGCGAGAGCATCTTCATGGAGAGCGAAAACCCGGCCACCCCCGTGACACTGCCCGGCCTCTCCAGAGGCAGCGGGGCTGTCGCAGAAATTTCCAAGCGCTCGCTGAAAACCATCTCCCCAGAAGCCAGGAGGGGAATGGTCTCTGTTCAGGATTTTTGTCATGTGTTGATGTTACTTTATGTGGCTTTAGGGTTTTTAAATAAAAGTTAAAAAAAGGCTTGGCATATTTAAAAATACGAACACAAGACTGTTTCCTCTTCAATTTCTGCTCCCCTCGGGCGTCCTCATGCTGTCATTCATTAATCGGGCTTCTCTGTTTTGGGTTTTCTGGGCTAACGGCGCTTCACACAGACAACACATCTCAAGTGTTCCTGAAGACGGCCAGGAACTGGAAACACCGGAACGTCTAAGGAGCGGCGTTGACTTTGCCGGCAGCCTAAACGAAGCCACGGCTCGAGGAAGGAACGGTAGCATGGGCAAACCTTCACGGAGCTGCCGGGCTAGCGTCGTGGCTACCGAGGTGAAGAGAAAATTGTTCTCCACACCCCTCCCTCCCAACCGGAGCATGTCCCCAGAGGCAGAAGCTCACGAGGGGATAGATAATATTCTCCTCATTGTAGATTATCCAGATATGGGCCAACGAGGCTTGTCTGGGATGACGGATAACTAACCATCACGGATAATTTTCCTTGTACAAGATCACCTACTGCGTGCCTGAATCAACCAACCTTATAGATTGGGGGATGCCTGCTGTCGTCGAAAAACTCTAGTGTCTCCTATTTATTTTTTTAAAGTTTATTTATTTGTTTCGAGAGAGGCACAGAGAGCTGGGGAGGGGCAGAGGGGGGACAGAGGGAGAATCCCAAGTAGGCTCCACACAGTCAACGTGCAGAGCCCGACTCAGGGCTCGAACTCATGGACACCGTGAGATCATGGCCTGAGCTGGAATCAAGAGTCAGATGCTTAACTGACTGAGCCACCCAGGTGCCCCAGTTCTGGTCCCTTTTAAGATGCTGAGTGATTTGGGTACTACCGAGGAGCAGTGTCTGTGCTAGGTCATTAGATTTTAGGAGATTATAAGAAAGACACAATTGTACGATTATGGAGTAAAACTACAATTGTTATCTCACTTTCAGTTAGTTAAAAATAACTTTTAAATGAGGAAGGAGAAAGAAGCCACAAAAGTATAAAGACTTTAAAGAAGTCAGAAATGGCATTTGAAGTTCTGGGACTGTGACCTAGCAGGGATCGCTGGGGGAGGGAGATGGGGGCACCCAGAGGGGTGACAGGGTGTGCCAAATTCTCCCCAGACCTCCCCCCGGGACCCCCACACACCTGCCAAGAGTCCTTATTTTACTCACCGGTTTCAAAATATTCTGTTCAGAAAATGTGAGAAACATATTTGCTTTCAGAGCGAAAATAAATTGTCAGGGACAAAGTTTCAATTTTGTGTGTCCAGTGGGATAATGATATCAGTGACTTAAAAGAGCATGTTATGGATTTATGCCCACTTGGGGCACAGTGGCCACCAGCTCCTGGCCTTCTTCCTGGAGGCCGTCATGACAGCCACGGCCTGGGCTGGGGCCACTCCACAGCTCTGGCTTAAAGTCTGCCTTTGAGATAAACTTTAAAAAGAAACAGTCTGTGTTCCAGCACGTAAAACGCAGTTTCTAACTGCGTGGTTGAGGCCAGGCCGCTCGGCTTCCACTCGATCATCCACGAACACGTGTGCTTTTGCATCCATGCCCTGTATGCAGTATTGAATGAAATACAACAATTGTGGACAAGGAATGTGACAAATCTAATAACAATTTTCTAAAAGACAGTCAAGTCTTTAAGGAGGGGTAAGAAGATTGCTTGTATGTGCACACATGCACATGAACGCCCACTGTGTGATTTTTTTCCACTTAAAACTTAGAAGCAAAGGAAAATCTCAGTTGACATCAATTCCGTGGCTTGGAAGATAAAGTGGAACAAATATTTCGAAGCACAGAAGAAAAACAGAGAGATGGCAATTGTGACGGAAAAAGTAAGAGGGGGATAAAGGGCCAGATGGAAAAGTAATAATTGAACAAATAGTAAATGGACATTTCCCTGACAAACATGTCAGCCTGCGAACCGAAAAGACTCCTGATTTGGGGCAGTTTTGATGACTAACGACACACAAAGTATATCCTGGTAAGGCTTCTGAGCCCCAAGGATTCGTAGAAAGTCTTAAAAACTTCTCCAAACCAGAAAGCCTACCAACCAACCAACCAAGCACCAAAGAAAAAATTCTAATCAAATGAAAAAAAAAAAAAAAGAAAGATCCTGGCAACAGGCTTGTCATCTACAATGATGGAATCTAGAAGTAACATCTGTAGGTGTCTAAAAGAAAATAAACAGGAAGAGACGTAATGCGAGGCGTTCATGATCATCCTGATTAAGAACAAAACCACTGAGTCGGGGTGGAGGGGAGGGCAGGGGAAAGGAAGCAGAGAAGAAAGGCAGGCGTGTGGGGAAAGTCTGGTCCTTGTGGACCGGAGAGCAGGGGAAAGAGGGTGAGGGGGCTGGTATTTTATCTTCATATGATAATGAGAAATACGTATTTTATTCTAAGCAACAGAAAGGGGGGCCGTAATTTAATGGGAGAAAAAGGGAACCAGGACTTCCAAAGGAAAACGCTTGCAAGTGAACGGGACCCTTCTGCGGATTCGAACGTTTAAAATCTGTTACAAACTCTGTTATTGGTCGTTCATTTTCTAACTGTGGAACCTGAGGAGAAAAATTCCCTATCAACTATTCAATGACAGATAAATCACAATGTGATTAAGACAACGCATAGCGGTGATTCCCGCCACATACTAAGCACTTAATAAATGGTAGCTATGTTGACTGATTATTTTTCTAATGTTTATTTTTGAGAGAGAGAGAGAGAGAGAGAGAGAGAGAGAGAGCGAGGGCGCACATGAGCAGGGAGGGCAGAGAGGGAAGGAGACACAGAATCCGAAGCAGCTCTAGACTCTGAGCTGTCAGCACAGAGCCTGACACAGAGCTCGAACTCACGGACGGTCAGGTCATGACCTGAGCTGAAGTTGGACACTTAACCGACTGAGCCCCCCAGGTCCCTTGACTGATTTTTATAGAAACTTGTTCTGGTGTTTCTCTCTCATGTAATAACTGGAATAAACATGCTCTCTTGCAAAAGCAACGTATAGGCCACCGTTAAACCCGGACTGACTGTTGGCAATCAGAACCCTTCTGCATGTAAGAAAATGCAGGGTTGGGATGCTCTCTACCCATCAAAGTCACGGGGCTGCCCCCCGGCAAGGCTCAAAAGCTGACGTGTACAAATGCGAAACTTAAATTCATAAATATACCAGTGTTAGGTTTAGTGATCTCTTCTAGGAACAAAATCATTTTCTCCATTATTCTTCTGAGACCTTAGATTCCAGAACCGCTGCAGTTATATAAAACATGTGTGCTCAGGAAAACTTTGGTAATTTGAAACAGTGGGTTCTTACTTTTTGGTCAATGTATTTGTTGTCTTCGATTGCGGACCGTTTGGAGTGATCGCACGACGAGGAGGAGGTGGGCGGGAGGCTCCGAAACAGGCAGCAGGTGTCCTGCTGCTGGCGATCGATGAACTGCTTCATGAAACTCTCCCTTTGCAAAGGAAGTACAGACACGCACGGGTCAGGCATCGTTAATAAAATGGAGCACGTGGTGGGGTTTTACGTCGATGCACTTGCTTGAGCTGAGATAAAGGTGAGGAAAGTTCAGAGAAAATATGACACAGGTGCGTTCCCTTTCTCAAGTCCCCTCGCTGTAAAGAGAGCTTTCCTACTACGCTTCATGCCTAATCTTATATTCTAGTAACTTCTGCCTGCTGCTGAAAGAAAGGAAGGAAGGAAGGAAGGAAGGAAGGAAGGAAGGAAGGAAGGAAGGAAAGAAGGAACGAAGGAAGGAAGGAAGGAAGGAAGGAAAGAAGGAAGGAAGGAAGGAAGGAAGGAAGGAAGGAAGGAAGAAAGAAAGATCATGCCAAGAGCAGTGTTTAAATTTAATTAGCAAAATAATTAATTTTGAGAAAGCTTCCTGAATCTTCAGTCATTTTGTTTAAAAAGAGTAATGTCTCTGAAATAACTTTTAAGCAATAATATTCAGTCATTGATGGTATGTTTTTGAATCCCATTGTGGTAATAAGATACTTTTCATTCCCCTCTACGACTTAGAAGAATTAGTTCATCTCTCTGAACTTCCACTCATCATAAGAATTCCCGAGAGATAATTTTACATTTAAAGATTAAAAATAACTCAGGAGAAATGTGCTTTATCTGATCTCCAAAGCGTGGTGAGAATGCAAATAACACCTTTTCATAAAACCACTAATCTTGAATCTAATATGTGACTTTTATACTTCCTATTTTCTTTTTCTTAAAAAATTTTTAATGTTTATTTTTGAAAGAGTGAGAGAGAGACAGAGACAGAGAGACAGAGAGGGAGGCACAGTATCTGAAGCAGGCACCAGGCTCTGAGCTGTCAGCACAGAGCCCCATGTGAAGCTCGAACTCACGAACCATGAGATCATGACCTGAGCGGAATTCGGACGCTTAACCAAATGTGCTACCCAGGTGCCCCTCTACTTCCTATTTTCAAGTTAAAAAATTGTTTTAATCGGAAATGCAAATATATTTCCATTTGAATTTAAATATTATGGTATCACATCCAGCCTCATATATTTATAGGCCTTGCCACAGGGTTGTTTTCAGGACCAGTTACATAAAAATGTTGTATTTCATACTATTCTGGTTCTGTTTGTGATTTTCCAGCTACAACTGAAATAATATCCTTTAATTATTAAAGATAAGCATTTTAACACATCCTTTATGCAAATGCTTAACTGAAGGGCAAAGTGGTAGAAAATCAAATCAGTGTAAGCAGGAAATGCCTTGTTTCTTTTGTTAAAAGGGAAGACAAGGAGCCGTTAGAGCCTGAGGCGAGCGTGCTGGCCAAGCCAAGTCACCAGAATTTTCCTTCTAAGTTGTATCCACGCTAAATTAAGCACAGGTTAAAGACGAGGAGGACCGACACACCGTTCTCCCTGCAATAGTTAGGCTGATTTACGACGCACAGAGAAACACTGATAACAGGCTGCTTGCTTTTGAGCAGGTCTCTGTGATGTACTATTTGTTCTCTAAGATGCATTAAAGAATTTTAAACTCGGGGCGCCTGGGTGGCTCAGTCGGTTAAGCATCCAGCTTCAGCTCAGGTCACGATCTCATGGTTCCTGGGTTCGAGCCCCACGTCGGGCTCTGTGCTGACAGCTCAGAGCCTGGAACCTGTCTTCGGATTCTGTGTCTCCCTCACTCTCTGACCCTCCCCACTCATGCTCTGTTTCTCTCTGTCTCAGTAATAAATAAAACATTAAAAAAAAAAGAATTTTAAACTTGACAAAAACGTGAAAGACAAACGATAGTGGCATCAGACGTGACGTCCTAAACAAATGCTGTTCCAGCAGGACAGGAGCCTGGCAGGTGGCATTTCTCTACTCACTTGAAACTCAAAGGCTTCAAGAGGCAACTTTATCCTGTGTGTTGGAGGTCAGAAGTTGGCGCTGCCTGCAGTGTGGGCACCCGCGCCGGGTACCCGGGGAGTCGAATCCCTGAGGAGCATCTCAGAGAGAAGCAGGAAGAAGCAGATTTCTCGCCTCGGCTGAGGCCGCCATCAAATGACTATTCTGAACATATTGCTTAAAGGGGTCGTAGTTTTTAAAACAGAGGTAGAGAGAGGAGAAGCGTAAATAACTGAAAAATAGAAAAAAAAATCTGCTGGTGCAGATTTCAGATAAATCTCTGACAGTGTATTTGGCACAGACGATGAAATAAATATGTTAATACCTGATTTTAGGAACTGTAAAATCTGAAGGAAGCTTTGAGATCTTCACCATTTGCGGTCTGTTTGGAAATTTTTCAAAGATTCGAAGTCGCAAAGGGAGCTTCTCTTTGGTGTCTGCATTGGCTTCGCTTTGCTTTAACTGAAGGAAAAAAATGGAAAGAAGATAAGGGGGAACCTGGCGGGCGGAGGCACAGACGGAGTTTCCAATCAAGGGAGCGGTGCGTTGGTGCCTGACGGACGGTAGATGGCAGCAGAGGCCCACCAAGTGCACTACCCGCCCGCCAACTAGGCTCTCCGTGCGCTCGGCCTTGAACCAGCAAAACACTAACCCAGAAAAAATAATAAGAAACATTTATGTTGTTTTATTCCCAAATATTCCCATGCATACCAAATGTTACTTTTTATTGTTTAGTTACTTTTTACTGTTTACTTATTTATTATCACTAGCATTTACAGTAACTTAACAATACTGTTTGTTTTATAAATATATGTGCTATGGCAGGAAATCAAAAGAATACAGATAAATGAAACTCCTAAGTAGTAATATTCGTAAAGAGGGAAAATGTCAGGAAAATGCGTCATGTATTCTAGCAGATTAAAAAGAAAAGCTCAGAATGGAAACGACACATTTGGTACCGACAGTAAAAGTTTTGTTTAGTTGTAGGGATGGATTCTTGGTAATGATTATATTATATGCCATAAAATATCGGTACAGGAAATGACAAGCAAACGGTATCTCTATCTATCTATCTATCTATCTATCTATCAATCATCTATCTATAAGAGGGCTTTTATATTTCTGCAAATTAGGTTTCAGGGAGACTGAGACTTGACGTCACAAACTGGAACAAATACTGAGCTAAGGAGCCATCGTAAGGATGAACTTGGCCAGTGGAGCTCCTGCCTGAAAAATGAAGTCGTGGGCTTCCTCCCCTCCTCACCCACCATCTTCCCAATCCAAGGCTGACTTCTCCTGCCAACCCCCCCGCCCCTTACTTCTTTTTACTACTCCCTCCTCTTAGACGTCTATAGACCGGACTAACCTCTCCCTTTCCACCCGTCTCTCATCCTGCTCTCAGCCGGCATCTTGGAACACTGGTCCTGTTCAAGAGTCCACCACATTCAGGCTGCCTGTCAGCTGGGCTTAGGGAAGCATGTTTCAAAACCCATCAGCTTCTTGTCCCTCGCTGGGTATGCTTTTACTTCACGATTACAACCATCTCCGGTTTGTGGAAAGATCAGCATGGGTGGTCGAGGGCGTTTTTATAAGTCAGAGAGGTGACGATTCTTCCCTCCTCCCTGAGTGAGGGCATCCACACTGGCCAGAGAGAACATGGGCGCTGCATTTGGGGGAGCGTCCAATTCCAATACAATATAGGGCTGTCTGGTTGGTCATGAGCTCATAGAGAGGTTGTAGGTCTTAGTTCTAGTTCAGAAAATGGGCCTCGTTTCTCATAAACTTCAGGAACTGTCCTGACATCTTTGTTTTATATAAATATAAGTATTTTTCCATGGCCATCTATACATCTTCGTCAATTCTGGGGCCGGTCTGTGGTTTTCTGACTGAGGTGGTGACCTCATCTAGAGAAGGGGTCACTGTTGTTCATGGCCTTCCTCCCACTTAAATGGAACACAGCACAGCCTGCTCTCAACCATTTGATGGTTCTGATGGTGACAATGATGGTGACAATGATGGAGAATTACCTCCAAAGGTGCAAAGCCAACCCGGCTAGCATTTCCATGAGATGCAGGCAACTAAAAAAATGGCTCTACATGTAAACAAAGAAATTCATGAGGGAGAGACTCGTTTTCCAAAAATTTATTGGTACAACTGATAGAAAAATATTTGTCCATGTTAAGTAGACCACACGGAAAAAGAAAAAGCAAATATGTTAAGTCAGACCAGAGAGAAAGGCAATTATATAAGGCCAAATACAGGCCGAGAAGATGGAGCAGAAACAAGGTATTTAATTCATGCATTTGCTGACTCATTTATTTATATATCAGTGCAATCACTTATAAATCAAATCCCGGAGGCCAGGTTCCATGCGAAGTTCCAGGGATATAAAAATAACTAAGTCACAGTATTTGCTCTCACAGAGCCCACATTATAAAGGACAGATGGTTATATAAACAGATAATGACAAATATAATAGCTCTTCTAGCTGAGATCTAAACAAAGTGCTGGGAGCTCAAGGTGAGGAGCAAAGGGAGAAGTTTTAAAAAATGACGGTGCTACTTTTATTTCCAGAAACTTCTCCCAGAATTCTGGAGGCTGGGAGTCCTAAATCAGGCTATCAGTGGCGTCATGCTCTCTGAAGGCTCTAGGGAAGACTCCTTCCCTTGCTTGACTCAGCTTCTCAGCAATCCTGCTGTTCCCTGACCTGTAGCTACATTGCTCTATTATCTTCCTGTGAAGTCACAAGGCTTCTTCCCTGGGTGTTTCTGTGTCTATCTGAGCCTCCCTCTCTTTTCTCTTACAGAGACATCAGTCATATAAATCATGGCCCATCCTACAGCAGGGTGGTCTTGTTTGATTATGTCTGCAAAAATCTAATTTCCAAACCAGGTTCCATTCTGAGGCTCCAGGTGGACACAGATTTTGGAGGGACACTACATACAATCGTTGAAACTCTTGACCACTGTTTTCTCTTTCCCCCGAGCCTGTAAACTCTGGGACGACAAGGGTCCTTGGAGGACGAGGTCCTTGCAGGGGCTGGCTGCCACAATATTGCCACAAAGTAACCAAAACAAATAAACATTGAGCTAATTATACAAACACTGGCAGAGCTAAACTCTCTAGCAGATAATTTGGAAATAAAAGAAAGGATTTTAGGTACATCCTGAAGGGTGGAGAGAGAAGTAGAAGGTATCAATTTACTGACTGAATAAATTTGTTGGTGCAGAGTCGAAGTATCCCTAGATTCACAGAATAGAATAAAATTAGACTCTGTGGCATTCAGCCTGAACTTCCATCTACCATCGATGAGGTCATAGATGTTTAGAGCAAGTTTAGACGTAAAATAAAAAAAAATTAACGTTTATTCATTTTTGAGAGACAAAGAAAGACAGAGCGTGAGCAGGGGAAAGTCAGAGAGAGAGGGAGACACCGAATCTGAAGCAGCTCCAGGCTCTGAGCTGTCAGCACAGAGCCCGACGTGGGGCTCAAACTCATGAACTGTGAGATCATGACCTGAGCCGAAGTCAGACGCTTAACCGACTGAGCCCCCCCAAGGTGCCCTTAGACATAAAATTGTATAGTAGCTAATCAAATACCTTAGACCATGATATTTGACAAATGTAGAGTGCTAGTGTTGAAAAAGGGCCGCCTTGCCTGCATGTTGTTAAAATGGGACACATCTCATTCTACTTAGTATTAGGGTTATTTATACCTCCCCAAACTTGTAAACTCCTTGGGGGCAAGATTCTGCTTTTCTTTTTACTTTTTAAAAATATTTGTTTTAGGGGCGCCTGGGTGGCTCAGTCGGTTAAGCCTCCGGCTTCGGCTCAGGTCAGATCTCACGTTCGTGGGTTCGAGCCCCACGTCAGGCTCTGTGCTGATCGCTAGCTCAGAGCCTGGAGCCTGCTTCCAGTTCTGTGTCTCCTTCTCTCTCTGCCCCTCCCCCTCTCATGCTCTGTCTCTCTCTGTATCAAAAATAAATAAAAAAACATTAAAAAAATTTTAAAAATATTTGTTTTAGAGAGAGATGGTGAGAGGGGAAGTGGAGTAGAGAGAGGGAGAACGAGAGAGACAGAGAGAATCACAAGCAGGCTCCACACCATCACGGAGCCCAACTCCAGGCTCCATCCCACAGCACTGGGATCATGACCTGAGCCGAAATCTAGAGTCAGAACTCAACTGGCTGAGCCAATCAGGTGCCCCAGATTCTGTTGG
>NC_043703.1:9972495-10014560 GCF_006229205.1 Suricata suricatta | reverse complement strand
GTCGGACTCTGTGCTAACAACTCAGAGCCTGGAGCCTGCTTCAGATTCTGTGTCTCCCTCTCTCTCTGCACCACCCCCACCCTCACTCTGTCTCTTTCTCTCTCTCTCAAAAATAAACATTAAAAAATTTGAAGAAAAGAAAAATCTACTGTAATGGACGATAACAAAGGCAAGAGTTTATAATGGCTTTGACTCAGCACAACATGTGGGCTGTAACAAGTAGATCAGATGATAGATTTGCAGCAGACTCACGTGGTTTAAGAAAAACACATTTGCAAAAAAGAAACAACAATAAAAGAGAAAAATTCAAACCTTGAGCTTTAAAATATATACATATCACAGCTCAGGGCTGTCCTATGGCTCAGCACCTTCTTGTGGAGATACAGTGACCCGCCGGGCGGCGGAAAGCCTTCCGCTTTCCGTGTGCTTCTCCAGAGACTTGGGTGTAATCGCTCGGTGTGACACACACCCTGTTCTGCCTCATCGCTTACATCCTCCATATCCCGGCCCGGGCTTTCTTCCGTTAAAATATTCAAACATTATTCAGTTTCGGTTCCTTTCTAAACGCTGCAACAAATAACTGAATCGAAGGATTATGTTAAATAAAAATTTTTGTAATTTTCGGTGTGACTTTTCTAAAAGAAAACAACTTAAAAAGCATTCAGACTGGGGAGAGATTCTCATTTTAAAATCTAATTCACGCGAGTCTGAAAAATGTGCATGGACCTGGAGGTCAAGGTAGCTGAGGAGTATTTTTCTGGAAGTTCAGTAGGTGGAAAACAGCCACATTATGTGCAATCTGGAGAAGGGAGTTGGGCTTCGTTATCTGAGCCAATTAAGGCTGAATTCTCTTCTTTAGGCTATGGGTTTGGCCAGTTTTCCTGAATCTATACATGATGCAGTAATTCAGAATTGAGACTCTTTCTAAAGCATAAACCATTATTTTTCAAGCAAGTTTCTCTTGCTATTTTGCATCTGTGATTTTACAACCCAAATTGCACAGCTTCTGGGTTAAAACAGATGGGAAATCTGGAGTGATGATCGAGCATGTTGGTCCTTATTAATATCCGCGTGTCCCAGTGTTACTATAAAACCTTGCTGTAGAATATAAACTATATAACCTTGCTGTTGAGTCCAATAAAGAGTTTCTTAGAAGGGAGGACATTTTTTCTTTTCTTTTTTTGCTCTGGGCAAAGGGCTGTCAGCCACATGACTGAATATACGACATTACTACTGTACACTTTTAAAAATGCTTCCCTTGCGGCACCTGGGTGGCTCAGTCGGTTAAGCGTCCCGCTTCGGCTCAGGTCATGATCTCACGGTTCACGGGTTTGAGCCCCGCGTCGGGCTCTGTGCTGACAGCTAGCTCAGAGTCTGGAGCCTGTCTTCAGATTCTGTGTCTCCCTCTCTCTTTCTCTGACCCTCCCCTGCTCACACTCTTTTCTCTCTCTCTCTCAGAAATAAATAAAACATTAAAAAATTTTTTAAAGGTTCCCTTAAGTGTTTACATCACCAATTCTCCTCCCTTTTACAAAAAATCTGGAATACATCCAGTACTTCCAAGGTCAAATTGGGGTTTTATTGATACACACTGGGGGGCTCTATTTCTTGGCTTCTGGGCCATAAAAGATACATTTGAATATGAGAGCTGGCACCGCGAAAGGCTCAGAGTGATTTTATAACATCGGTGACGAGAGGCAGGTGGTGTTTCCTCTCTGACATCTGTGGACAGCCTCAGAGGTGTTACTCCTTGAGCCCCTGCGGAAAGTGGGGAGCGGACGGCGTTCTGGGAGGAGCTGGTGCTCTGGGGAGTTAGGTGGCTTCCTCTGCCCTTCCTGGCTCCGGAGGCCCAGCCGAGCACTGAGGAAGGACTCCTCACATGTATGTTGTCTGGTGCCATCCCTAAGGTGTCCCGACACTGAGCCTAAGCTCTCCCAGCTGTACACGTCCTTCAGAAGGTGACTTTGGGAAGCAGTGTGAATGACGCTTGCAACAAGGCGAGGCTCAGCAGAAACTGCTAACAGGTTAGTAAGAGAAAAATAAAGATTCAAAACTAGAATACCAAATTATGTCGCATGGGTAAGTTTTCCTTATCCGATTGTCCCCTGAAATCCCATTAATGGAATGAATGATTTCTTTGAGACAGTAGTCATGAACACAGTTGGCATGTTTTTCCTCCTAGGTCCCAAACTCCTCTATTTTACATTCCGTTTCTCTTGTGTTATTCACCCGAGACGCAGTTGTTTCCATTAGGAAACTTACTGAATCATAGAAACATGTTCATTATGATAAAAAATGCGTTTTTTTGGCTCCACCTCAGATGAAATTATATTAGAATTCTATGTAAACTAGATAGTTGGTTCTTGTGAAGGGATGAATATTCAATAAGTAATAGGATAAAGCCCACACCAAAGGGAATTCAGAATATATACATATCCACACACATACATATATTATGCTCACATAATTGTCCTCCTTGTTTTGATTTAGAAAACACAGGAGAAAACACAATCTAAGTAAAAACAGTAAAAAAAAAAGTAAGATGTGGGTTTAAAATTTTGTTCGGTTTTATAATCCCTTAACTGTTTTGGATTTCAGTGTTCTCAAATGAAAAATGAGGATCTTCCCCCCTTTATATAAATGCCAGATATATAAGTGAGATAGCATATTGCTTGTAATTTGAGTTACTCCAGGGAAATGTGCTATAAAGACCAAAGCTATCACCATGTCACAGTAACTGCTGGTTCTGCCGGAAAATGCTCTCACCCAGCGAGTGGGGGTAAATTCAGAGGCCGCTCACGTGGTGTGCTGGCCATCCCCTCTCCTCCATCCAGGGTGGGGCCCCCTCAACTTTTTCCACGTTCCATTTTCTGCCCCTTTGATTGATTGACTTCCTCAAGGCTCTTAATTTTTAAAATGAAAATGAAATTTAAGAGTGGTGACCACTTCTCCTGAGCCTATTTCGTTCCCTTTTCAAACTTCCTTCTCCGAAGAGTCGTCTACACTGGCTATACATGCTGCTTACCTGAACTAACTTACCCCCACCTTCCGTCCTCGCTGGCTCGGGTGTCTCCCCAGCATCTCAGGGCTGCCCTGACCAGCCACCAACATTTCCCGCACCGCTGAAGCCAGTGGCCACTTGGGCACCTGGTCTTATTTCACTGCCACTATTTACTCCCTGTCCCCACCCGGGTTTCCAGCTCAGTCTTGCCCCCTTGAAGCCCATTTTTCTTTACAGAACACCTGGTCCTCAAAGTAATTCAAGGATGTTCAATTGTGTATAGGAGAAATTAGAATCTTCTAAGAGCATAAACGAGCCCTTGGGGCCTTGCACCTTATACTCCAACAATAGTGGCTTGCAGGTTCCTCCCGCATGTATTTGTGCCTCTGAACATAGTCCCCACCCACCCCACCCATCACTTGCAACACGCTTCCCTTCTACACTGGGATAATTCCCTCAAAAATCATCACCTCTCATCAAAACAACATTTTCAAGCAATATATGGGCTTTTATTTCTGCAATTTTGTACCTGCTATTTCTTTAACATGGAATGTCTTCTCCCGTCTTGCTGCCAACATTTCGGGTCATCACTTTTAGATGCATCTTCCCTGCTTGCCTGTAATGTGAGTTAGATATATGTTTTCCTATGTTCCTTCTTCAACATTAGTGCTCCGGTCTTCATGCCATAACTTCCTAATTATGTGTATCTTTCCCCTACTAAGATGACACATTTTAAATTAAGGGTGGGGATCTTAGTACCCCATGGCCTCACACCATACATTTACATACACAGGGCAAAGAGGACACAATGATAATGAGGTGGAGGCCAAAACAGGCAGAATCAATGCCATCCCTAAACAGGTGAAGTGGCCCCTTTGTGATATTTCTCAGCATTTTGTTTTCCTTTTCTAAGATTCTTCACAATGTGGAGGCAGCCATATTAACCAACACAAACAAGCCTCCCAGTTTCAGAATGAGTCATTTTACTGATTAAAGATGAAGAGAAATGACAAGTCTCATCAGATTTTCTATTAGAAACAAAATCATAAAAAGCATCGGGCTCCTGATGAAATGTATGCTCTCAACTTCTTAAGATCAAAAAAGCATACTGAACTATAAATTCTATATGACATACTCATGGTATAAAGCTTTACAGATGTATGGACCTTTGAGCAGGACACATAACAGCCAATTTATATGCTGTGTTATTGGACTTTACCGTAGGAAATTCTTATCCCATTAAAAAAGAAACCTAACACTTTATTTTGAAATCATTTAAAACTTACATAAGAGTTGCAAAGATAGTACAGAGAGTTCATGCATGCCCTTGGCCCAGCTTTTTCTTATGTTAGCATCTTATATAACCATAGAACATTTATCAGAACTAAGACATTAACCTTGGTCGAAATACTTTTAACTAAAGTACCGACACTGGTTTTTGTATCAGTGTCTTTTCTGTTTCAAGATCCAATCCAGGTACCACATTATATTTTGTTATCATGCTTTTAGGCTCCTCTAGAGCATGGGGCAGTTTCTCCTATCTTTCTTGGTTTTAAATGACCTTGACAGGTGTAAAGAGTACTGGGCAGGTAACTTGCAGAATGGCCCTCAGCATCAGCCATCTGACGCTTTCTCATGATTTGGCTGAGGTTATGGATTTGGGGGGAAGAATGTCATGGAGGCGGTAGGCTTACCTAACCGTATGCACGGGAACATGACGCCGATACGCCTTGCTATTGGTGATGGCGACTGTGGTTACTGGGGTCAGGTGTGTCCTCCAGGTTTCTTCACTGTCATGTTAACAGTGTCTCTGTTTCCTTACACTGCCAGGTAGAAGCAAGTCACCCACTCCTGTCTACAGCCAAGGAGAGAAGGCTTAGGCTTCACCTCCTAGGAGGGGGAGGTATCAAAGAATTTGCAGGCATATGTTAAAAACCATCAGAATAATTTAAAAAAAAGTTCTGAAGGGAGAAATCAGCCATTTCTCCAAAGAACCCTGATTTGCTTTACTGAAGAATGGTATTTAGAAATGAAAACCTTAGGGGCACCTGGGTGGCTCAGTCAGTTGAGCATCCAGCTTCCACTCAGGTCATGATCTCCTGGTCTGTGAGTTCGAGCCTCACATCAGGCTCTGTGCCAACAGTTCAGTCTGGAGCCTGCTTTGGATTCTGTGCGTCTCCCTCCCGCTCTCTCTGCCCCTCCCCTACTCATGCTCCGTCTGTCTGTCTCTCTGAAAATAAACATTAAAAAAATTTAAAGAAATGAAAATCTTTGCACTTGGTTTACTTGTTGTTATTGGTATGTCACTGCTTGTAGGCTCACTCAGAGGAAGTACATGGATGTATATAAAACTATGTATACATACATATTTATATTTAACACCTGGGTATGGATGGATGGGTCTAACAAGACCTTAGATCATATATATGTATCCATCCATGTATCTATGTGTCTGGCTATGTATCTATGTATCTATCTTCTATCTTAAAGTAGACTGAGCTCATACTGATACTCTTACTCCAATCTGGTGCCATAGGGTTAATCCTTGCATCTCCCCTTTGCTTATTTGTAACTTCTTTCTCCAACAGTGCGACATTATCTATGGTAAATTTCCTTCTTTGTTCTACCTTAGTGTACATATAACTAGCATCAGTGGTGGTATTTACCGCAAAATAAATACCACACATGAAACTGGAGGCATGGAAGACACAAATTTTGCAGTCCCCACATTGGGGTCTTGAACCTCAGCCGTGTTCTGCCTCCCAAAGTAATTCCTTTTCAGGAAATAAGCATGCATTTCCCAGGTACCATTCCTGAGTATGCTTATGGTAGATTGTAGAGTTGTTCAATTTTGCAGATTTTGACAAAAACGGCTTATTAGATGCACTATGAAGATTCACATTAATCAACATATTTTATGCAAAGCAAAATGGAATAGGAATAACATCAAAACCAAATAGCATGCATGTGCATTTCTCATTTCCTAGAAATAACCTAAGTAACTCTTTTGTTCATATCAGAGTAAAAAATATTCAATAGTCATACGGCTGTGGGGGAGAATGCCACACATGTCCCGTCTCCCACTGTGCCTACTGTTGAGCAAGCACACAGAGTAGAATATAAGGAAAGGCCAATAATGAACCCATTAACTCTCAAGTACAGGGAAGCAGAATTATGAATAAAGAGAAAGAAGCCTGGTTGTTTTTCTTAGATAAATTCCATAACTCTCTGGCCACATTTTATTAAAAATTATTCTAGTTCAATCCAGTCTCCTACCTGATTCAAACCTTTCCCAAACCTCTACCTTATACGGCTACAAGTGTGCCTTCATGTCTGGACCTGGGGAGGGGTCAGGGTCCCTTCCTTCACTGTCCCACAGCTCTTTCTTTTAGGTCTTGCTTCTTCAGAGCAGAAGCCAGGGTGGGGGGTTAGGAGAAGTAAAGACTGTCTTAGGGAACTGGCCACATTCCAAGGTGGCCTTTCTTGTGGTTTGGTCTGGATCTAGACATGCTGAAAGCTGATGGCATTCTGTAGGGATGACCAGCACTGTAAGCAGTCATAGACATGAAATTCCGGCCTAAAATGAATGAGGTTGACTAGCTGGGCCAATTAAGCAGATCTTCTCCTGTTGGGCATTTAAACTTGAGACAGAGTGTTGATGATTTGTAACCAAACCAAAAGTCAAAACTTACAGGGAGAAAAATAGAGAGAGATTATTTGTGTTGCTCTAAGAGTAAAGCACCTGCAGTTATTAAACATTTTCCTTCAAGGTTCTCGTATGTCTTTTCTTTCTACTCTGTACAAACTCCTCCAGATTTAAAACTTCCACGATTATGTCCATACAGAGAACCTCACTAGGACTGAAGAATCAAAGGGGGTGAGGATTTTTGTCTTACCCATGTGCCTAGGACAGTGCCTGGCACATAGTAGGCGGCACTGGCTAAGTGAAGATTACCTTGGGCATCCATATATGTATCTCCAGCCAGTTAGCCCTCATTCCTGAACTCTAGATGTACACATGCAGCGGTTAGGGGTCTTCATTCAGTCTCAAACTCATCACAGTCACACCATGCCCAAGACTGAGCTGTTGATCTTTTCCCTTGAATAGGGTTCCGTGCTAAGGTTTCCTGGTTCAGTGGATGTTACCATCATTGATTTAAGGAGATGAACCTGAAACCAAGAGTCATCCTTGAGACTCTTCACCTATATCCTTAAATCCAAGCCCTCACCACGTCACTGCTGATTTTACTTCCCAAAAAACTCTCTAACTTACTACTGCCTCCCATCTTCAAGGCTTCCCACATTCTTAGGTCCAACATAAAATTCTTGGCTTCTCAAAATGCTGCATGATCTATGCCCTGCTTGCTTTTTTATAATCACTTTATACCACTTGATCCTGGGATTTCTGCATTTGGGTTATTCTGGTCACTGTTGCTCATCCCCCATAGCTTAGCTCAAGTGTTTCTTCTCCTTCCTCATTGCCTTTATCCCCATGAGGGTCAGAGTCTTCTATGAACTTCTCACTCAAAAATGTTCTTTTCTAAAGGAAGTTCATCTTAGTTTGTAAATATTTATTCACTGGTTTGGTTATTTGATTTATGTCCCATTCTTCCATTGGACCATATAGTCCATGAGAACAGAGAATTTAATTGTTTATTCTTGTCTCTTTAGTGCCTGGCCCATCGTCTTATACATAGTAGGCACTCAAAGATTTGAGAAACAAATGAACAAGCAGATGGTGAAAATGCTTTGGGAAGAATGGAAAAGTATATGGACTGAGACTCAGAACAAGGAACAGACAAGCTGTGTAAAACTTGAGTCCAAAAGGCATCAAGGCAATGACAACACCTCCAATGCATTCATATTCAAGTTTAGGTACACATGGCGTACCGCTGATTGTAATCTGAACTCTTTATAGTAGTTTTTTGGTCTCTTTTTCATATAGTTTATTGTCAAATTGGTTTCCATATAACACCCAGAACTCTTCCCCACAAGTGCCCTCCTCCATGACCATCACCCCCCTTCCCTTTTCCCCCTCCTCCTTCAGCCCACAGTTCATTCTCAGTATTCAAGAGTCTCTCATGATTTGCCTCCCTCCCTCTCCCTGACTCTCTTTCTGCCTTCCCCTCCCCATGGTCCTCTGTTAGGTTTCTCCTGTTAGATCTATGAGTGAAAACATATGGTATCTGTCCTTCTCTGCCTGACTTATTTCGCTTAGCATGACACCCTCGAGCCATCCACTTTGCTACAAATGGCCAGATTTCATTCTTTCTCATTGCCATGTAGTATTCCATGGTATATATAAATCACATCTTCTTGATTCATTCATCAGTTGATGGACCTTTAGGTTCTTTCCATGATTTGGCTATTGTTGAAAGTGCCACTATGAACATTGGGGTACATGTGCCCCTATGCATCAGCACTTCTGTATCCCTTGGGTAAATCCCCAGCAGTGCCACTGCTGGGTCACAGGGGAGTCCTACTGATAGTTTTTTGAGGAATCTCCTTATAGTCTTAATACAATTACAAAGGAGTCCTTTTGCAATTCAATAACTGTGAGACACTGCATAAAACCAAAAACCAATTGTTACGCTTTTTCCTTAAAGCTATAGAAATATACTTTCCCATTGCCTAGGAAAGGATCTAAAGGAAAAAAAAAATGCTGTTCACTTAAAAAAATTTTGTTCTCTTGATTTCAGAAAGCAAATGAGATAAAGTCCCCACAGCTAAGCAGTCGGTACAAGGCTGGGGGTACGGAGTTGAGGCAGAGCTGAAGGGAGAGCTTCTTTCTCAGTTAGGGTATGCTTTCTCTATAATCCTTCCCATTTTTTTTTTTTTTAATTGAGGAGTTGTCTTGCAGCATGCTGTAGGGGAAACATAATGAAAGTAATTCTGAATTAGCACAATTGTAGGATGATACAAACAACAATTGGCCAATGTAAACTTGAATAGTCTGCGGCAAGTCATTTTATGTTTGTTCAAAGGCAAGAGAGACTTCAGGTAATTTATAAAAAGTCCCAAGTGCCAGTGGAATGAGGCAAAGAGCAAGGTCTCTGAAAACAAATCCTCTAAAATTGATCTGGTTTGGGTTAGTCATTCATGGAATGAAAGTTTGAAAGGTCTTCGAGGAAACCCTCTTCCAAGAGAGTCTCAAATTTATAAAAGTCACTTTTTATGGGACTTAAGTGATTACAGGTGAAGGTAAATGATTCCAAATACTTAGAAAGCTGCTCCTGGTTGAGAGCAGCTGATCTGTATCCCGAGCTGCACCTGTTGCTCCCCACTGGGCCACAATCTCAGTGCCAAAAGGGGACCACCTCTTCTTGACGCCAGAGTACATGGCTCTGGAGGTTGTGTTCATTTGTGAGGGCCCTGGGTGGCTTAACACAACAGAAGTTTATTGTCTTGCAGTTCCGGAGGCTGGGAGTCCAAAATCAAAGTGTCTGTGGGCTTTGTGTCCTCTGGGGGCTCTGAGGGAGGGTCTGTTCAATGCCTCTCTTTCGCTTCTGATGACGGTCATCAATTCTTGGTGCTCCTTAGCCTGTAGACACTTCATAGGCTCTGACTCTGTCATCACATGGTGTTTTCATATATCTGTCTGTCTGTCTCTTCTCCTTTTCATATAAGGACACCAGCCACGGTGGATTAGGGTTCATCTCATCTTAACTTGATTATATTTGCAAATACCTCATTTCCAAATAAGGTCACCTTCAGAAGTGTTAGGGAGCAGAGCTTCAATATATCTTTTTGGGGGACACACTTCAATGCACAACCAGAGGACATAAATTCTAACAGGTACCTACCTCCTCTGTTTGATGCCCTGATCCCCATCACCGGTTTAACTCCCAAATTCAGGTTGGCTGTTTCCCTTTCTGCACTGACTTCTAGATTTCTAGGCCATATATAATGCTGATAATTGATATCCACAAATTCTGAGTCTTTTTTGTAACCTATTGGCTTGAGTTTTGATCTGAATCATATCCTGCCTCTGTCACTTCATTTCTTAGAACACATCTTATTGCAGTTATAAGCATGTATTAAACAAAAGCCTAACAATGAAGCAATTTCAGAAATAGCAGAGCAAATCCTATATAAGATGACCTTCTGAGATTTAAATTATGGAAAATTATGGGTATCAATATGTAAATTGACAACTGAAAAGTCATTTCTGTCCAGAATATGGAGAGTGGCTTCAAGTGGAGTTGAGTAACATCAAAGGCTTCCAGTAAATACCATTTCCCAAACCCCAGCTTGCTAATGATTTGTAGTTTTTTCAGGATATTGATCCTCTGGCCCCAGGGCAGCTCAGTGTTTCCTGGAGCAGCAAGAATCTGGATGTCTCCTGTCTCCAACTGCCTGAGATTCCCAGCTGTTGATCCAATGTGTTGTGCAAACATCCACCAAAAAATGTGGAAAAAAAGGGTGGGTAGTTCTACAATAAATAGTGGTGACATATTTAAAAACATTAAGAATCAGCCAGTAACTAGTGGTATGTCTGGAAGCTTAGAGTATGATAAGTCTGAGAAGAAAGGATTGGCAATTTATTCTCACTTCCTTAGTTGTCATTCACTGCTCATCTCTGAGAATCCAACTTCTACCCACGTCCCTGAGCCTTACTGTCACTGCCATCACTGACTGCCTCCTTACTGCTAATATCATCGTTTTTTTCTTTTTATAGTTAATTTATTTATTTTGAGAGAAAGAGAGAGAGCAAGAGCGAGAGTGAGAGAGAGAGAGAGAGTGGGAGAGAGAGGGAGAGAGAGTGCATGAGGCGGGGGAGGGACAGAGAGAGAGAGAGGGAGAGAGAATTCCAAGCAGGCTCATGATCTGAGCTTAACTGACTGAACCACCCAGGTGGCCCTACCATTTTTTCATTAAAAAATTTTTATTTAGTTGTGGTCAAAAATACATAACATAAAATGTACCATCTTACTCATTTTTAAGGGTACAGTTGAGTGTTAAGCACATTCACCTTGTCGTGCCAAAGATCTGTAGAACTTTTTCATCTTGCATAATTAAAACTCTGTAGTCACTGAATGCCAACTATCCTTTGTTACCTTCCCCTAGCTCTTTGCAATCACCAATCCACTTTCTGTTTCTATGCAATGGTCTACTCCAGGAACCTCGCAGAAGTGGAATCATACAGTATTTATCTTTCTGTCTCTGGCTTAAGTCACTGAGCATAATGTCTTCAAGGCTCATCCACGTGTAGCATGTGTCAGAATCTCCTTCCTTTTTAAGGCTGAATAATATTCCACTGTATGTACACACAAGGCATTTTATTTATTCATTCATCTGCTAAAAGACATTTCAGTTGCTTCTACCTCTTGGCTATTGTGAATAATGCTGCAATAAACATGGGTTTGCAATATCTCTGAGACCTTGATTTCAATTTTTGGGGGAATATACCCAGAAGTGGTATTCCTGGATCATATCTATTTTGATTTTTTGAGAGATTCATATTGTTTTTCATAGGGGGTGCACATTCTCAGTAATATTGCACAAGTGTTCCAATTTCTCCATTTCCTTGCCAATGTTTTTTATTTCCTAGTTTTTTAATAGTGGCCATCTTTTTAAAAAATATAATTTATTGTCAAATTGGTTTCCATGCAACACCCAGTGCTTATCCCATCCCAGTCAAAATTGCACCAGCATTCTTCTCAAAGCTAGAACAAACTATCCTAAAATTCGTATGGAACCACAAAAGACTCTGAATAGCCAAAGTAATATTGATGAAGAAAACCAAAGTGGGAGGCATCACAATCCCAGACTTTAGCCTCTACTACAAAGCTGTCATCATCAAGACAGTATGGTACTGGCACAAAAACAGACACATGGACCAATGGAATAGAATAGAGAGCCCATAATTGAGCCCACAAGTGTATGGCCAACTGATCTTTGACAAAGCAGGAGAGAGTATCCAATGGACAACAGTGGTCATCTCAATGGGTTGTGAGGTTGTATATCATTGTGGTTCTGATGATTAGTGATGCTAGGCCTCTTTTCATATGGTTAGTGGCCATTCTTCTATCTTCTTTGGAGAAATTTCTATTCACATCCTTTGCTGCTTGTTTTTTGTTTGTTTGAGTTGTAAGAATTCTTTTTTTTTTAAATATTTTTTTATTTATTTTTGAGAGACAGAGACAGTGCAAGCAGAGGAGGGTCAGAGAGAGAGGGAAACACAGAAGCTGAAGCAGGCTCCAGGCTCTGAGCTAGCTGTCAGTAAAGAGACTGACGCGAGGCTCCAACCCACGAACCGTGAGATCATGACCTGAGCCAAAGCTGGACGCTTAACCGGCTGAGCCACTCAGGTGCCCCAAGAATTCTTTGTATATGTGGATATTAACCCTTTAGGAAATACATGATATGCAAATTTTCTCTATCATTCCCGAGAGTGTCTTTTCACTATGTTGATTATTTCCTTTGATGCACAAATGCTTTTAAGTTTCATGTAGTCCCATTTGTCTATTTTTTTCTTTTACTATTGTACTTTTGAGGTCATATCTAAGAAGTTATTGCCAGTTTCAATGTCATAAAACTTTTTGTAATGTTTTCTTCTAGGAGTTTTATAGTTGTAGGTCTTACATTAGTTTCTTTATCAGTTTTGAGTCAATTTTTGTATATAGTGTTTGGTAAGGGTCCAATGTGCATGTGGACATCCACTATTTCCAGCATCATTTGTTAATGCTGTGTGGTTTCGACACCCTGTTGAAGATCATTTGACCATAGATATGAAGGTTTATTTTTGGGCTCTCTTTCTCCTGTTCCACTGATTACATGTCTGTCTTTATTTCAGTATCATGTTGATTATTGTAGCTTGGTGATATATTTTGAGATTAAGGAATGTGAGACCTCAACTTAGTTTGTCTTATTTTGGGACCTTTGAGGTTCCACATGAATTTTAGGATTTTGTTTTTCTGTTTCTGCAAAAAAGTACATTGGGATTTTGATAGGGATTGCTGTGTGATCGATCACTTTGGGTGGTATGAACATTTTAATAACATTAAGTCTTCCAATCCATGAACATAGATGTTTTTCATTTATTTGTGTCTTCTGTTAATATCTTTTAGCAGTGTTTTATTGTTTTCAGTGTAGACATCTTTTACCTCCTTGGTTAAGTTCATTCCTCAGTATTTTATTCTTCCTGATGTTATCATAAATAGGAGTGTTTTCTATGATGACAACTGTTGACCTCTCTGAAGTCTTTGACATTGTTGATCATGTCCTCTTTCTTGAAACACTTTTACCTTTGGATTTGATGACAAGCACATTCTGGATTTTCCTCCTACCTCTTGGGCTGTGACTTCTCGTTCATATTTCAGGCTGTTCCTCATTGGCTTATACAATTCATTTGTTGTTCCTTCGGAACCATTCCTCCCTTGGTAAATTTAGGAATTCCATAGGCCTAAATTACCACCTGCAAGTTGACTCTTGCTCTTCCTCAATATCTATTCCAGTGCTAGTATTCTACCTAAGCTTTAAATATCCTATTGCCTCATAGAAATTGTCTCATAAATATCTCCTAGGCAAATCAAGGAAAATATGGCCAGTCCTTGTCCTCCAAAATAAAACAAACAAAACCCCCATTTCTTTCTTCTCCTGTGCTCTCTCTTGGCATACCTCGGGCAACCTAGAAATCTGGGTGACACCCTGGTCTCCTGCCTTTGCTCTTCTCTTACTTCCAATTGGTCACCAAGTCCCACCCTCTGTACTTCATCCTCCGAATTCCACTGCCTCAACTTCCTTTAGTTGAGGCCATGATCACCATCTGGCTCAGGAATGGTGCTCTAATCATTAGGTCCCTTCAGTCCATTCCCCATGCTGATGCTGGAACACCAGGAACATTATGTCACTCTTGGGCTTACAGGCCCTCAGGATAATACCTAAATGCTCAGCACTGCTCACAACTTTTCACCTGCAATTCTCTGCTTACTTTTCCAGCTTACCATGTCTCCCGCACTCAACATTTGCATCATGGTGAACTACAAGTGGCCTCCCAAAAACCACTATCCTTTTTCTTGACAAAAGAAAAACCTTGCTGTTCTCTTGGCCCTGAGTGCCCTTCCTAACCCCCTTCACCTGGATAAGCATTACTTGACCTTTATACTTTAGTCTATACCATACTTGTGAGACAATATCTCTGATTTCATCATCAAAAGTGGGTGTGACTCATATATGCTTCCCAAGTCCCTCATAGCATCTGTTTACATGTCACTTTCTCCCACCACCTCACAAGTGACATAAGTCAGGAACAGTATCTTGGTCATTGTTATGTCCTTTGACCTTAACATAATGTATGAAGCACAGAAGGTGAGTATTCAGACCCCAGGATCACAAAGCGGATAGATATAGTCTCTTAGCAGTAACATCCTATCTATAAAGGGATACCTCATATAACCTTCGCCTGATGGCATTACATATTTGAATCAAACAGTCCTCCTCCCTCCCCCCCTCATGCCGATTCCTGGCTCACTATGCTATTTCCTCTGATTATAATGTGACCTTCAGTGTACACACCCACAGTGAGAGGATATGCTGGTCCACAGATGTAAGCACATCATCCAACCCACTTTCTGGACTCAGATCTTATAATGAATGAGTGAGCAGGCATTGTGATGTCCTGCGGTGAGGACACTGGATTAGAGTCGGAGAGCCCATGTCATTCCACCTTGGGCGCTTACAAATTGTATGAACTTAGGCAAGAAATATACTCCTTTGAGTGCTGATTTCTGTGTCTGTAATATCCGGCATAAAATGCAACAACTGAACAGGCAGTGCCGTGCACGAGGTAGTTTTCAGGATGTGATAGTTGCCATCACAGCAGTGACGTCTCTCTTTTATGTTACACTAGTTTGAACGACTTCACTCGTGGACCAAAAACCGGGAAGACGGAAGGCCTGACCCAGATCAGGACACGACAGCTGGTGCTGAGCCTTAACGACACATGCTCCAGTGCCCCGCCTCCATCTGTAGGGACCTCAGTGCGGACACAAAGCAGAGACGAAAAGCAAGGCTCCTGGGTAAGGCTAACGGGAAACATGGCCCCAGAGCTCACATTTTAAAGGGAATATATGTATATATTTAAATCACACTTATGAGAGAGAAAAGCTGCTCTACACGTCCATCCCCACTATCCCGTGGACATCACCAAACACCAATCATCATCAAATTTGAACCAGAATTCAAATGAGACTTGATACAGCACTGAGGAAATAGTTTTAATTTCAGAGTTTTGAATTCAATCTAAATAGACTATCTATACTTCCTCTTTCAAGGATTCTTTCCCTGAGGCCTCTCTGTGGGTTTTTTTTCCCTCACAGTTTAATGAATTTTATACTGCTTGGAAGTAAGCCCTTTATATCTGTCTTGTGCTGAACTTGCAAAAATCATTAAAGGTGTGAGGAGTCTCCCCATCTTCAAAGTTTGCATAAACTCCACCTACAATCTCCAGTGTCTCTGCTGCACCACCGAGGACCAAAGTCATTGTCTCCTGGAACTGCTGCCCGGAGGACAGCATTGGGCCAAGGAGGTTTTTAGCTTCTCTGCAAACTGATTTGGCCTCTCAGCAGCCCAATTACATGTTCATGAACAACTCCATTTTAGTCAATTTTCCAGTCGTATGTAGAAAACCATTACATAGCTCTATCTTTATATATATCTATACCTGTATCTAGATCTGTATCTGCATCTGTCCTGTCTCCAGGGCCTGGGTTGGGGTTCAGGGTGGTGAGAAGAAACGCATGGCCTCCGTTTAATCAGGTGTGGGAGCTAGGGGAGGACCGCTCCTGCTACCTTGCTGCCAGGAATCAGTTGTGTCTTACATGCGACCCCCAGGGAAAGCAGAAGATGGGTTTCACGTGGAGCACCACCAGGATGATTTTTTAAGAATGTTATTTATTTTGAAGAGTGACAAAAGAAAAGTTACCTTAGTGGCTACTGAGGCACAGCACTGGTGACACGTGGGAAGGGGTTGTGGTGGGAACGGGTGCGTACATTACAGCCTCTCCAAATGTGTCCCCAAGGGGCCCTTTTAGTATATTGCTCTGAATTCTATTTTTTTTAAAGACACCTTTCTCTTATTAAGCAATAAATAATTCAATGTTTCCTCTTTTCCCTTAAAAGAAGGCATATGGGGGGAGCCTGGGTGGCTAAGTCAGTTGAGCATCCAACTCTTGATTTTGGCTCAGATCATGATCTCATGGTTCGTGAGATCAAGTCCCAGATTGGGCTCTGCACTGACACTGAGGAGCCTGCTTGAGGTCCTCTCTCTTTCCCTCTCTTTCTGCCCCTTCCCTACTCAAAATAAATAAATAAACTTAAAAAAAAAAAAAAGGAAGGCATATGTGAAGAGCGTTAGCATTAGGGAAGTTTGCTGCCACTTAGAATTTGGTTTGCAGATTTCCAGATAAAAACACTAAAGTTGGCATTCGAGTCAGCACATCTGGTCCTGCACTGGGTGCACACACAACTCCCTGTGGCTTCCTGAAGTGTTAAAAATGGCAGCTGGCTCCATACTTTCTCATGAGACATGCTGAGGACAGCCGTCCCTAGGTGGAGGCCACTGTCTCAAATCCCAGGAGGTGACCAGAAAGTCATGGGGAAAAGAGATCTAGGATGCTTGTACTCGAGAGAACGTGATTCCAGGATTCCACCAGCAGTGGAAGTCATATTTCTTCTCCCAAACACAAGCACAGACTTTCTCTAATAGACCGCACTTGCGCCCTGGGCTTCTCCCTGAAGGGCTCTGGTGTCCTTAGCCACCTGGCAGTTTGACTCCATCACTTCCCTAACTCGGGTTCGGGCCCATTGCTTCCCCTTCATCACTGGGTTATGTTTGTCATCTGTGTTCTTCCCTTGGATTTCATGTCTTGAATGCTTTCCTAGTGCCTTTCTTTCCTTCTTCCTTCTTCTCTTCCATTCTAGTTTCTTCACTGGACCTCTTAGCTTTCTCCTACCCGTCCACCTGCAAGGTCATATTTCTTCTCCCAAACACAAGCACAGCCTTTCTCTAATGGTTTTGTTTGGTGTTTCCTATTTAACCTCTCCACTTTAGAGGTGACTCACGCTGGTTTCTATTACTCTTGAAAAATGCCTGGGAACCAGCATTTACATTTTAACACGATTGTTTTTACCACAATCATAATAAAATACATTAAAAGTCTCGAGAGGCCTCCCTGCAATGCAATACGCTGCAAGCACATTGTGTCCGCATCTAAGGAGGACCACTGCTCCACAAGGTCACTGACAGAACAGGTGCCTTGGGCAGGGCTGCCACCGCGTGGCGTGAACGGTATGCCTCTGAGCTCTCACCTGCTGCAAAAGTCCTAACTCCGGAGGCTCCCATGAGATCATCTGCTTTTCCAGGGGAAACAAAAGACTACTTTGGATAGTCTTAGCAACTGGGTTGCTTAATTCACTTCCATTCCTCAGAAAACTGCCCCTTACACCAACAGTTATTTCATGAACATAATGATATTTCTGTCATCTAAAGCATGATTGTTTATAAAGGACTAATTAACGGTCCTATGAGTGAGCCTTCAAGGCAGGCATGACTCATGTTTGGCATCTATACAGCTTTCCTATGACTCAGTCATAGACCTGGGCTTTAGGTCTGAATTGCTTGGGTTCGAATCCTAACTCTGCCATCTGTTCGCTGTGTGACCTTAGGCAAGTTACTTAATTTCTCTGTGCTTAGTTTCCTCATCTGTAAGATGGATACATTAATAATCCCTACATCACATGGTTGCCATGAAACTTCAATAAGCGAAAATACACAGGACCTGGAAGTGAATGTGTCCGACAAATGTTACTGTAGCTACAGATATGGTGGCAGAAAAAATAAACAACGACAAAACAGTTTGTACTGAACAAAGGCGGACTGTTATGGAGTATGTATACTTTCTGGGACTTAAAACATTAAGAAAGTCAAGTATTTTTTACATCGTCCCCATTCTATTCTCTATCTGGGAATAGCAGGAATAGAGAATAGGCATTTAACCCCTTAAGGGCTGAGGCTACATACAGAAAACTAAACGGGGATTTCAGAGAACATCTGTAATGGAGGTTTGCAAGAAGCTTTGAAAAACAGGGTAACATTTCAGGTCTTCACCTAATTATGTGCATGTGTGCATGAAAGTGCATACCTGTGTGTGTACATGCGCGTGTGTGTGAGCGTACGTGAGCGTATTCTTGAATTAGGTAAATTAGCCTCACCTCAAAGGCCAATGATGACTGGAAATAAGGAGAGTATAAAAACTGACATAATTCATAAAAATGAATGAATCACAAAATATTCTTATACAAAACAGAAGAAAATGAAACAGGAAACATTTTAATTTAGTACAATACTATCTGGTCCTTGGCAATTAGTGAGTTTCAAGTACGAATTAATAGATAAATATAACAGATACAGAGTGTTAGTCTAGTCATGGCCAAAGAACAATGTGAAAAGTACTAATAAAAATGAGTTCACTGTTTTATTTATGGTTGAGATTTTCAATGCCCAAATATCTCTAAATATTCAAAGAAGATACTTCAAATTGTAGGCTGGTACGATCAGATAATCAGCTGTGAAGTATAAGATCTCCAGAAATACAAGACCAGTGCTCTAACCACTGAGCTATGGAGCCTTCCCAAGATCTCCAGAAATACAAAGCATTACTAATATATAGCAAGTGATTAGATAAAAACCGTTTTCTAACTAATGACAGATGCCCAAAAAAAGTACCATCTAGTTTATTAAAGATGTAGAGTTTAAGAAGAAAGTCAGATGTCAATTAAAATCCTGATTTTTTTATTGTTGGGTTTTCATTTGGGGTCAGATAAAATGTGTGTGTATATGTATGTGTATGTACACACACATATATCATATTATATATAATACCAACACTGCAAAAATATCAGTAGGTTTGAATTCATAAACTTGGAAAGAAATTGCCTATAGATTTACTTCTTTCTGGAAAATGTGGGCTGAAATTATGTGGCATTTTAATTGGCCAATGGTTATTTAAAACAATATTGAACCTGGCTGTATCACTAAAAAAAAGCAATAGAATAGTTTTCATTTTTTCTATAGACTACACCTATTTATGTCCTCAGAAAGAGGACACTAAAAATCTCTGTAGAGTAAGCCTGGTACACAGGAAAAGCCACATCTGAACACCAGATTTGTAAAGCAAGGACGAAGGTGGCTATCCAACAGCAGATTTTCATTGGTTATGTCTATTGATATGGGTCAGTTTCACTTTTGAACTCACTAATTATGGATTTCTTCTATATCTAGAAACTGCGTAAAGCATTTGTGTCAGTGGCGTGAGAGAAGTTCCTGGCTCTCGTTTGAATAATCTGTCACTGTTGCTACCAACTGGAAAGATCTGGAAGAAATCATTTCCACTATGCCTAGAGGGCCATTTTGCTTGTGTAGCTGAAGCATAGGAAAGCACTTAAATCCTTCCTTGACAGGCTCACAGTGGGCATCTTTTTTATCAAATATATATCTTTTCTTTTGTCGACTACCCTTGGTTAAAAGCACACTTTGGAGATAAAAATAAAAGGATGAAATGCCTCAAGTGAGTTTAGGATATGCAAATGACAACAAAACCATTTAAAGAGATTTGCCTTTGCTTTCACTAAAATATAGACAACTCAGAGGCACCTGGGTGGTTCAGACGGGTAAGTGTCTGACTTTGGCTCAGGTCATGATTTCATGGTTTGTGGGTTCAGGCCCCACATCAGGCTCTGTGCTGACAGCTTGGAGCCTGGACCCTGCTTCTGATTCTGTGTCTCTGTCTCTTCCTGCCCCTCCCCTGCTTGTGCACTTACTCTCTCTCTCTCTCTCTCTCTCAAAAATAAACATTAAAAAAAACACCTCAGATGCAATTTGAAAATTCTGAATGTGTAAGGCCTTCCTGTATTCCAGTTAAGACTGGTTTTCTAGTCTTAGTTCTTTGTTAATATCTCAATTATTATTCTTGCACTTCTGGGGAGCATGATGCAAGCATATCTTATCTCCCTCCTCGGGCAAGGGAAACAAGAGCAAAGATAAACTATTGGACTACATCAAACTAAAATGTTTCTGCATGGGAAGAGGAATCATCAACAAAATGAAAAGGCACCCCTTGAATGGGAGAAGATATTTGCAAATGATCCATCCAATAAAGGGTTAAATAGAAAATATAGAAAGAACTTATACAACTCAATACCCTCTCCAAAAACAAATAATCTGGTTTTTAAAATGGCCAGAGAAACTGAATAGACATTTTTTTAAAGAAGACGGCCAACTCATGAAAAGATGCTCAATATCACTCATCATCAAGGACATGTACAATGAGATATCACCTCACGACTGTCTGAATGGCTAACATTAAAAAAACACAAGAAACAACAAGGTTGGAGAAAGGGAACCCTGTGTACTGTTTTTAGGAATGCAAACTGGTGCAGTCACTCTGGGAAACAGTATGAAGGTTCCTCAAAAATTTAAAAATAGAACTACCATATGATCTAGTAATTCCACTACTGAGTATTTACCCAAATAAAACAAAAAGACTAATTTGAAAACATGTATGCACCCCTATGCTCACTGCAGCACTGTTGACAATAGGTAAAATATGGGAGAAATCCAGCAGCCCATCAATAGATGAATGGATAAAGAAGACGTCATATATACACAATGGAATATTACTCAGGTACAAAAATGGATGAGATTGCCATTTGTGACAATATGGATGGTTCCAGAGGGTATTATGCTAAGTGAAAAAAGTTAGACAGGGAAAGACAAATACCATATGATTTCACTTATATGTGGAAGCTAAAAAACAAAGCAAAGGAACAAACAAAAAACCAGAAATAGATACATAAACACAGAGAACAAACTGGTGGTGGCTGAGGGGCGGAGGAAGGGCAAAATAGGTAAAGGAGATTTAGAGGCACAAACTTCCTGTTGTAAAGCCATGAAGATAAAAAGTAGAGCATAGGGAATATATTCAATAATAGTATATTAGTTTTGTGTGCTGACAGATGGTAACTACACTCATGGTAAGCATTGCACAATGTATAGAACTATGCTGCACACCTGAAATTAATAAAACACTGAATGCCAACTATATTGTGATAAAAAAAATCATATCCAGTGACCTTTACTCACACCAACTCTACTTCTCAAAGGGTCTCTAGTCTTGGGTAGAGCCAAATATGTATGCCAGGTATCTTCCAAGTAACAGAAACTCTGAGAATGGTCCATCATGCCTGTCACCTTTCTACCATCAGCCATACAACCTTCACACGTTTGCATTTCCATTTTGGGCAGATGATTATCGATGCCATAACATCCAATCTGTTTTCATACATAACTGGGCACACAGTGGATCATTTATTCTACTCCATTTCTTATAATGATTATGGGCACCAGGACTAAATTTTCTTTTAGTGTCTAGAGGTCAGGCAAGTTGATGCTTAATATTTTTATGATGATGATCAAGAGTATTACACGTAATTATGCAAAATGGCAATCTGGCCCTGAGGCATTTCATTTTCAAACAGCCTTTATGTAATGGCAGGAGAACAGTCATCAGTCGAATTTCCTATAGTATGTGCATCTGACTTTTACTCAAAACAGTAATATAAAAATGTTCCTAAAATAATCAGAGAGCAAAGGAAACCTTCTTTTCTGATAATGGATAAAAGTTAGACAAAAGAAAATTCTGCCAACACAGACTGCCTTAATTTATTAAAATCTATTTTTCTTACTTTGAAGCTCTATTACAACATTGTCTGTAAGCACATGTTCTACCCTCATTTTTTAAAAATTCAGATTTAAAGAACTCCCCACACATTACTTACTTGTTTAAGCTTCTTTAGATCTTCATCAAGTTCTAAGTTGTCCAAAATAACAGCAACAAACAAACTCAGGAGGATCTATAAAATGGTCAAATAACAATGAAAAACCCACATGCCGTAAGTATCAAAATAGTATATATATATATATATATGCTATAGAATATCTACCTAAAAAATTGCACTATGTAGAATGCATTAAATGAAAAATAAACATGTAGTTGTGAAGCACTGCATAGGAATTTTAAGGTATTTATCGCAAATATGTTAAAGGCAATGCATATGCTAACTTAAATAATATAAAATATTAATTTGCTTTATGAAACCAATTTAAAATGGAAATTAAGAAATATTTTTTAGTACTCAACAGTCCCACTTCTGAGGCTATATCCAAAGAAAATAATTTGGAGTATTAATAAAAAGCTTTATATTACAAAGGTGCTTGATAGAGAGTTAACTGTAATGATGAAATACTAGAAATAGCATCTAACCTTACATAAATAGATAATACGATTATACAGACCTCTATTACAAACATCACACAGCCATTAAAGATTCCCGTCGTGCTGGTCTCCAAGAGCGCCCCCTGGTGTTCACACTCTTGTGACCCTCCTTCCCAGTTGAATATGGCTGGTCTATCATATGGGTTACGGAAATGATCGTGTAGGACTGTAGAACAGTAGATCGTGTAGACTAGGTGAGGAAAGACATTGTGGGTTCAGCTTGCTTTCCATTGGATCACTCACTCTGGTGGAAGCCAGGCACCATGACGCACAAGCAGCCCTACAGAGAGGTCCCTGGGGTGGTGATTGGAGACCTCCCGCCATGTGAGTGATCCATCTTGGAAACGGATCCTGCAGCTCTTGCCAAGCTTTTGGTCGACTGCAGCCCCATCAATATCTTGCCTCCAAACTCAGGAGACATTCTGGGCTGGAAACACTCAATTCAGCCTGTCCCAGATTCCTGACCCATAGAAAATGTGAGAAATAAATGTTTACTGTTGTAAGCTCTTAAATGGTTCATAATTTATTATACAGCAATAGATAACTAATGCACTCAGGGATTTTAATAGTACTGAAAAAATGCTCACGTTACAACATTAAATAACAGTATATATGGTAGAAGTGCAACAAGGAACAAAGAAGAACAATAGAGAAAATGCTAGAAGGAGGTACTTTAGAGATGGTAATGGTATCTGCCTTTGTGTAAAAAAAGTCTTTACCCCTTGTCTTTGTATTTTTCCACTTTTCACAAACAAAAAAAAAAAGGCATACATTTCTTGGAATGGGTAAATTAAATTGAAAGAAAGCAACAAAAAAGTAGAATTTCAAAAAAATATTTAATTTTTAGTCCCTTTTCAAGTTTGAATTCTCTAAAGTTCCACATTCATTTGATAATCTTTTTCATTCCTAATTTATGTACCTCCTTTCAATTTCCCTCTTAAGAAATTATTTCCATTTGTTAATATTAGAGGGTGAAGCAGGAAGGTAAAAAAGTTAAGGCAATTCAGTCATGACTTTTAAGTACCAGAGAGATTTATTATGCAAAAGTTAATAGCTAGCTCTTTTCTAAGTTCCATGGGTATATAACAAGGAGAAAAAAGCTTCCAAATACTATTAAATTTTGACAGTGTATGCTTGGCTTGAGAGAAGTGCCAATACCCTTCTGTTTAAAAGCCATGGCCTTTGGGATCCTACCAGAACTTAAGACACAGAATCATCTTGATGACAGGTTTTTACTGATGTCACCAGGCCTGCCACACCGTGGGCATCCGGGCACAGATCTATTCAGTCTTCCTCTAACCAGACATTATTCTCGACAGGACCATTCACAGTTCCCTCCAAGTTTAGTCCCCTTGCCTGACCTTGATATTTTCATCAATAGCAATATCAGATGAGGAGTCGACCTTCCCCTACAATCTCACTCAAAATTCAGAGACGACCCCCTGAAGGTCTCCTGCCTGGAGAAAGTGCCATCCTACACCGTTTCTATTATTCATCGGGCACTGAAGCAGGCTTGGCTCTGTCCAATGTAACCAGTTTTCCTCTCTCCCCACTAAAGGACAAATACAAATCTAGAAAGAAAAAAAATTCCTTGATGATAAAAGTGACTGTTCTCCTTTTTCTTAGAGCATTTCCTTTAGAAAACGTGTCTTTGTAGATTCTTCCTCTCCCCTTTGATGTATACACAGCACTAATTTTACAACCCAGGAATGGTTTTCTTGGAAGGGGGTGGCTGCGTTGACATATAAACCCCAGCCAGCCAGCACCCTATCTATCATCTCCTTCTCCCATCTTCAGGGTGGGGGGCACGGGCAGTGGGAGTGTCACTTGGCAACCTGGCTCCACAATGCGAAAGTACCTACTTGTCTTGAAGATATGAGAAGTTTTCTTTTTCTTCTAATAAAGGTAATTAGCTACCATCTCACAGATGGCCACCTAATTACCAGGTGAATTTAGGGGGAACTCTGTTAATAAATGATGCTGTCAAGTCTTCTTACGTGAGGCTAGCGATTTTCATCTTGAAAACACAAGTGTAATGTGGCCATATGTACACAGGGTGAAATTGCTTTGTCTTTGTGGTCCCTTCAGTGGGTTGCCCATGATGCTCACTGCCGTCTGGCATAGTGCTTATTCAATAATAAAACAGTTTTCGTTCTTGTCTACCTTGATGGAGATATTTCCTGGGTTGGCAGGATATTTCATTTTTAATGATTTTCCCAACACCAGACAGATGGCAGGCTACGTAAGGATAGTGAGGTTCTGATATTCTATTAAATTTGACAAGCAGTTGATTGGGCTCTATCCATGTGTCAGACACTGCTTGGTCAGGAATTATAAATATGATATTGAGCTCACTGCTATGAACTTCACAATTCAACTGAGTTGCTGTAGGTTGGTGACCTGGTAGAAAGAGCACTGTGGTGGGAGACCTCAGGTACCCAGACAGACACTGAGTTGCAGGGCCCTCATCTGTGAAACATTAGGATAATAAAAGCAATAACTCAATGAATAGCTGCTATCCCTTTTTTCATTTAATCTTCTCTCGACCATCCTGTGGTTTGGTGCAGCCTGTATGAAATATACAGGCATAAGCTTAGATATGCAAAAACTAAAATAATTTTCTTGGTATTTCTACACATGAATTGAATTTAGTCCATAAACCCTCCATTTGTGTTAATGGCTGACAGCTGCATCTTGCTATATCAATTCAATTTGGTCCTTTAAAACTCAGTTACATTTGAATAAATGTTCCTTTTGCTGGTTGGAGGTCAAGGATGTGCTTCTCAATAGATCTGGTCTGCTGTGGCCATGTGGCCTGTCCTCTGTCCACTTTCTGGGACAGTGATGGTGCTTGTTCTGGCCTCTGCTGAATTGGTCACCACCTCAGCTCCTGTAGCTACTGCTAAGATCTGAATCTCAGTGACACCTGTGTGTTAGTGTCCTAGGGCTGTGGAATGAATTGCATAAGCTTAGTGGCTAGAAACAACATAAGTGTATTCTATAATTGTTCTGGAACCCGTTGTCCAAGATCAGGTTGTCAGCAGGACAACACTCCCTCTAGGGGATCTGAGGGAGGATGGACCTTGCCTTCCATCTTCCCGGGGCGCCAGGTGTTCGTTAGCTTGTGACGGCATTACTCCAGCCTCCACCTGTCTTTAGGTGGTCTTCTCTTTCTTCCTGTGTCTTGTCTTCATTTGTTTCTTGTAAGGTCACTTGTCATTGGATTTAGGGCTCACCTGGATAATCCAGGATGTTTCAGCTCAAGAACCTTAATTTAATTACATCTGCAAAGACCCTTTTTCCAAATAAGGCCAAACTCACAGGTCTGGGAGTTAGGAGGTGGACGTATCTTTTGGGGGGTCACCATCCAAGCCCTTCTACTCTCCACCTAGACTCCAGCTTGTGACATTGTTCTTACACTAATGTTCCTATGCACTGGCTCTCAACTCTCAGGAAACTTGGGAAGTTCTTCCATTCCAGGTGGGAACTGAGAGAGACTTGTTCCTGAGGCTCTCTCAGGCCTCCCCTCTCTTCCCAGAACTTTCTGGATCTCCAACTCTGTGCAGGCCACCCCTCGTCCATGTGGGGCCTCCAGGACGGCTACCTCCTGCCAAATTCTGATGAGAAGCGGGAGCCAAATCATGAGGCTGAACACATCCAGGTTGGCACCGATACCGCTGCTGCCCCTGAGTGTGGCTGCCACCCTATGCCGCAGCCCCCTGCTTCCCTGAAGCTCCACCTTGGAAAATGTTCTTCCTTTTCAGAAAGGAGGAACATGAAGAAAAGTAGGGGTGGGGGTTGAGAGTGGGGCTCATACAAATGTGAAGACTGCTGACTGGAAACTAAGTCCAATGAGATGGTCACACATTTAGTTCTGTGCCATCTGAGCATTTAGATTTCTGGGAGCTGATTTGGGCCAATGGGCCTCAGTGTGTCTTCTGAATGCTACTTATTTAAGATTGTGAGGCACTGATCGGGTCCAACCCTGTGCCACCAAGATGTCAAGATACTAAGGAGAAAAGACGACTCTGGCAGGAAGAGAATTATGAGAGTTGATTTCCAGGAGGTCTGAGCAAAGATAAGGCCTTGGGGGAATGGGGCTTATCAGGGGCCTGGTGAGCAGTGATGTTCCACAAAATACTGTCGCCAGAGGCCAGAGAGGTAGGATGGAGGGGTGGCAGTTGGCCCAAACGCTACCAAGGGAGGTTGGGAGGTTGGAAGGTATGAGAGGGAGGCTGTGATAATCACTAAGTGATGACATTAGCATCCTCTCTGTTAAATTTTTCCTCCCAAATGCAATTTTTAATGCATAATGTAGTTATTTTAAATTGGTTCATTCAGGGGTGCCTGGGTGGCTCAGTCGGTTAAGCCTCCGACTTCAGCTCAGGTCAGATCTCACGTTCGTGGGTTTGAGCCCCGTGTCAGGCTCTGTGCTGACAGCTAGCTCAGAGCCTAGAGCCTACTTCTGGTTCTGTGTCTCCTTCTCTCTCTGCCCTTCCCCCTTTCATGCTCTCTCTCTATCAAAAATAAATAAAACATTAAAAAATAAAAAAAAATAAATTGGTTCATTCAAATAGTAACTATACAGGGGCGCCTGGGTGGCTCAGTCAGCTTCAGCTCAGGTCATGATCTTACGGTTTGTGGGTTTGAGCCCCGCGTTGGGCTCTGTGCTGACAGTTCAGAGCCTGGAGCTGTCTTCAGATTGTGTCTCCCTCTCTCTCTGACCCTCCACTACCCTCTCTCTCTCTCTCTCTCTCTCTCAAAAATAAATAAATAAATAAAACATTAAAAAAAAACCCAAATAGTAACTATACAGCATAAAGTACAGTTTGACAAAGGGCTATATGAAGTTTTGTTACTTAAAAAAAAAGTCATTTTATACATTCTTCCTGGAGGAGAGAGAGAAAATCTACTCACAGAGCAAGACCAAGAGACAGATGTGGGATTCTGGCTGTGGTTTCTCCTTCCCATGCAGATGGGAGTTAAGTTTTCAGGGTAGAGAGAAGGCAAGACTCAAAACGTAGAAGCTTTGGCTTTGCCAGCAACCCCGATGAAAGGGCTGTGAGGAGTGAAAGGCCCACACCTACAGAAGGGAGCAGCTGGGAGGGGGCTGGGCAACAAATTCAAGAATAACGGAGGAGACAGTGGAAAGTTTACTTCCAACTGTCACTAAACCTAAGTTCATTCAGCGCATATCTTTGTTGGGGGGTCGCCGCTTCGTTAACCTGACGACATGTTGGCGCATGCGGAATCTGTAGTGAAAAATCTAGATGAAGGTTGTGCTTCCTCCCGAAACTCCACTTGGACATGGACTTTTAGCCGGGTTCTTGTTGCCAAGCACTGTGACAAGGTGGCGACTTGGCCCTTAGAGTGTGAGGTGACCAGAAGTCTGGCTTTGATTGCTGTATGGAATGGAAATAGAAGGTGCGGGAGAGGCAGGGCTTAGCTGGGGTCGATGCCAGGAGGTGAGAATTACTTTGTGGTTCTTTTCTCAGACTCCACTAAGGTGGCAATAGCCACTGTGATGAAGAAACAGAAGCGAAGGGAGGGTGGCAGCTTAGCTCCTGACACATTTAATTCACATTGTCAGCGAGACATTGTTTCCCTACAGACGCGGTGCTGTGCATAGTTGGGCTGAGTGGGACACTGATCTGGGTGTCGGCTATTCTGCGCCCTCCGCCTCGGCCCAAGTCACAGGAGTGGGGGACAAATCCTAATTCCGGAAGCAAGAACAGTTCCCAATTCTCCCACTTTTTTTTTTTTTGGTTCCGTTTTTATAGAAAGCTGAGGCAATGCTTATGAGGAATCTGAAACCATTCCATTGATGTCTGAATCTTATTTTCAGTCAGTCTTTACCCATAGGAGCCGCCTGCGCTGTGCCAGAAGGTTTTCCGTAGCCAATATGTGTGATTCACAGGTGTATATTAAAAGGTTATTGCCAGAATAGTTTTTACAGGGACTCACCACCCTGAGTCACAAGCGCCTCCTCAAATCCATGGAACATTTTTACCATTACACTTGGCCAGTTCTAAATTATGCAATTAACCCGCTCTGCTTTATTGACTTTTTAAAAATATCTACATTTACATAATAGCTGAATGTATAACGTGGCATGGAATACTACATCACAATTTTTTGAGTGAAAGCTTTCAGGGGCAAAAGAGGCCAATGGTCTATCCTTTCATTTCCTCTTGAGCTTTGTTAGGGCACACAGATAATTTCAACCCGGTAGTATGTATTTTGTTCAATGCTTTAGAAAAAGAAGTTCATATATATTTTTTTAGGCATTGGCTACCAGCTACTTTTAACAGAGCTATATAAAATTCATCATATTAATTAGCAACACAAGTATTTATTCTACTATGTAATATACAGCTGATGTAATCCTCCTACTTCCTTATTTATGAGCAATAGTGATACAATACAAATCACCAATTTTAATGAAAAAGTGTAGAATAACTATCACAGGTACCGAATTCTTCTAGTTTGCTCAGATTATAATGGCTATTCTCAAGATATTTTTAGCATCGACAATACCTTAAGTGGGGAAAATGCCATGTATTAAATCTCCGGGAGGCTGTCCAATCTCGTTCCTAGTTTTCATGAATGACATACCAACATACTAGTGAGATTTTTGACCTTCTAGTTTAGTGGATTTCAAAGCATCCATTTCCGGGTTCCATCTGGCTCCTGCCCCAGTGTCTTAATCGGTCTTCAGCTACCGTTACATCCTATGGCCTCTCTCTCCTTCTCTAACGACTGCTCTCACTCCTTACAATCTACTGAAAAAGCCAGATTCTCCTGAGCTAAGGGTTTGCTAGGTATTTGCTATGGTTTAAGTTTTATACATTCAACCACAGTCAATTAATCTGTTTTCCTTCCTTTTACCCAGGGCACGTTTCAGTACAATTCAATAAATTCCAGAAGCAGGTGTCTTCCCTGGATCATTATTGCCTCTGGTTTTGAGGTGACAGGACCATCTTGCCCAGCACACCAGGGGTCTCCTCTCTACCAGAGACTCAAGTTTTGGGTCAGCATGACTCAGACTACTGAAAGTCAGGGTTTGTTTGGACAGAGGGTGGTCTTACCATTTTCTGAGTGGGTTTTCTTGGCTGAGAATGTCTACCTCTGTTTTGCATTCTCTCTAACCCCACATACAGTCCTGTGCTGGTCCTCCACAATCCCCCGTTCCCTCCCCATTTCTTTAAAGTTTACTTTTACTACTTTCTTTTCCTTATTATGCAGCTTAACAATAGCCCATTAGCTGAAATGTCACCTCTACTCTCATATCTTTCTCTACAGTGAACTTTTATTAATAATTCCTTTTTAAAAAATTATTTTCGAGCACACAATAGGAGCACAGCAGGCACCCAGTCCACACCCCGTAATCCTGTGTATTTCTTTTCGCTTTTTACCATTTAGAATCACACTATCCTAAATTGTCTCACAAGCTGCCGTTGGAAACAATCTCGTTTTTTACACAGGTCAACAAAAAGTCAAATGCAATCAGAACAATGTAAAATGGGATACGTTCAACACAGATGCACTTTTAAATGAATTCTATAAAATCAAGTTATTTAATTTACACTTTGGAATGCCATTTTTGTTAGCAAAATATGACTATTCTCAGAAAGCTGCCGCTACAGAAGCAAAATCAAGAGATTGCTGTGTTAATTTAAGCACTTCAAAGGTAACAAAAAGACTATCCACAATGAACGCTTAATTACATTTTCTCTCTTTCAGCATTCACATCACAGGGCTTTCCTTTGAAACAATAGTAAAGGGAAAAACACTGAGCAAAAAAAAAAAAAAAAGTCTTTCAACTGGATAAGTCTTCAATAGTCCTTATCCCCTAATCATTGGCAAATGTGGGGGAGAAAGATGAATTTCACAAGCACTGGGCAAACCACAATCAGCCAGGACAGAAATACAGAATAAATACCTTGCGGATGAGAGAGACATTTTAAAGAGACAATAGGTAATGGCTATGAATATGTATTTGCTCTACACTTAAGCTTGATTTTCATTGTGGGCTGACAAATTGGTGCCCCCAGGGGGCGATGGAATAGCCTGCTGTTTTTTATTCCAGAACAAACTGCAGCCAAACATTTTTTTCTCTTGTTTTGCTGCCTGGCATATGCCTGTCCTTGAAAAGACTAAATCAGGGACTCCCAGGCTTGCGCAGCCCCGCTTGGCCAGTGTGGGTAAAAAACAAGTCAGAGCTCGTATATATTTATGTGGACATTTCTTTCTCATTTGGCTTAAAATGCTTTGTAGTATTTTGCAAAAAGAAACATACAATTTAAGAAAATGCTCACTTTAAGTTCAAGCCTAAAGACAGGCTTATGGAATAGAGATTTTTAACTTACAAGCGTTAGGATTTTAAGGGGATGGGATGCATATTTAACACAGGCCTAGGGCTTCCATCCACATATTTTATCTGTCAATCTTCAGACTGTCTCCAGCTGTTTTACTGCCATTATTTTAACTATTTCAGATCACGTAGGGCTGGAATGAAAGGGAGTCAGGAGTTTCTTTACGTGGGCACGAATAGAATGCAAGCCACAGCCTTTTGTCACTTGTATCGTTAGGTCTGAAATCACAGGATTTATTGGTTGGTTGGTTGGTTGGTTGGTTGGTTGGCCTGTGCTTACTAGTCTTACTTCTGTACTAAGTGTAAGGTCAAAGAGGGGAGGGAATGAGCTCTTTCCCAAGCTGGCCAGGATGTAGGTTAGAACTTAGGCATAGCAGTTGAGATTAAGGAAAACTGGGCTAAATCAGATTTGGGCTAACATGTAGAGCCTGTCATAGTGACTGTGGGTTGGAGGATGTCCAGAAAAGCAGAGCAGCTGCTGATCACATTTTAGGCAAAATCTCCAGTGAACTGGGGAAGTGACTTCGGTCCCAAGACTTCTTGGGAAGTATAGTATGAAAGTGACACTCAGGTTTAGTGTCACGAGGAGTGCTTTCTTTCACTGAATTAATTAGTTCTCATTTAAAAAAAAATCATGTATAGGGGCGCTTGGGTGGCTCAGTTGGTTAAGTATCTGTCTGACTTTTGGCTTCAGCTCAGGTCATGATCTCGTGGCTCATGGGTTTGAGCCCCACATTGGGCTTCATGCTGACCATGCAGAGCCTGCTTGGGATTCTCTCTCTCTCTTTTTACTCTCGCTCTGTCTCTCTCAAAATAAATAAATAAACTTAAAAATTTTTTAAATTAAAAAAATCTAAGTAGTTGTACTTTTGGCTTTAGATTTCATAATCGGAGGACCCAACCAAATATCTCAAAGCTTACAACACTTCGCATGAATCTGGTTGACAAAAATCAATTTGAGTTTTCTTGCAGCTGTGTGTTTTATCTGGCTCACACTAAATGCAAGCAGTAGGCTAAGATTCCTTAAAGACCAGAAATTTAAAATAATTAGAAGACAGAGGAGAATATTTTTCCTACCTCAGGGTGAGAAAGAATTTCCTAAGCATGAGTCCAGAGTAAATATTGACCGTAAGTGAAAAATGGATGGTTTTAATCATGTCAAAAGCAATCAGAGACAAATGGAAATAACAAAATGCTGCCTAATAGAGGAAATTTGCAACTCCTACAGGAGTCAGGAACTACTGTCCCACAGGATATGTAGTACTCCAACAAATGCATTTCAAAAAGACCACCTAGCCTTTAGAATAAGGCTTACAGTACAATTGGGGGAGTCACAAAGATGGCCAGTAGGCATATGAAGAAGTTCTCTCTTATCAACAATTACTGAAATGCAAAAATGCAAGCCTAAGGCTGAGGGGTATTACCATCCAACTCTTCATATCGTCAAATCTCACGCCCAACACCATCAACTATACCTGAGGACGGAAGAACACGGAGATTCTCAACTATAGCGCTCGGGAGGGTGAATTAGTAGAGCTTGCCCCCTGAACACGGCTCAGCAAATGTAAGGTCCACACAGTAACTAGTTTAGACTTTGAGGGCCAAGAGGCGACACTGATGATATTCTGTGCCTACTTATATAGTGATTTAAAACTGCACAAACCTCCCCTGTGCACAAGGGCTGTATAAATAAAGCCTGTGGACCAGATTTGATATATGGGCTCATAGACCCACAGTCCAGAGCCATCTGGGCAGGATCCAGGATCCGGAATTCTACTTTCTGGCATGTAGCCTAGAGAAACACTCCCACACGTGGACACAATGTACACATGTATTAGTTGCAACATTACAAGAGCAAAACGTTGGAAAACAACCTAAATATCCACCAGGAAGGACCGATAAACAAATATGGCAGTTGGTCATAGTCCATATATTCATGACTATATATACTGATGAACTTTATGTGCATTAGAGTAGAAAGATTTCAAAAACAGTATTTGGGGAATGTGTGTAGAGTTTGATCCCATTTACTCTGAAAACTGCTGCTGCTAATGATCTGAAGGAGGGAAACAGTGATCAAATATGACTTGGCCTCGGCATGGTGTGTGGTCATAGCAGCAAGAGAAGTGGACAGGGACATTTCTCCTGGGGACGGCCATCAGGGCATTGGAGCAGAGCTTCTCAAACAGAAAATTATGAATCTTAAAAACCAATGGCATAAAATGTTGCAGATTATAACCTTACATTTAAAACACTACATGTTTTTGATGGATACATATATATGTGGGAAACTACTGCATTTCATTGATTTTAGGACAACATTTATTTTTTCATTTTAACAGCCTGAAACTGGCATGCAACTTATCATCTGTGTGTACAGCTTAATTGTTGTTTCTTGTTAATGTTAAGCAAAATAAGAGTCTTCCTATAGTTAATGGCATGTTAAATTCAGTAAAATGTCATTTAAAACTGGAAGATAGAATCATAACAAATACATCCTAGTCGCTATCTGGGAGAAGGGGTGTGGGAAAGAAGGAAAGATTAAGGCAGAGAAAGACTCGGTCTAGGAAAGGGAATTAATGATGCTTTAAATTGATAAGTTATACTTTACTTCTTTAAATTAAAGGCTTCTGAACATATTAAAGTTTTAGCCTTTATTAGTGTATAGACTTAAATGAACACACCATCTTATTTAAACTCAGTGTTGGTGATGGCTGTGATCATCCTCTTATTCTACGGCTAAAACATCCCCCCAAATACAGGTCCCATGTAGATGGCACCTCGGAAAGTAGGCACGTGGGGCATTATTACTCTCATTTTCAGATACAACGCGACAGAGAGGTAAGAGAAGTTGTCTGGTTCTCCCGAAGTCACACATCCAGTGACCAGCGGAGCTAGAACCTGAATCTAGACTTCGGGGTCCTTCCGCCTTCCTTTACCCAAGTGCCCTCCTTGCTTTACAGATTTGAGAAAGATTTTGAATAAAAGAAGAAATGATTTCAATTTATAGTTTGAACTTAGAGCTGCTTTTTGAAAATCATAATGGAAAGGGTTATAATAGATGTTTTGGGCAGATACTTCAATCAGTAGACTGGAACCGCAGAATTACATGTGGGTTTTCCAGATGTGCTCTGTGGGCTCCCAGGGGCACAGGTGAACGTGGGGGAGTCCTTGGAAGTGCTTCAGTGTCCACTGTTAATGTTATGCTTTTAGCCCCATTAGGAAAATTCTGATAGCCCAAGAAGTCTACGGACCAGATTTAATATTTTATTTCATCATCTTAGTGATCTCTGTAGTTCACTTGAAGAAAAACTGCTTTGGTAAATAGTTTACTGGGCTGAATCATTTTTCTTCTTGCTTTCATATCGTGTGAGACTCTCACTAAAGGATCAAATCTGTGTGAAACATCTGCCATGAGGATAGCAAACAAGCATATTGTTTCCACAGAAGAACAATTAGATAGGTTATTACCATACATAGATGATTTCAATCCTGCCTATCCTACCTTTAATTCATGATCAATAGTCTCCAAGCTATTCCTCAGTTTTAATGGAACTTAAACACAGGGTAAGTACTCAGTAAACATTAGTTGAATTCACAGATGGGTGGATGGATGGATGGATGAATAACATAGACCTAAAAGTCCCAGAAGGGAGGATGCGAAGCCCTCAAGGCCAAGTGCCACACAGCACAGACAGATTTGTTCCCGGAAACCTGGCCTCCATTCCTCCTGCTGAAGGTTCTTTCCTTTTGTGCCTATTGTAAAAGTCACCCCATGTAAAATATGCCAGAACTACTATAGTGTTTGAACTGAAAACTTTACACCATGTAACAATGTAGCCCATACACTTTTTGACAGATGTTCTCCACGCTGAAAGACAGGCTCTGCCTTTAGCAAATGCAACCGTGAACACGTCTAGTTTCTGAAGCACCTATTTACTTCACATTTGTCATTGGAAGGAATCTTAGGACTCATTCATCATTTGTCTTTCTTTAGTGGTTCTTGGAGAGAAGTCTGATTCCACGAAGACATTTTCAATGATAATGCTACACTTCACAATCTTAGGAAATAACAACGTAGCTGCACGACCACAGGCCATGAGACCAGGAAGACATGGGACACAGCATTTACACTGTACGTGACACTGGGTGTGTTACTTCACTCCTCTGAGTCTCAGTTTCCTCATCTGTAAAGGTAATTACATTACCTACCTTGGTTGTTCCAAATATTAGGAATGAAATTATGAAACGTTTTGCTTTTTAACAACAGCAAGTTTTTTTTTTTTTTATGTGTTTCTGATGAAGGATAGCATTTTGGGTCCTTACATTGGAACTTTTAACGTAACAGAGCCTAAGTTTGCTTCTTAAATACACACACATTTATTTTAAGGAGCTGTACTTTGGCCATTAGAAAGACCTGAGAATTACAGCCACATTTCACAACTTTTTTCTTTCTGTTTAATGGAAATGAAAAGAAAATTCTCCTTGTGTGACAGAAGTCAATTTTTTCTGGATTTTGGTATTTTGTTTTCGTGATGCTTTTTACAATATCTGTAGCTCTGCGTTATTTTCCCCAAGCGTTTCTTTTTAGTCACAGCCCAGAATCATGGAGCTGACTTCTAAACGCACCCTGAGGTCTGCAGTTTGTCTTCGGTTTAATCTCAGCTTTGGAAAGGAAGCAGTGAAACGGAAAAGCGTGTCCCCACCTGATAAATAATAACAATAGCAGCAGCAATTATACTGACGTAGTTCTGGGAACACTCAGAGATGGTGAGACACGGTTTCCATTATGTTTTATCTTGTGTTCCCTCAGGCAGACACTTGTAGGATGGAGCCTGAATCTTACTCAAACTTTAAATCTAGCTCCTCAAGCACTTGGAATCATAGAAATTTAGACCAGAAGAGTCATCATTCGGCCGGACTACTTTACATTGGTTCTCTGACTCTAGTTTTGACACTGAAAATAGGCCACAGAAATCGACTGATGCTCACCCCTCTACGGTACTAAGAAAGAATGGAGAAGAAATGCTAAACTCACCAGAGTGGCAAAGAGGTGGTAGAGAATGAAATAGATGGCGACCACAGGTGCCCACATGTGTCCCACAGCATTTAGGGTTTGGTCCATTACGTCCACCCATCCTTCCTGGGTGAGGATCTGGAACATGGACATAAACGCCTGTGGAGGAAGAGAATGGAGGCATTTAACACCAGTGTGGGCTTGCATGCAGCTTAAAACTAGTCTGTGGTGTTTGAGGACTTTGACCTCACTATTACTGATTTCTATCTGAATGGCTGGTGGAAGAACAGCCTTAATTCCACAGAGGGGAAACAGCTGAGAACTAAAGATCCTAAAAGCCTGATATCTAACTATTCAGTGTGGAAAACTAAAATAATCACCTTAAATTAGCATTAGCCTTGTTGATAGTAAATACTGTCCAGAAAATAAAATTTAAGAAAGGATCTCTTTTTATTTGATTTTCTTTCCCCTGCCCCCAAGCAAGCTAATGTTTAGCTTAATATTTCCTATGGATAATTGTATTTTTTTTTCTGTTGCCAAGTGCAACTTATTTTTATAGTGAATTACAATTGATTATCTACAGGCATATGAGAATCACAGCTTTGATTTTACTTTTGTAGTACCCATCTATCAAATTATTTCAGTTCTATTAAAAACATGAGACTCATTAGAAAAGAAATATTTCTAAATGGTATTGCCATACCAAGAAACTTAATAAAGACAAGCCTATTTTCATGATTTTATTTATTATTTTCAAGGTGCAGAGTTAAGACCATGGAAGAGACCAAGACCTAAAAAAAAAAAATAAACAAAATAAACAAAATAGAGCATTCCAACAAAATCCAGCCAGGCTAAGACTCATACTTTCTCTGCAAAGATCTTTGGTTAGTTCCATTATTGCAAGTTTTTCTTATCACATATGGTTATGCATACATCTCTGACCTGTGTATCTTACATACATTAGTGGTCAACAAATGCTTGTAATGAGGATTTATGATGATGTCTGGAGAAAGTGACAATTGTAATCTAGGGACTCTTTAAAACTGTCTTTATAGGCTTTAGTTCAATGAAGATGTAAATTAGATTCTCAGATTCCCAGAAATAAGGTCCAGGATAATACAAAGATGGACAGGCCCAAGATAAAAACTCTGTTACAATGATAGGATCTTAGAGACAAAATGAACCCTACAGAAAATCTACTCTGCCCTTTTCTTTTAGAAGATAAGGAAAATGAGGCTTAAACGTGATTGGTGATTAGCTCAGAGTCGCTTCACATATACCTCTGCGTGGAGTTGTTGGACTAGAGGGGTTTTCTGTGCTGTGAACTCAGTGGGGAGCTGCAGGGGGGAGGGCTCGATCCCTACCCCCTTGGGACCAGGGCCCCTTCCCCTTGGTGCTCTGTCCCACACACCTCCTTCCAACTGCTCCTAGGCCTCTGCTCTACCCCCCCCCCCCTCGCCAGCCAGGCTCTGCTGGGAAGTGAAGGGAATGGGGAGGAGGGAGAAGCAAGCAGTGTCTGAGCCTCAGGAGCTTCCCCACCCTTGTTTCCACTCCCTCCCCCTGCTTGAGTCAAGAGCATTGATTGGGGCCTGAGAGGAGTTGCAACTGTGGCCATGAAGCCCTCCTTCTCCCTGACCTTGGGAGGCGAGGACCAGCAGATAATCCCACCCTACCCTGAGCTGTTGCTGTTCCCTGAGCTCCCAGCCAGCTCAGATTTTATAAAAATGGATTAAAAATCTCGAAAAAACCCCAACAACTAACGAGTACCACTGAGTCATTATGATTACAAAGAAAGTCCTTTTCCAAGTATTGCATTCTGTGTTCAGTGACATCTTGAATCCACTGTTGTCCAGGCTGCACCCCATACAGTAAACACTCTTAGCAGTTTCCTTTCCTAGGGACACTTGAACTGTTTCAGAAGTATGACATTCAATGCCCAGCACATTGAACAAAGGACCCATTTGAGCAAAGGAGCAATTAATAGTGAAGTGATTCTTGTACTAGGAGATTAGTTTTTCCACTTTTGCTTTGTTTATATGTGAAACACTTAACATCTCCTTGAGTTAATTTTTTTATAGCCTCATTACTCTACAATGTGTTTTGTTCATGTAAGTATGAAGTAGGTTATTATTGATGCTTGAACTCAGCATTGCCAAGGACAGACAATAGAGTATTTTCTTTGCCAGGGTGCCTAAGAGAATATTAGTCCTAACTCATCCTAAAAATACTGCAGATTTTGCAACGCACAATTTAACTTCCTAAGTATGCCAAAACTTATCATTGAGGACAATTATTTTTTCCTTCTGTGTGTGTTTCTGTTGAATATTTATTGCATCCAAAGACAAGGAACACAAATTCCAAAGACAATTCACATAAAAGTATCAGACTGCTGCATTTTCTTTAATGAGAAGTCACCAGTGTGAAAGTGTGTGTACGTCTTCAGGACTCAACAGCACAAAGGAAGAGTCAACACACCTACCAGTATAAAGATAATTTTACCCGACATGGATTTCTTTCCCCCAAAATGACAAGCCACCTTGTGATTAAGTCCAACATGTATTCTTGGTACCTAGAGACCAAAAAATGCAGGTATACCTTTCAACTGCCTTGGGCACTAACCAAATTAATTTGTTTTCATCCACTGCATTAGTTTTCATGAATACTCAGCTATTATACATTCGGTAAATGCTTGGGAACATGGAGCTAGAGGACTGTAACCTGTTGCTGGCAGATAAGCAATGTGGGCAAGAACACTGGGGTTATCTTCCAGTCTTTTCAGAGTCTCAGAAGAAAAAAAAAAAACCCTTTCTGCACAGCTCAGCCACCTGAAAGTGCATGTTGTAAGATGCTGTGAATTACATTTGAGAGCAATGCTTTGTTACAACGCGATTCATATGTTTCCAGCTGCTTCTGTGAATAAGCCAACAAAATGTGGTGCCATGAAATACTTCAATTACAGGATGAAAATTAATTTGTGCCTTGCATGAGGGGTGCTCCGTCAGTTTTGTTGAGGTCTTATCCAGAAATTTAAATCCCAACGATTGTTGGAATTGTGACTCAAGTACACTTACTTATATTCATGTTGTCCACAGAATGTGTGCCCCTTGAAGAGCCTGGTTGTGTATTTATTTAAAAATGGGTTATTAGTGGTTGCTGAAGGCTTAATGTGTTGGGGTTTCTTTTATAATCAAGAGTAGTAGAAAAAGATGAAAATGACCAACTCTAAGAAAAGGCCAAAGGGAAAACATGGCCTATGTGAGAACTGGTAAAGCTATAATGAGCAAGTTAGAAATACCAACGTATTCCTCTTGGGCGAGGCAAGAACTGTTTGGGGATAGTAATGGCAAGTGATGGTCATGATGAAAATGAGTAGGACTTAGATGGTGAAGAAGGGGGACATGAACAAAGGGCTGAAGGAAGTCCTTTCTTTTCTCTGAGTGACTTGTCTCTACGTTTTCCTGTCCTGTTGACCTCTCGTCCCTCCTTAATGGTTTCTACCAGCTCTTTATAAAATAAGAAAACTGATCTTTAATCTGTCATATATGTTTAAGGTGTTTTCCTCAATCCACTTGTGGTACTTTTGCAAACACAAATTTTAAATTTCTATGTGGTCTAATTTGCTATTTTTTAATCTAAGGTTAAAAAACATTCTGTCACTGAAAGACTGGACATACAGGTACCCATACTTTGATGAAGTAGTTTTAATTTCTTTATTTTATTATGTTTAACATGCTGAACCAGAAGTCACCATTTAAATCAGTTTGTATCTGGAATTTATTTTGGTATAAGAAATGAGATAGGAATTAATCTTATTTTTTGTTTTAATAGGTGATCAGCTGACTCAGCACATATAATTGAGAAAAATCTATCTTTTCTTCACTAATCTGAAATACTTATCATAAACTGAATACTCAGATAATTTCAGCTCTATTTCTAAAATTTTATTCTTTCCCATCAATCTATCTCATCTCCAAATTGCTTAACAATTGTACATTCACTTTAATAATGATTAAAATGAATTAATCATTTGATTAATGAATTTAAAAAATCATAATGAATTTAAAAAGTTAGGATTCCTAGCTATTCCCCATAAACTTGTTTGCAGAAGTCTTTTATGTACTTTTATGTATTAATTCCTCAAAACATCCCCTTGTTTTATTTGTTGAGATTAATCTAAGAAAAACTGATTCTCCAATCTCATAGAAATGTTTAGGTGGCTTTACCACCATTCACGTTGTCTGTCTTCTTTCTTGTAGATATTGTGCCAACATCAACCTTCTACTCGGGACCTTTTGACTGGGGTGCCTGGGCTGGTCCCCCGCATTCTGAGTGGTGCCCGAACAGGGACCTGAGTAGAAGGCACTTCAAAGGTAAGGTAAGTGGAATATTCTCTGAAATAGTTCTACATGTTTCGGGTTGGTTAGGATCTCACCCAGGGTGCTGCAGACCCCTCTATGGTTAGATAGAGAACAAGGAGGGTGAGTAAAGGAAAAAGATTTCCCAGACCCCCCTGTAGAGATAGGCAGGGGTAGAGTGGTGGGTAGGTCAGAACTTGAGAAGCTTTGGGCCATAAAGAGTCAAAAGAAAGAGGACTCTTTATTGATATGAAGAGCATAGATTAAGTTTTGAGCCATAGGAGTCTAGAGAAAGAGGATTCTGTATAGATATAATATGATGTATGCTTTCAAAGAAGGGGGTCAAGACATCGCCTCAGCAAGTTGCACAGTTTTTACATATTGTAAAAGAGCAATGTCCATGGTTCCCAGAGGAGGGAACTATTAATGTAAAAACTTGGAATAAAGTAGGAAATGAGATCAGACAGTATTATGCCTCTCGGGGCCCCAAAAGGCACCGATTGAAGCCATTTCCTTGTGGACTCTTATAACAAACACTTTAAATTACACCGGAGACAGCTCTAAAACTATTTTTAAGCCCACAGCCCACCAAAATGAGACTAAATTGGACTCCAAGGCTATCCCTAATTGGTCCACAACAAAAGCTTCAAATCTGACCTCTAATAATTTGGCATTCCCCGTTCAAACATCTGAGATTTTCCCTCCGGCCTCTCGGTCTTTCTCTTTAACTGTGCCGCTTCCCCCTATGCCTTTACCAAGAGAGGCCAGACTTCAGGAAGCAGGAAAAGGAGACACGGAATTAGCGAAAACCTTACAAACAAAACCTAGGGAGAGAGATTTAAAGCATGAATAGACTGATAACCAGTGAAGAAATCGAATCCGTTATCAAAAATCTCCCAATGAATAAGAGCCCAGGGCCAGATGGCTTCCCAGGAGAATTCTACCAGACATTTAAAGCAAAGCTAATACTGTTTCTTCTCAAACTATTCCAAAAAATAGAAATAGAAGGAAAACTTCCAAACTCATTCTACGAAGCCAGCATCACCTTGATACTCAAACCAGACAGAGACCCAGCCAGAAAAGAGAACTACAGACCAATATCCTTAATGAATAAAGATGCAAGAATACTCAACAAGATACTAGCAAATCGAATTCAACAGCATATAAGAAGAATTATCCATCATGATCAAGTGGGATTCATTCCTGGGTTACAGGGCTGGTTCAATATCCGCAAATCCATCAATGTGATCCGTCACATTAACAAAAGAAAGGATAAAAACCATATGATCCTGTCAATAGATACAGAAAAAGCATTTGACAAAATACAGCACCCTTTCTTATAAAAACCCTTGAGAAAGTCGGAATAGAAGGAACTTACCTAAACATTATAAGAGCAGTTTATGAAAAACCCACAGCTAATATCATCCTCAATGGGGAAAAACTGAGAGCTTTCCCCCTGAGATCAGGAACACGACAGGGGTGTCCACTCTCACCACTGCTGTTTAACATAGTGCTGGAAGTCCTAGCATCAGCAATCAGACAACAAAAGGAAAAAAAAGGCATCAGAATCAGCAAAGAAAAAGTCAAACTTTTACTTTTTGCAGATGACATGATATTCTACATGGAAAACCCAATCAACTCCACCAGAAGCCTTCTAGAACTGATCAATGAATTCAGTAAAGTTGCAGGGTACAAAATCAATGTACGGAAATCAGTTGCATTCTTATACACCAAAAATGAAGCAGCTGAAAGAGAAATAGAGAAACTGATCCCATTCATGATTGGACAAAAAACCATAAAATACCTAGGAGTAAACCTGACCAAGGATGTAAAAGACCTATATGATGAAAACTATAGAAAACTTATCAAAGAGATTGAAGAAAACAGCAAGACATGGAAAAACATTCCCTGTTCATGGATCAGAAGAATAAATATTGTGAAAATATCATTACTACCCAAAGCAATCTACACATTCAATGCAATC
>NC_043703.1:9896231-9972395 GCF_006229205.1 Suricata suricatta | reverse complement strand
CATGCACCCCAACGTTCATAAGCAGCAATGTCAACAATAGCCAAATCATGGAAAGAGCCTAAATGTCCATCACCTGATGAGTGGATCAAGAAGATGTGGTATATATATACAATAGAGTATTACATGGCAATGAGAAAGAATGACATATGGCCATTTGTAGCAAAGTGGTTGGACCTTGAGGGTATCATGCTAAGCGAAATAAGTCAGGACAGATACCATATGTTTGCACTCATAGGTCTAACAGGAGAACAGGAGAAACCTAATGGAGGACCAGGGGAGGGGAAGAGGGAAAGAGAGTTGGGGAGAGAGGGACGCAAAACTTGAGAGACTATTGAATACTGAAAATGAACTGAGGGTTGAAGGGGAAGAGGGAGGGGGGAAAGAGGTGGTGGTGATGGAGGAGGGCACTTGTGGGGAAGATCACTGGGTGTTATATGGAAACCAATTTGGCAATAAAGTATTTAAAAAAAAGAAATGCTTATCTTTCCAATTATTAATTATAATTAATTAATGATTTCCCTTTTATAGTTTCCACACATTTCTTTTTAAGCTAATTAATGATACTTTTCAAAATCTTAATCAAGGTGATACCATTCCATTAAAATATTGTATAGTAAAGAGGGGCCTCTGGGGTGGCTCAGTAGGTTAAGGGTGTGACTTCAGCTCAGGTCACGACCTCCCAGTTCGTGAGTTCAAGCCCCGCATCAGGCTCTGTGCTGACAGCTCAGAGCCTGGAGCCTGCTTCAGATTCTGTGTCTCCCTCTCTCTCTGCCCCTCTGCGGCTCACACTGTGTCTTTCTCTCTCTCCTTCAAAAATAAATAAACATTAAAAAAATTTTTTAAATATTGTAGAGAACCCTACAATTACAGTTGCATGCCTAAGCATGTTTTTTTTCCTCCTAACTTGTTTTTCATGCTTGCCAGTACATTGATAATCAACAGATTGATACTCAGTATGTTGGCTATGAAAATATTGTTCATTGTTAGGCCGGGTAATGTTCTCAGATCACACCTCCTCCTCCAGGGCTCCAGGAACAGGAGGTAAACGGTACCAGAAGGTAATTGTCCCAGGCAAAGGCTCTCTTTCTCACTTTCCACTAATTGTTCAGAATCTGGCCCCGTTTCACACACTTTATTTGAATCTTTGCTTTCTTATACATTTTTCAGTTGTTTAGTTTTGTTTGGTTGAGATTTTCTGATTGTTTTTGACAGATATTTTGGAAAAAGAAATACATACTTGTTCCCCCTTCTACTTCCTATACCTTCCAGATTCTCCTGCATTTTATCTATTGCTTGGAATAAATTCCATTCTTATGCTCCTATAGATGTTCTTCCCAGAGCCTTTGATTACTGGAAGATTCTTGCTCTCAGATGTTTTTCTTGGGGTCTTCTTATCACCTGTTTCAATGTGGACTTATTGCTTTCTAGATCTGCTCCAAGGTCGTCAGAATCTTTGCTTTTAACTTTCTTATTCTAGATCTTGTGTTCTCTCAACTATTACAGTGTCAGAAAGCAACCCCTGAATCTCATGCCTGGTTGTGAGAGGCCTGTTTCAATGTCAGCTGGCTTTTCTTCTCTCTGTTTTGCTGCCTCAGTATGAGGAGAGGGGTTTGCAGGGACAGGAGTATTAGTCAAGGCGGTGGGAAGTCAGACATTTCTGCAGTTCAGTCATTCACAAATCCTTATTGCTGCCAGAGCCCCCCAGTCTGAGGTATTCACATCCTCCGATTCATGGGCTCTTCCAGAAGTCACTGTCCCTGCATCAGCTCCAGGGGAGGGCAAACAGGAGTATTCTGACATTCTGGGTTCTCCGTTTGGAAAAAGATTACGAGAGGGGTTCTTGCCCCCGGCTGCTTGTCCCCTCTTGACTCCTGTTTTCTTCTTTTCTCTCAGACTCTCACTACGGTAAATTTTTTGTTTATCATGGGAGATAACGCATTTCTGGAAATCATGATCATCTGGCTTCCACTCTCAAGCTTTCTCTCTATCTGGGAAAAATAAAATGGTGAGATCTGGCAGTTATTTTGCCTCTCATAAAACGGCTGGAACAAGTCACTTCTACACGGGGTTTGTCGTCTTGTTTTTAGGCCTGTGCACGTTTCCATGGTCGGGTCTCTTCAAACAGAAGGAGAGGAGGACATGTTTTAGGATTTGCTTTTCCAGTTTCTCTCTTCTCAACGTCTGGAAAACAGGCTTAAGGCATGAGCCTCAAGAGTGCATCCTCCCTCTAAGATTTTCTCTCTTTTTCTCCCCGCTTTCCACCCTCCTTCCTAGTATGGTGTGTAATTGTGGCCTTGCCTTTGTGTGGTTATTGCCAGTGTGATTTTTTTTCAGGCTGATAGTTAACCGTTTGATTGGTTTCCTTCGGTTTTAGGGACAGAGGGTCTGTGGTTTTGCTATTTAATTCATCAAGTCCAAACCTACAGATGTAAATAGGGGTAAACAACTTTGTTTACAAGTCCTTTTACCTTTTTGTTTTTAATGACATAATCACATGTTAAACACCACTCTACAGGTAAGTCACTGCTCATACCGACGGCGCCTGGATGTACTAACTGAATCGGGATGAACAGTTAACTAAAGAGTGGCCGGTGGCCTCTGAGGTGATCAGGAGCAAACAACTCTGCTCCATCATGGAAGAACTAAATGAATCAGAAACATCTCTAAGGAACCCCAGTGGAAGGTACAGAGAAAAATCACATCGCTGGCAGCAGCATCTGAAGGTGAACAACTGTTGTTAACTAAACTGCAGGTTTAAAGTCTGACTTATGAGTATGTTGATGATCCAAGGAAGCCAATATCTCTGAGTGAACAGAAGTGGAAAAGAAAACACACCGAGTAGACGTGGCAATGATAGTCACCCAATGGAGAAGGAAGGTTTTGAAAATCATTGGCTCAGTGAGCACTTTCTCCTAATTGGAGTAGAACAAATTCCTTGGGTGTGTCAGAATAAAACGAAGGGTAGGACCAGAGCAGAGGGAGAAAGCCACAAGGCAGGGGTGTGGCGAGGAGAGCTGTTCTGGGGTGATGCAGGAGAAAACACACCTACGAGTAGAGAACAGGGTCCTGGAGTCACGGAAGTGCAAGAGAGAGGCCCAGCGTTCACTGCCCACTCTTCTCAGGCCCCCCTGCTGGTCTCTTCTCAAGGAATCTCTAAATGCTGCAGGGCCTCAGGGCTCAGTCCTCAGATCTCTTTTGTGCCTTTCAACACTCACTAACTAGTTCATCTCACTCATCCCAGTTCCTCTAAATACCATCTACCTACTGAGGACTCCAGCCTCACATCCGGAATCAACTCTGCGGCTCCACTCGAGTGTCTATCGAACAGGAATCTCAAGCGTTAGATGTTCCATAGCAAACTCTTCATGCCCTGTTCTCCAAGCCTGTCCCCCTGTCTCCTTCTCATCTCAGGAAATGACAGCTCCATTCTCCAAGTTACTCAGACCAACGACCTCACAGACACCTTTGGTTTCTGCATCCAAGCTGTGAGGAAATCCCGCTAATCCCACCTTGGTTCTTGGTCTCCGTTCCACGTTTATTCTCAATATTCCCTGATATTACTACTAACACAGCTAATAGTTTCCCCCCCTAAGTGGCCCCACATTTTGGAGCTAAACTTTCTGGTCATAAACTGAGACTGGGGGACTTGAATAAAAATAAGACCACCAAAGAGGGAGGAATAAGAAAACATTTTTATAGCCTCTCTACTTGTTCCAACCAATACCCTTGAATGTCAATCACAGATGGGGTGAACAATGTCTCCTAGACCAGGCTGCCACTAGGGCTCCCCAGGGCACATGCCAAACTGTTTGGTGGCAGAGATAGGTTTATCCATGACAGGACATCCTTTTCTCTCAAAATGCCAGGCATCCCTTTCTGTTTTTTATTTATTTTTGAGACAGAGATAGAGTACACGTGGGGAGGGGCAGAGAGAGAGGGAGACACAGAATCCGAAGTAGGCTCCAGGCTCTGAGCTGTCAGCACAGAGCCTGACGCGGGCCTCAAACCTACCAGCGGTGAGACCATGACCTGAGCCAAAGTTGGACGCCCAACTGACTGAGGCCCCCAGGCGCCCCATCAGGGATCCCTTTATGACCCCGAATGTCTTTCTTATAGACCTTCTTAGGGCTCAGTGAGAAGGCGAAGCAAGGGTATCCCCCTATGCTGAAATAAACAGGCTACAAGTCTTTGTCTGGGCCTTGCAAATCAGCTCATAACCCTTTCAAAAGAATATCATGGATGCCCTTTGATAACTTGGTGCCCCAATGCATGTTTTTTGGGTTTTAAGTATGTGTGGATATCAATTTAGGTTAAAAAATAATTAAATATTTTTTAAAAGTTGGATGAGTAAGCACCTCAGGTTTTAGTCAACATATAGCGAGCAGAATATAATCCCATCTGGAATATACAAACTAGATGTGGTCTTGCAGGGCTCAAAATGTTTGAAAGTCTATAAAATAAACTTGGTACTCTGAGCACTGGAATGCGGAGAACAGAATGCCGAGAAAGAGAGAGGGGTAGATACTCTCTTTTGAATTTCTTAAAGTAATAGCTTTACTGAGATATACTTTGCATACCACAAAATTCATCTTTTAAAGTCTACAATTAAGTGTTTTTGGTTTATTCACAGACTTGTACGACATTACCCCTAGTTTAAGAACGGGTTCGTTACCTCCCCCGCCCCTCAAAAATCTATGTGCCCATGAGCACTCACTCCCCATTGCTCCCTCCTACAGCCTTCAGTAACCAGTATACTCTCTGTCTCTACGGACTCTGAACATCTCTGTCATACAGTCCTTGGTCAGGGTTCATCATGTTGTAGTATGCATTAGCACTTTATTTCCTTTACTGCCAATTGATATTTCATTATAGGGACGTACCACACTTTATTCATCAGTTGATGGATATTTGGGTTGTTTCCACGTTTTTGGCTATTATGAATAATGCTGCTCTGAACACTCTCATAGGCTTCTGTGAGGACAGAAAACTTCCTTTTCACTTAATATGCCTTTTATCCTTTGTATTCAAATATGTGTAAAAACAGATAATCTTATTTTAAAAAATAGACACTTAAAAATTTTTAAATGTGGTAAAGAATACAACCCTTATCGACATACAGCTTTCATTCTGCAATATAATTTGCATCTACTTTCTCTATCTCTGGCTAGTTTCAGGAACTCTTTCTCTATAATAGATGTGCTTTCAAAATGAAATCCACTTGACAACTTATATAGTGGCTCAACCTTTTTATTGAGAGTGTCCCTGCTGAGGCTTACTACCAGTCAGCCCTAAAATAGAAGACTTGGCTTGATGTATTCACTGCATACAAAAGTGACACCTCCTTTGGTTTTAATTGCCTTAATTAGTCACCTACTCAATCTCCTCATTCTTTTTTTCCCCACTCAAGTAGCAGTAATTGGTAGAGGAGTTTTATCCTCTGAAAAAACCCACTAACATCATGGTCCTTTAATATTTTGTGGTAGAGTTCTTTTTGTTTAAAACTTAACCATTCAAAGCTTTAACATTTAAAATGACATCAATCAATAGTAGATGTTGGACTTCTCTCATGTTGGCTGGCAAAATCATGACTGTCAAGATCAAGGTCTTATGGGGAGTCAGAGGTGGAAGAACCCAATAAAATGACATTAGATGTATTTAAAAATCTAGAGTAAATTAAAGCTCTAAGAGCCACCATTTACTGTGGCTATACGAAGCTGTCCATAGCTACAAACTCCGGGTGTGAAATCTGGAGTAAAAACATATCACTTGTATTGTTAAAGCCATTGGCGGCAGCCATTTCTTGGCTTCAAATTCCTCTTTAACAGTTTAGATGGAAGTCCATGGTCCATCAACTCAGTTACACTTTTTCCAGTTCTTCAAACTCTATGCTTTTTTTGGCAAACTCTCAGGAAAAATGCCTACTCCCAGGTGAATCTGACCCTTCATGGCTGCCCCTACCCCTCCAGCTGCTCTGAAGAGGAGGTTTATAGCAGAGAAAAACAGGCTCCCTTGTCCCTGGCCTCCAAAGGGGCCTCAACACTGTCTGGCAACCCCCTTCCCCGTCTTTGGTGAGTCCATTACCAGCCACGAGCTTCCCCAAACTTCCTGTCATCTGTCATCTGACTAACTTCACCCACCTCACGTCTGCTCTCAGCTTCAGGAGATGACCTTCCCAGAGTAGAGAGCTAGGAATGCAGCTTAACATAGAAGTTGCACAAACTGAGTTTAAAGACCTCGACCTTCTGTGAGTGGCAGAGCAGTGAGGCGAAGGACCAAGTGTCCAGTTCTGGAGTCACAGAGCCTGGAGTTGGGATTAAATCACGGACTGGCTTACTGGGCTCTGGGTAAGGCACCTAGCCGTCCTGATACCGACCTTCCCCAGATGTGTGATAGCACCACTCTGAAGACTGTTTTGCGAATCCAAGTAAAGTATGTGTGAGCACCCTATAAACGTGAAGGCACCATACAAGCAATATTTTTAATCAAAATGAAAAAGATCTCTTTCAAGGAAAAATTTTAATTACTCTTATTTAAGTTTCAGGATTTCTATATAGTTTCTACAACTTAAAATTCTTTATGTTGTATACAGTAGGATTCCTTTTTTCATAAAGCTCAAAGTTATGTTGGGTAAACTTCATATTTTTGAGAAGATACTTCCTCTTAGATCTATGATTTTGAAAGTGGGGCTTTTTTGATGGCATCATTTTATTTCCTCTTTGAACTAAATGATTCCCTAGCGAACCTCTATCGCTCTGAGTGTCTCTATGTCTCTATTGGCGCTGGCGGTCAATCGGAAGACTTTGTTTCCGTACAGTATATTTGCCAGTTCATTTTCCCAGACTATCTCTTACCTATAAATCACAAGAAAAGGCTCCAGTAAATGTTTTGTTACTAACAGATCTGATAAATTACCTTTTGGTCTCGTCACTTCATCTGTGTATTTGTTAAATAAACAGTAAAAACCACGGTGTTAAATGGACTGATAATAGAGAGCTAAGTCAAACAGGTTATCACACACACTGGGCTCTGAAAACACAATGGAACAGTGGCTGATTTTGTTGTAGGGTCCCGTTCCGGAGGGTTTAGTTACTAGTGACCTTTAAATGGTAAACGATTTGGGGCCATATCTCCCAATATATGAACCCTTTTGGAATTTGAGATCTGCTGAAACCAATTCCCTTTGTTGTTAAAACAAATGAAACATTTAAAACATTAATCTCTCTGTAAAATGATTATGCCTTAAACTTTGTCATTTAAAAAGAAATTAAGTTGAAACTGGGGGTTTCAATTCTGTGACTGCCTTTTATATTGTCGAGAAAGACCGAGCGGCTCTTTGCTTTTGTTCTGAAATGAACCCACATTATTCATTTCATTTCTATAATTCCTAAAATGTGCTTGTTGCCAAGCATTCCATTTAAATGAATAAAGAGGGGGTGGGGGAAGCCTGTTTACTGGTCAAATTTTAGACCACTATGGAAAAGCCTTACCGAATCGAGACTAAATTGGCCTTAAATGTCAAAATGAGCTTGCATGTAATTAGAGGCAGAGCAGACATCAGAACCTGATGCCTATGCCAGCAGCAAATTACTTTCAGTAGAGCCTACACTTAAATCTAATTTCAGGAGTAAAAGGAAAGATGGCAGAAACTCATTTGCAAAAGCCAGTGAATCTTTTTCTAGTCCTGGAAGTGTCTGGAGGTGTATCCAAACATCTCTTTTCTTTTAAGTGGCCGTGCTTGGGTTCACTTTTAAATGTAACAGCCTTTAGTCTGTAAGTGACAATACAGACAAAAATCATGGATTTGAATAGTCTCCTAGGATTTCTTTCAGGGTAAGATTAAAATGACGTGAGGAGAGATGCTGAGCCATGACCAGCATCTACATGGTGCTTTATAGCTCCTGAAGCGTTTAATTGTCCATTATGTAGAGTAGCTTGGGCAATAGCCCCGTAAATGATGACCGTACACACTGCAGCCTGTACTGCAGTGCAGGGGCCGCACATGACTGACCCAGGCCTGCGGGTAGCAAATGGTGGTGCTGGGTCTCTGGGCTGGGATCTGGTGTCTTCAAACTCCTGCTGTCCATCTGAATATTGCAGATCGTCTAGATCTGAGGATCTGGTCATTGCTGACTTCTTTTCATAATGTAAATTACTAAGACAAACAGTGTAAGATTCAACTTTTATAAATTTTGAAAATTTTATAGCATTTAAAATTTTTACCTTCTTTGCCTTACATCGTACTGGGGACATATCTAGAACTGCATATTAAGTTCAACTGATTGATGGAAAATAGAGATCTCTAGTATATTCTTCTCTTTGCTAAAATACACTCCACTCATTAACATTTCTTCCACATGGAAAGGACATCCATACCGTTTTCATTTTCATGAGAATCTAAAATTACAGAATTTTAAATTGTTTTAATAATAAAAAATATATTAATCATTTATGACTTAAATGTTACGGTTCCCATGTTAGAAACATTTATCTTAAGGGGAGAAAAAATCAAGATGAATGACTGAACTTAAAATTTTCCCCTAACAGTCTTCCTTGTGGAGGATGATATTTTTAGTTGAAAGGTATACTTCCCACCGATTATGTTAAAATAATTTTGAAATGCAGCCCATCTAGCTGACAGAACAAACAGCTGTGAAAATGAGACCTGGAGGTTTATGCAAATAGGAAACTTCTGAATTAATTTTCTTCATAGAACAGACTGTCAAGTTTCTGGGAGTATTTATGCCCTATTTCTTAATTAGTGATTTTGCTAATGTCAGTCATGTTAAATTTTCATGATGTAAATGATGCATTTCATTGGCAAATACATGCTATAAAATTGCAGATGGAAGTTGACATTCTACTTTTGGTGCAGAAAAGATCTCGGGACATATACAGAAGAAACGGTGATCCTGAAAACACAGCTGTGCGCCCTCTTCTTAAACAAGTGGAGGATTTATTAAGAAACTTTTGTAATTAAAGTTCTATGGAGTCTACCTAGGAAATTTCAGTGTTTTCCAACCATTGGTTTGTAGAACCATGCTTAAGAACAAGGTTTTTCGAGGCATCTGGGTGCCCCAGTAGGTTAAGTGTCCGACTTCGGCTCAGGTCATGATCTCGTGATTCATGAGTTCGAGCCCTGTGTCGGGCCCTATGCTGACAGCTCAGAGCCTGGAGCCTACTTCAGATTCTGTCTCTCTCTCTCTCTCTCCCTCTCTCACTCTCTCTCTGCTCCTCCCCTGCTCACGCTCTGTCACTCTCTCTCTCTCTCGCAAAAATAAATAAACATTAAAAAAATATAAAGAACAAGGTTTTTCTATTTGGCTTCAAACAGAAAGCAACTCTGGTCAGAAAAAGCTTAGAGGTTTACATTAAACAAACAAACAATAACCCTACACATTAGAAATGGAGTGTGCCATTGTTTGCTCTCTTCTAATGGGCTTTGATTGCTCATTTTTCTTCACTAAGTCCACAAAAAATGAGCTAGCTTTACCGAAAATTATATTGTCTGCTCTTTTCTATCACACACATAAATTTTCAAGCCTTGCTTTGAATCTGGTAGTGCTTACTTAGTACTCTAATACCTTGAAAATAGATTTGATAGTTGTTTACAAATAAATGTTTAACTGAAATGATTTGGCGTTAGTAAAGCTGATTTTACAAGTCATGAATTAAAATCAGTCTTATTATATGACTAAAATTAGACTTGTAGAACTTTCATATCTCTGGTAAGAGTAGATACATTAAAGGATGTGTTATACTCTACCATTTTTTTCTGGGTGTATATATGTATTTGAAATAAAATTTAATTCAGCTACAAGTATGGTTTTTATTATGCTTTTTTGCTTAATATTTTATAATCACCATTAGCGTCATCCAGGGCTTATCTCCTGTTAGGCTGTAAAAATACAGCTTTGAAAACAGTATGATATGCCACCACATGTAAAATTTATTTAGACTTTCCATGATGGTTGGACATTAAAGTCGTCTAAAAATTTTCACAATCTTAAATAATGCCACAAAGAGCATTTTTTGAAGATCCGTCTTTGTATGCTGGTTATTTTCTTGGAGTAGATTTCTAGAAATGCCACCACTGGATCAAAGAGTAAAAGTGCTTTTTAGTTCTTCATATGTAATGAAACACGGATTCCCAGGAAAGTTTCACAGACGTTCGCTGCTGCGCGATGTGAGAGGGTTCCTGCCAGTAGGTGCACATGACCATTAGCCAAAAACTAAACATAACAAACATCTTGTCCATTCGACACTTTCCTTCTGACGTGCATTGTAAAGTAAGGTTGTAGCTTCATATTTTCCTTTGATCTTAAAAATGACTCATAGTGGTTATTTTTGACTTGTTCAAAAAGTCAAATTTGTTCTTCTTTTAGGCCTGGAAATTTCTTGACCATCAAGAAAGATGAAAGATGATACTTTCTTTTTGTTTTCTACATTTTCACACTTCACATATCCTTGCTGTAATTTATCGGGAAGATATTTCGATATGTAGAATGAGGAGACTCTGGTACCTTCCATGTTGCTTGTTTGACAACGTTTCGTCTTGTAATAACTAATGTGATGCTTTCTTTGCCACATGTTTTTTTATTGCATGTTTGCCCGTTCATCTACAGGTTAACCCTAAATCACATTCTATTATTGTAGCCTGGTACATTTTCTTGTTAGTTCTTGTCAGTTTTTGATGATGCTCCTTGCTGCTTTTTTAAATATATAACATCTATAATATGGTGGAAACACTTCCTTAATAGGTTCTTTTGGGGATCACGTTAGATATATGTGTGTATCTCTGTGTGTATGTATGTACTCCTCTTTCTACCTATGAAAAGTTCATGTCATGAAGGCCTCACATGTAAAAAGTCTCATATATAGTAATTATTACTATTGATAATAATGACCCCTGGAGAAATGTCCTTCTTAACTTAGTCCGGAATATTTACGGTTCTCGAGGAAAATAGTTTGTTTTTGCCTCATGATCATTTTTCATCTATCTAAGTCTACATTTGCTAGAAAAACTGGAGTCACTTGTGCCTGACCATCAGCAAACATGGATGTCCTCATGGTGCACTTTGGTGTTTTGAGTTTTGTTTTTGCATTCATTGTCATTTCAATTTTGTTTTCCCTTCTCTTAAATGGTGCTTTAACGTATTGCTTAAATATTATATTAAATAGATATCAATGATTAAATTTATAATCCTTGTGGGATAAGGATTATAGCCAGGTCGAATAAAAAGGTTTCCTCCACAATGTGCCCATCTGGGACTCAGGCTTGGACTCTACACATGCTTTACTTAAGAAATACTTCTTAAAACTGCAGTGCAGTGGACCGATGGCGGCGATACGCAACAGGAAGAGACAGCCAGCTCTGTGTGATTCATGCTGCATTAAAACTGCCCTTCGAGAGGAAGTGCATCAGATATTACTTTATCACCATGCCAATGATGAATCACCACAAAAAGCAACTCAACTAGAAGCAAAAAACAAAACAGATGAAAAACAAGAAAAAACCCACAAAACCAAAAACCAAACCCTCTGATTTTATGGTAAGAAGGAAATAAAGTTAATTTTAAAACTTTGGTGGGGGGGAGGTGGTGACATTAAGCGGCATCACTAAGTTACTTTAAATTTTAAAAACAAGGTGCTAGTTTCTATCACAGAGCCAGGTCCAGACATGGATGAAAGCCTTGGATGGCTTAAAGCCTTCGATGGGCCCAACTTTAAGAGACTGTAGATTTGACACGATGATGGCCACACAGAAAAAATGGAAATTACCACCCTTCCTGCCCTGATGCTGCTGCAATTCCTCAACTATAAATTTTTGTTTTGGTCAATAAAAATGAAATTCGTGCAGTGAAAACACCTCCTCAGAGAAATAACATTTCTTCCAGTGTAACTTTCCTTAAAATAGCTTGACTGCTATTCTCCAGGAAGAAAGTAAGAAAGTGAGAGTGAAATCTTCCACACAATCCCTCTGTCACAAGCCCAGCCTCTGAAAACTCCCCACAGTCTGGCTTCAGACCAACACCGCAGGTCCTTTCTCATCCATGCCTGGTGCCCTGTGACTCTGCGGGGCTCTGACTTACTCCTTCTGTCTCCCTGATAGGGGACAGTCACATCTTGTGCCGTTACCCTAATTCTTATCTGGGGATCCACCTGCTCCCCTCTACATGATGACCGCTTTATGAAGACCACTCTTCAAAAGCTTTGGAAGCTGAGCCTTCCTCTTATCAAACCAAGGTGATTTGGAGGATGCCAGGGTGGCTCCCTTGGTTAAGCACCCAACTGGCTCAGGTCATGATCTCACCACCCTGTGAGTTCCAGCTCCACATCAGGCACTGTGCTGACAGCTGGGAGCCTGGAGCCTGCTTCAGATTCTGGATTCTGTGCCTCCCTCTCTCTCTGCAACCCCCACCCCAAAGGAATAAACATTAATTTTTTTTTAAGCAGGTGATTTTTGGAAGCTCTGTGCTTAGCACATAGTAGGCTCCTGGAATTTTAAAACATTCTCCAGATAATCTTTGATGTCATATTTCACCTTTTGGCTTATTTGAGCTCTTTCTTTTGTGTCTACTATGGGATAAGTTGACTTCTTCCTTACACTCTTGACTATGTTACAAGTCAAAGAGGGCAGTTGGTATGTTTGTTCATGTGTATATGCCTCATGGATCCAACAGATAGAGAATGTGCGCTAAGTTACAAACAGCAACAAAACACATACACGATTTAGTTAGTCTTCATTGTGAATGGATGTATCTGATATTTTGTGGAAAATGGATTTCAATAGTGCAGCCTATTAGGGGAGCACAGAATGAGATTATGAGAATCAATAACTAAATTGCAACTAAATGAGAACAAATAGGAGGCTTCAGACGGTGAAGGCAGATGTTGGGTTGGCTTGGCCTCAGGGTGTATCTGTGGGGAAAAAAAAGACCCCTATCCATCTGAAAGATAGTCACTGGAGTGGGGTTTTTTAATTCTCAAAAATATACTAGTGAGCCTCAGTATCTGATCATATATGGAAAAATACTGATTAGCCCTCACTCTTCAAATTCTGTATAAAATGCAACAAGCATGCTTTTAAAGGCCTAGTTACGATCCCCAGACAATCACTGACACCCTAGGACCAAAAACTGATAAGCAGCTTGAGTCAAAAAAAAAAAAAAGGGCAATCTTTGGGGATTTACAGTCTCTGGCAGACTTTGATTTTTCATGTACTGCCAGGCACAAGGGATGAAGTCACAGGCCCTTGAAAGCTGGAGGCTGCTACCGGAGATACTTGAGTGAGGCTGAATATTCACCGGACTTCACCAGACATTGCCCTCCCCGCCAGATCTCCGTCTCAAAAAGAGATGAAAAGGAGCTTGTGCGTCTTGAGCAGGGTCCGCCTATGTGGGATGCACAGCACAACCACGGGGAATGGATAGACTAGTCAATAAACGGTACTGCGACAATGGGTTATTCAATGGGGGTAAAATAAGATTGCTCCCTGTCTCACAACCACCACAAAAATCAGATCAGGTTAAACGGAGAGCTAAACGCTGAAAGTAACGCACAGCCTGACAAGACCAAGTATGGCTGAGTCGTGAAGCAGAGAACATTCCTACGTACTGCTGATAGCAAGTTGGAATGCAAGTTTATCAATACTTGCTGAAGCTGAGGTTATCTTTATTTGAAGACTCAACAATTCTATTCCTAGCTACAGACCCTAAAAAAAGGTTCACATGTGCACAAGCTAATTTGCAATGTTCAGAGCAGCACTATTTGGAATTACAAAGTATTAGAAACAAACAACCGAAACCTGCATGCATTTGTTTTTTTTTTTATTTCTGTGTTACAAATTATCGCAAAGTTAGCACCTTAAAACAATACTCATTTCTTACTTGTAGTTTCTATAGGTTAGAGATGTGGGCATAGTATGACTGGGTTCTCTGCTCAGAATCTGAGAAGTTGAAATCAAGGTGTGGGCTGGGCTGTGGTCTCATTTGGAGACCTCAATCAGATTATTACCAGAATTCAGTTCCTATGGTTGTAGGACTGTGGATCCTGCCTTCTTGAAGCACACAGCCCCTAAAGGCCACCTGCAGGTCTTAACCTATGGCCCTTTAACATGACAGCTTATTTCTTCAAAGCCAACAGGAAACTCTTGCCTAAAATGCCTCTTCAAAAGAGCCCAGGCCCTCTGAATGGGTCAGGCACACCCAAGATAATCTCCTTTGTGATGGATTCCAAATTAACTGATTACTAGCCTAGTCACAGACATGAAATTCCATCCTATTCATGAGTCCTGCTCAAACCCAGGGGGATTTCACCTACCACACACAGGAGAATGGGAAAACAAATTGCCAATGATTTATATGAATAGTGCATTATAAATATAATGCAGTATATGGTTGCATAGTATACTGCAAGGAAAATAAATAAAATACAGTTAAATGTACTCATTGGTAAATCTCAAAAAAGCAATCAGCATAAGAAACAGTACAGTATGAGACCAAATAAGGCAAGTTTAAATTATGCAAAAAGATGTGATTTTCAGTTAATGCTTTGTTATACATTAAAAGCATAAAGGAATGCACTAAGAACCTAAACACCAGATTCAGACAAGTGTTTATCCAGGGGCAAGAAGGGAGTGATGAAGAAGAGGCACTCAAGGACTTCAGATCCACTCCTAATGTGCTTGTCAAGCAACTTGTGCTTGTGTATGGCCACAGAAGAACACATTATATTATTCATTGCATGTCTGAAACATTTCATGAAAAAATAAATGAGGGGCACCTGGGTGGCTCATTTGGCTAAGAGTCTGACTCTTGGTTTTGGCTCAGGTCATGATCTCATGCTTGGTAAGATCAAACCCCATGTCAGACTCCATGGTGTCAATACAGAGTCTGCTTCAGATTCTCTCTCTCTCTCTCTCTCTCTCTCTCTCTCTCTCTCTCTCTTTGCCTCTCCTCTGCACACTCTCATGTGCTCTCTCTCTCTCTCTCTGTCTCTCTCTTTCTGATAAGTAAGTAAACCTAAAAATATAGGGGCGCCTGGGTGGCTCAGTCAGTTGAGTGTCCGACTTTGGCTCAGGTCATGATCTCACAGTTTGTGGGTTCGAGCCCTGCGTCGGGCTCTGTGCTGACAGCTAGCTCAGAGCCTGGAGCCTGTCTTTGGATTCAGTGTCTCCGTCTCTCTCTGACCCTCCCCTGCTCACACTGTCTCTCTCTCTCTCAAAAAGAAATAAAAACTTAAAAAAAATTAAAAAATATATATACATATACCTTGCCTTTATTAGAAATGTAATCAGACTAACTACATCTGGAAAAAAAATGCAAAAAAAAATTAAGGAGCAAGTTGTTTCTTTATATTTCTCAGTAATTCTTTCAGTATAACTAAAGGCCATTTTAGTGGCGAGAGGGAAATTAATTCATAATTAAGTGTTTTATCTCATTTACTGCTTTATATTGTATATCTGCGTTGGACATGATTTTGTAAGTGAAAATTCAACAGAGCAAGTCATTTGCATTTAGAGAATGCGAATTAAGAAAACACGAAATACATAATATTAAAATTCAAGTAGCTGTTCTCAAGGAGGGTAGTGTATTGCTTCTGAATAAAAACTCATCAGAAGAACTGAGGAACAAATGAGTCCTGTGGAGTATTACTTGAGTGAGAGTTTAGAAGGAATAAAGATATTGACTTAGTGAAAGACGTACAGTGGATGTTTACTGCACGTGTTTTAGTAACTTAGAGGCAAGTTGTTTCATATGATAAGTGGAGAGAGAAACTGAACAAAGTCTTAGTGACACTGTGGGCGTAGCTTCTGTAAGACAACTATGGGAAATGGACAATTTGTTTTTGTCTTTGTTGAAGAAAGACCGGTGGCTCTTTCCTGTGCCAACTGGTCCTTCTGACCTGCACAGGCTCTTCCATCAGGGAAGGTTAATCTAATTGTCTTCCTTCTAACATAAGCCATCAGTCCCAACAATAGTCCAGAACGACAGGATCCTGCCTCGTGGCAGGACTTGATCTTCCTTGGGAATTTTATTTAGCAGTGAAGTGTCTGTTTGGTCCAAATTAGAAGAGAAAGTTATTGGTTGAGATAACAAAATGGTTTTATTAAATTCTATCAATATTTCTTCTTTCTTCCCTCCCACCCGCCCCTTTACAAATGTCAAGCTTCTCTTCTCAGCTCATGGGACTGTATGCTGAGGCTCCCCTGGCTGTTTCCACCCTCACCCTACTTCCCGATGGCTTGGCTCCCAAGGCACTGGCATCAGCATTGTGGTAAGTGCTTTGGGAGAGAAGAGCACAGTGCCGCCACGGCCTCAAGACAGTTGAGGTCTAGTAGAAGCAACAGGAGCTTGCATAAATATTGATGGTTGTAACAGAGAGTGATGGCTGCCATACACAGAGGGACAGCAGGAATCCACTCTGTGCCAGGCCTCATGCTGGCTTCTCTGCAGGTACTATTTTGACATCTTGGGAAGGAGTTAAAGCCCAGGTGCTTCTGGTGGGAGAAACTAAACACCAGTCTTCCTCTCTACCACATGTCTATTTACATGCCCACAGGAAATGTAAGAAAGACATCTTGTCCAAACTCTTGGTCTGACCACTGTAGTGGTTTTGTGGTTGTTTGTCCAATAGCCATCCCCTCCCATGTGATTCATTCTAAGCCAATGCTCTTGGCCCAGCCATCTTGCCAATGATTCATTTAGGAACGACCAAGTTACCCAATCCTGCCAACGAATGGCAGCAGCAAGTGTGCTGCGCAAAGTAGAAAATGGTACTGGGAGAGGTGTCCTTGCTCCTAAGAAGGAGACTTGGATGAAAATGACCCTTTTCCTCCTCAAGATTTTATCACAAATTCTGGAAACGTTGCATCCGTTTTGCTAACACATGACAATAACACGTAGAGAACACAACTGCACTAGTGTCCTTGGGCTGCTGTAATAAAGTACCAAAAACTAAGTGGCTTAAAACAAAGGAGTTTATTATCTCACAGCTCAGCAGCCAGAAATCAATGTGTTGACAGGACTATGCTCCCTCTTAAGGATTCTCCCAACCTTTTCTAGCTTCAAGTGTTTTCCGGCAATCCTTTGAGGTCCTTGGTTTGTAGATGCCACTCCATTCACATGGCTGTCTTCTCCACATGTGTCTTCCTATCATTTCCTCTCTGTGTATATCTGTGCCTGTGTCTAAATCTCCTCTTTTTTTAGAATATCAGTCATATTGTAATAGGGCCCAATATAATAACCTCATGTTAATTTAATCAGTTCTATTTCCAAAAAGGATAATATTTTGGGGTGCCCAACATATCTTCTTGGGGCACATAATTCAGCCACAACAGAATTTCAGTGAAAGATTCAGAGTCCTGGCTTTCTGGTCTACCTAATTTTCAGTTTTGTGAGAAATTTCCTAATTGTTGAAGTCAATTGGAGTCAAGATTTCTGCTACTTCCTACCAAAGCATTCTGATAGAATTATGCAGACATTTCAGATGGAATAAGGGTTAGAGAGATGGAGAATAAAGGGGCCCCCACAGGAGGGGGACAGCAGTGGAAGAAAGAATATGGGATGTTGAACCTGATACAATGTGGAAGAATCATAGAAGTTTGCGTTGGTCTAGCACTGTCATTCATTCCTCAATGAAAACCTACTCACTAGTAAGTGTCATGTTGAGCAGGAGGATTTAATGAGCAAGACAGACGCCTGCTCTGCCTTTGAAAGACGTGATGGGGAAAATCCTGAAATATGAGTCAGAAAAGGTAACTGGGGATGGAGAAGGGAAGATACTGGCGACTATCCTAAAATGTGTGGCATCTTGATGGAAAGAAGGACCTTGAAACATTTTAAACAGGAGAGTGCCGAGAGAGAGTTTGATCTTTGCTACAAATGGAGAATCGGTTGAGAAGTGGATGTTCCCCCAGCATCTCCCTCGGGTGCACATAGTTAATTCTGCATCCATAGTTCTAAGTACATATAAGAAAAATCACATGATGTATCCCAAAGTAAAACAGGAACCTGAAGACTCAGCATTGTTTCTATTATCTTAACTTGACTCTCGCCATCTTGGAGGCTGGTGCCCGCCAACCATGTCCTGTGTGCTTTGGCTAACACCATGATTAACCAACCTACCACAATACCCAACCCCTGGATGAAGGAGATGTCCTGTAAGAAGGGAAGGGAGAAAGACTCATGGACGAGTGTCTGAACAGAAATCTAGCTTTGACCATCATGCGTTTTTAACCGTATTTTCTGATGATTTCCTGTCAAGCAAGTAGCACCAACGGACGGTGCTTTATGTGACTGGGAATGATAATGACTACTTTTTGTAGCCACAATGTTTTGAACGTATCTTGCAAAATTTGATTATTTTTCAGGGACTTAATGCATAATGCGTTCATGTGCGAGGAAAATTCTCCTCCTAGTCATTTCACACATTTAGGCTGTCAATGCTGTCAGCTGCAGAATCACTGATTAGGGGACCCCATAGCTGCCTGGCTGCTTTCATTAAGATGGTCAAAGTAATCAGGCAGAAAGGCACAATTGAGTAATTGGAGACCTGAAAACGTAATGCTACTTGATTACTATTATGGCTGGAAAATAGAGCAAATCCCAAGGGGCTAAGTTGGGTGGCTGAAGCAGTCTGGTCTTTTATACAGAATCTAATATACTGACTCCAAATATATTATATTATGTAGAATATAACATTTAAAAATGCTTTTTAAGAGTTGTGTTGTTTTTGTGTATTTTGTATGTATTGTATATTATTAAATCCACATAATGGTATGAGGAAAATACTCTTGTTACCTAGATTTTAGATGTGAAAAAATAACAGCTTAGTGACTAATCTATCTAGTGTTATATAGCTAAAGAGTGACGGAGCAGTGATAAGAAATCAGATCTCTATGACAAGAAGTGCAGACTCATTGATGCCTTCCTATTATATTAAAAATTTCTTGAAAATACCTAAAGTTTCTTTCTTTCTTTTTTTTTTCCTTTGGTACCTCACTGAATGGCAGAAATCCAATCAGACCTGAGACTTATTTATTATCCTTATTTATCCTTCTTTGTCCAAAGGCTGGTGTTTTGCTAAAGAAACATTGGTGTATTGATTACAGAGTGCTGACTCAAACAAACTAGATCAAGAAGGGGGTGCTAGCACCCTGTAACATCTGGAATATTCTGAACCCCAAAAGCCACCTGGCTCCAGGAGGCACTGGGTAGGAGATATAAAATCAGTGACGTAAGATGAAGACAAGATTTGAAGTGAAGAGAAGACTGTGCACGTAAAGGGGGCTGAAGGTGGCTTTGTTTTTAGGATCCCTGGCTCCTAGAACAATGGCTGGCCCTGAGTGCGCCTTCAGTACTGTGTGCTCAGTAACTCGGGCTCAGAGATGGATGGTGACAATGACAGTCTCAGTGTCCCTCTGAACAACGGTGCTCTGCAATTTTCATTTTCCCAGTGACGGGGCACACTAAGAGAAGGTGGGCTTGGTGACATCACTGTCATCTTTGCTTGCAGGCCCCCACCCCTAAAGAAGAGCGAGCCTCTTGTTGGGGAGAGTTTGGCTCTAGGCCAAGAGCATCCTAGGTGGCCTGACCCCAGGTCCCAGAGAGGCTTTGCCCGGCAGGCTCGCGGGGCAAGCTGCCATCCCCAGGCCGCACTCAGTGCACTGTCTGGTTCTGGCGGGAGGTGCAGGCAGAAAGCTGACCCCCCACTCCAGGCCGCCATGCTCTTAGCACAGCCACATCCCTAGCCCGGGTGCTTCTGTTCTGAGGCCGCATCATCAAGGGGCCTCAGCTGAGGCACTTTTTCCAATTCTTTCTGCCACATCTACGCTCACCCGACACTCACCCAGTGCTGCTCAGGGTGGAAAATGGAATTCTGGGAGCCATTGCCTATTTCTGCCTGTTGCTTGTACTGTGGTAGGAAGGGAATAAAGACTCACTGTGACGCTCGGTTTGGCTTGCTGTTCTACATCACCTCTTCCACGCAGGACAGGCCACCACTTAGCTAAGAGCAATCCTTGTGCCCAGGCTCTGGATGCCCCCCTTCAGGAGCCTTTGGTTATTGTCCTCTGTGTCTCCTACATCTTCAACCTCACCTCGTACTTGCCCGCTCTCAACAAACATTGAAATATAACCACACTTTCATCCAACTTAACATTGCCGTGGTCTTATGTCCTCTTACCATTGGCCTTGCTTTCTGCTTTATGTTCTGGAACAAGAAAGGCTCACCTCAGACCTTTAGCATGTTCTGTCCCCAAACCCAGGATGCTCCTCCACTTTGATGGTCTATGTACAACTATTCTTTAGCAACTGTGTCTTCTAAGCAGCCTACTTGGACGTTTCCATTCCTGGTGACGGCCCTTACTTCTGGGTTCCCAGAGCACCTCGTGCCTGCCTCTATCATGCTTTGCAGTTACTTACTTGGCACCCCCTTCACCTGAGAATTTCTCAAAGACTGGGAACATAGTTGTGTTTTCTGTGCTACAGCATCAAAATTGTCTGCCTCTTTATATGCCCTTAACCACTGTTGGCGATGTATCCAGCCCACATCAGTTTACTATTTTGAGTATAGACACCTTTGTCTTCAAAGCTTATTTTTTAAATGTTTGTTTATTTTTTGAGGGAGTGAGCACAAGCAGAGGAGGGGCACAGAGACAGGGGGACAGTGGATCTGAAGCAGGCTCTGTGCTGACAGTAGTGAGCCCGGTGGCTCGAACTCACAAACCATGAGATCATGACCTGACCTGAAGCCGGATGCTCAACTGACTGAGCCATCCAGATGACCCCCAAAGCTCATTTAAAAAATATGAATTATATGCTGTTGTTACCCCCAACATTATTTTTCCCATATAATAGGGTATTTCAGCTCCTGGTGAAAAAATACATATTTTTTGTCTTGGTATTTATGGCTTTTCATGTCTCTGAATCCACATGGAGTTAAATTTCAGAATCCTTGATTAGGGGTTATATTTTCTACATGAATTCTGTTTATGAATTCATTGATTTTTAACTTCCTTTTTTAGCCTAAGTGAATTCCTAATGATAATGCAGAGGCATGAACTAGAGAATCTTCCAAAGACATTTCAAATCTAAAGAGTTTACAAATTTTCTTACATTGAAAATAAAAAACCTCCTTCTAGATTATGCTTCACATAAAAATATATGAATTATAGGGGTGCCTGGGAGACTCAATCAGTTAAACGTCTGACTTTGGCTCAGGTCTTTTTCTCACTGTTGGTGAGTCTGAACCCCACATTGGCTCTGTGCTGACAGCTCAGAGCCTGGAGCCTGCTTCAGATTCTGTGCCTGCCTCTTTCTCTCTCTCTGCCCTTCCCCTGCTCTCACTCTGTCTCTCTCTTTCAAAAATAAATAATAAACATTAAAAAATTAAAAAATAATACATGAACTGTAAAACAGATTTTGAAATATTAACTTTCACAGACACAGAAAACAAAACTTATTCTAAGATTCTGCTAGGGGCACCTGGGTGGCTCAGTTGGTTAAGTGTCTGACTCTTGGTTTTGGCTCAGGTCATGATCTTACAATTTCATGAGTTCAAGCCCCACGTCAGGCTCTACACTGACAGTGTGGAACCTGCTTGGGATTCTCTCTTTCCTTTTCTCTCTCTGTACCCTCCACTTGTTCTCTCTGTCTCTCTCAAAATAAATAAATAAACTTAAAAAAATATTCTGCTATATTTTCATCTATAGGTGCTAAGAACCTGAGCTTTCTTCTCGACTGGTTTTAGCACCTTATTTTATTAGACTATTTCTAGAATTTTACAATTAATATATAATCTAACAGTGTTGAAAATGGGCTCAAATGCCTGTGCCCTGAAAAAGAGACCATTTTATATATTAAAACTGAATGACTCCAGGTTATCAAAAATATGACAGTATTTTTGACCCACTGTTAAAGAGAGATTATTTTAATGTTAACCATTATTACGAAAATAAGAATGATGAAAAAAATGGAGTTCATTGTTTATTCTTACCCTTGGAAACGTTGTAAATCTGTCCAGTTCTTCGACAAAGCAGAACATCTGCAGACTAATTGCTGACATAACAATTAAGAGGCTGGCAGTAAATACAACCAGACTCCCAAGCTTTTTTCCAGGACCGAATATCTTGTACACGAAGTCTTCTAATGCAGGTGAAATCTTAATAAGTCGAACCACCCGAAGAACCTGTTGTGGGAGAGAAAAACATATGTCCTTGATCATTTCTTTACACTGAATCTTAAACAAGTTCACACGAAAACCTCATTTTCATAAGGTTTCATAAAATCACACTTTTCTATGTGAGTAGCTACAGACAAAAAGGAACACGACAGTGATTGAGATCTCCATGTAGCTCAGTGCCTGCCTTCCTGCCTTTTAGCCAGAGCCCAATAAATCCCAAATAAATGAAGGAAAATGGTGGCAACAAAAGCTTTTTTACATATAATGTAATAATTCAAAGTGCTATTAATTTTCTTCCTTTTTTAGTGAAAGAGAAAGAGCGTGCATGAGCTGGGGAGGGACAGAGAGAAAGAGTCCCAAGCAGGCTCCGTGCTGTCAGTACAGAGCCCAACGTGGGGCTCGATCTCACAAACTGTGAAATCGTGACCTGAGCAGAGATTAAGAGTCAGACACTTAATCTATCCAGGCACCTCTCAAAGTGCTAGTAACTAATACATAATGTTGAAATAAAATTGATATTTTTCTGAGGTTCCAATGTAGAAAAAAAGGCTTACTTCAATATTAGCTATAATGTCTCACAAAACAAAGCTATGTATTACTGTTCATACAGACTTTTTTTTTTCAAGGTTCTACTATCAAAGAGTCTTTACTTACGCCTGAGAGTGGTATCCCAATACCCATTCTATCCTCTCTTTAAATACTAGAACTATCAGAATTTTAGCCTAGCAAGTGGCTTGCCAGGACTATAGACCACATTTTCCAGCCCCACTTACAGCCAGGTGTGGCCAGTGGAATACGTTCAGATTTAAGGAACATGAAAGGGAGTAATTTTTTGCAACTTTTGACACATTAAATTAAATAAACTTGCCCTGGATAATCTCTATGCCTTCCTCTGGCAGGGAAACAAAGATGAATGGTGTAGTCCCTTTGAACCGGAAATAGAAGCCTTGTACAGAACCTGAAAGATTCAATCCACCTCAATAGGCTGGCTTCCTGCGTGACCCCGTGACTGTGCGCAGCAGAGCTACTTACTTTCCCTGGACACCCACCCACTACTGGAGAGAAACAAACTTCTGACTTCTATAAGACTTGCATTTTTAGATCTTTGTTATATTGAAATACACACACATATTTAGACGTTTTGCATGTATATGAATGCAACTCTCCGTAGCTTATTAATCAATAAATTCACTTGCTCTCCACTTTAACAAATGCCGATTAATTATTATGCACCAAACATTGTGTTGGACAAATAAGATTCAATGGCTATAAATTACAGAGGGAGATTAATATAAAGGCATAGCTCTTAAAGGGCATATTTATAAGATTAAAAGTATAATTTAGTATGTAATTCAAAGTTGAAATATAAAACATGGAAAAGTAGCATTTTTTTCATTAAGACTCAGATGTTGACATTTTTACATATGCCTCCGAGAAATAAAAAATGCTTCCAATCAAAGAATGGCATACCACTGATTGTAAGGCAGATCTCAGATTTAGAGATAGGAAATAGGAAACAGGAAAACCACGGTCTTGGCACAAAAAAAACTACGGTAAGTAGAAAGGTTGTCTAAGGTGGTTCAATAAGAGCTTAAGGTGATTGTGAAGCCTTCTTAGGAGAAGAAAATGAATAGTTTATTTTCAACAGAGTAAGAGCAGGAAATGCTTTTAAAACCTAGGTTTTAGGGACGCCTGGGTGCTCAGTCAGTTGAGTGTCTGACTTTGGCTCAGGTCATGATCTTACGGCTTGTGGGTTCGAGCCCCGTGTCGGGCTCTATGCTGACAGCTCAGAGCCTGGAGCCTGCTTAGGATTCTGTGTCTCACGCTCTCTCTCTGCCCTTCCCCCACTCATGCTCTGTCTCTGTCTCTGTCTCTCCTTTAAAAAATAAACATTAAAAAACTCTTTAAACTAAATTTAATTTTTACACATATAAAACAACATATGTTTGGATTTTCCCAGCATCCCTAGCTGCCTTCTCTTCCTGATTTTCCCTTGGCAAATCATTCCTGCTCCACTCTTGGTCCCTGAGGACCAGAAGGGACTCTGTGATGCTCATGATCCAGGCCTGGAGGGAGTATTCACAATGACCCGAGTCATCCTTAGAACTTTTGTTGAACCTGTAAGAGGTGTGCCATTTTTCATCCCAATTGGCATCTCTTAGAAAGAGAAAATTTATGTGAAAAACCATGTTGTAAGGATTATGCTATATACATGGCTAAGCTACCTGTTTTCTGTTAGAATTTACATGTATTCCCAAATCAGAGCATATTATATGCAGGTCATCTTTCCAAATAATAAACAAATAGCTTTACCATAAGAGCTATTAAAACATTAACATTCATATTAATATCCAGAATAACAGTAAGGAAAGATTTCACATTCTTATCAGACTTGTTATTCTCAGATATAAATGATTCAGTATCTAACTATTATCAGAGGAGGCCAGGCAAGTTGACACAAACAATTTAACTGGCGGCTCAACTCTCAATACAGCGGGTTTTCTCCACTTGTATTAAAATACAATTAAAAGATTCTCTAGTAATTTTGAGTCCTATTCCAAATTCTACTAAAACAGCCAATGCACATCTGTGCAATTTTGATAAATTAGTATTTCATTAGTTAGAAGCAGCAGAAGCTGACCGGTTCCTACAAGGCTGATCCGATCAGCATTTTCAAAGGGGGAACCTGCATCCTTAGAAGGGCAAAGTCCTTATCAGTGACTCCAGTTATGCCTTTTCATCTATTTGAGGATAAATATTCTTTTCACTCTGTTTATCCAATAAAGCTTTTTGATTTGGTGTTTCCACAGATATGAAGTACAGTAAACCATACTCTCAGAGATAACACTGCGGAACCTTTTGTGCCTGTTTCTAAAGCACGTTTTCCTGGTCACATTTCTAAGTCTGTCTCTTCAAGGTCACTGCTAATTACAAGTGAGATACTTTAGAAGTTGCCTGGCTAAGAATATGGACTATGAAATCAAATTTCCTAGGAATGAGTTTCCATCACTTGTCAGTTACGTGGTTTTGGGGGGTCATCAAAAGCCTGAGGACTTCGGTTTGTATGTATACTCTCTGTGTCACAGGGCTGTGGCGACTAAGCAATAACACGAGCCACACGGTACAGGCACAATCAATTCCAGCTGATGTTATGATTATCTGGGCGCGTCAGAGCCATAGCATTTGTCAAACTTTACTCCTTCCGACAGGACAGCGGTGCCTGCTGCTCACTGCGGTCCAGCCACACTGGCCTCCGTGCTATTCTGGGAACAGAGCAGCACCTTTCCGCCTCAGGACAGGTGCTCTGTGGCTCTCTTGGCTTGTCCCCTCATTTCACACAGTCTCTGCTCAAGAGCGACTTCTTCAGAGTGCTGCCACGGGCAATCTATCTAAAAGAGCACCCCACCCTCAAGCCCCTGCCTTTTTGTCTTTGTTTCTCCTTTATAGCACTCGCAGCACTTTACTGCACATTCTTTTGTGCCCTTCCTTGTGAACTGCTGTCCTCTAGAATGTAAGCTTACTGAGGTGGAGTTCTTCCCTGTGTATTTACTGCTGTCCTCCGTATCGGGACCAGTGCCTAGCACATAGTAGGTGCTCAGTAAAATATCGTTTGAATAAATAGATGAAGAACACCAGTGGTCGCTTTCAGAGACAGTTGATGTTATAAAGGGAGTCATTTTGTACTAAAGTGTTGACTTCACTTAAACATGAAAATGTGAAATTCACTACAAGAAGCCAGGGTGCCAACTTGCTGGGGAAAGGCCAAGTCAGATGAGAAAAATGTGAGGACGCACAAGGGAGACCCACAAAGAGCCAATCTGCTCAGGACAGTTGGTTCTTATATATGACTGTGCAAAATCCTTGTGACACTTAGGCTTCCCCAGAGATGTATGTCTTAGCCACAAAGCGACCAAGGCAGTGTTTAATTTTTTCATTAGGAAAATATAAACATGGCCATAGAGAGAGAGATACAAATGAAAGTCACTTAACCGTTAACATAAATGAAACTATCATTGATTATAATCCAGAAACAAAGATACCATTAAAGTTGCAAACTCGGGGCACCTGGGTGGCTCAGTTGGTTAAGCATCCGGCTCTTGACTTCAGCTCAGATCATGATCTCACAGTTTGTGAGTTCGAGGCCCACATTGGGCTCTGTGCTGCTGTGTGGAGTCAGAGTCAGCTTAGGATTCTCTCTTTCTCCCTCTCTCTCTGCCCCTTCCTGCTCTCTCTTTCTCTCTCTCTCAAAAAATAAACTAAAAAAACAAGTTGCAAACTCACTGAGTTGTGTATTATGTGACTCCGTCTATATAAATACAAAATGATTAGAACCATGCACACTAACTTTAGATATTTTGTGAAAAATAGATGAACAGAAAAAACCTGGAGTTAATGACTATTAATAATCTGGAATAATTTGGTTTATTTCTTTCCTGTCATTTTTCCATTTATAGGTATTTGACATACAAATATGTAGCTATAGTTATACAGACATATAACCTATGTATGTTATATGATTTTATACTGTTTCACCTTTATTTTTTTTTTTAATTTTTTTATTGCTTTTTATTTTATTTTTGAGAGACAGAGAGAGACAGGTAGAGCAGGGGAGGGTCAGAGAGAGAGGGAGACACAGAATCCGAAACAGGCTCCAGGCTCTGAGCTAGCTGTCAGCACAGAGCCTGACGCAGGGCTCGAACCCACAAACCGTGAGATCTTGACCTGAGTTGAAGCCGGACGCTTAACCGACTGAGCCATACAGGCACCCCACTGTTTCACCTTTAAATAAAACATAATAATGTTACCATTTTAATCATGTCTCTAAGTAATTACAAATTCATGATTGTCACTACCTTTATCGTCAAATTTACATATGACTTGCTAAGCTATTCCTCAAATGTTTACCATTTTAACAGTTCTCATTTTTTTCTCTCATAAACAATTCTTGAATAAATGTCTTTGCATTCAAAATTTTAATCTATGTCGAACTGCTAAGAAATTATCTGTAAGAAACTATAGGAATTTTAAAGCCCCGAATATATTTTGTATATGTATCCTTGCCGAAATAGGGACTGATATTTTTCTTAATTTGGTTGGCTTCAGAGGTTTGTAAAAGATGTCTGTTGTTTTGATTATCAAGCATATTTCTTATAATTATATATGAGAATTCTCAAAGGTAGATATTAAACACTCATGCTGATTTTGTGAACTAGAGAGCAGTGCCCAGAGCACAGAATGGCATGACTGGGAAGTATATTTTGTATCAAGAGTTTTAAGCATGTATATATCTCTTGACTTACTCATCTCACTTATTACAACCAAGCCTAAGGATGAAACCCAACAAATGACAAAGGACTTATGTCCAAAGATGTTGACGAACTGAACGCTTGAACCATGTATGCTTTGCGATTTCATGTTGGTAGTGATTACTAAAGGCTCAGCTTTTCACCGTGTGTTTGCAGGCTATTTGTTATCATTTACGTGATTTATATTTTCGTGTCCTTTCCCCAGGTATCAGAAGTATAGAGTTCCAGGCTGCAATCTGGCAGCTGAAGTTAAAATTGCTTTGAAAATAACAGCCTTGGAATCTCCAATAAAAAAGGCAGTGGAGTTGGAGTGCACTTTTTTTCATCTAAGGAGAAAATTTCATCTAAAACATCTCCACTGTGAATTTTCAGAAGAGTTCAAAACAACGTTATAATTTATGAATACACTATTTTTGGCATTGAACATGTCACTGGGCCTATGTCAAGTTTGTGTTTATTATATATCAATTGTATGTAACTATTTAATATAATGATGTATAGTTATTATAACGTAACTGGTGTTTTCTCTGGAAAGAAAAGAATTCTACTGACAAATAGACATGAGTCATATTACCTGGAAGTATGTGAACTGAGAATGATAAAGATCTGGATACGCATGAAGAGTAGTTCCAATGACGAGTAGTAGCTCAAATTTGTGGAGAGATGAGCTAATATATCCAGTGAATCCCAAACACCATATCTTCAGAAGCGCTTCCAAATCAAAAAGTACAGTAAAAGCCACCTGGGAGAATAAAGAGACAGGGACATTGGAACATAAAACTATAATTTATTTCAAAATGCTTCATACATCTGTTAGTGTGTAAATTTCAGCTGCTGTTATATAAAACGTAAAGCCTACAATGATATAGAATGACATGTTATAAAAAATGAACACCAACTAGAACATAGAAGACCAAAAACATCTTAAGAAAGCAGGAAAGCATGTTAAAAGGTTAAATGTTCGTAAGTGGTATTATTTCTTTATTATCCACTATTTGATATTATTTAAATGTTATTGCCACTTATTGAATTCTGTACACACAGAAAGGCTGCATTTTTCCATAATTTGTATTTTCTAAAGGTAGTTTCTATAATGCATATGGTATTTTGTAAAATGACTTGCATCTTACTAAGCATCATCAAATTAAATACAATAGTGTAGATCTCATTTATGTTTTGGGCCACATAAATAAGCAAAGAAATATGGGTTCTATATCAAGCACTATGTGTGCATATGCACACATAAATATGTGCATATCATATATTACTACATTACTACATGACTAAGAAAACCAACAATGAATATTACTATATTAATATATTAGTACCACCATTTATCTATCACATTAATTTTATGAATTTGCTATTACTAATACCAATATTAGAAAATACACTCATAAACACAGCATGTTATTTTTCCTTTACTTGTCCTATGGGTAAGAATTCTCATTTTATGAACATTTGCAATGGAATTAAAGCATGTAATAGAAAATTAACTTATAATTAAAGAGCACAAGAATGGGTATTGGACTTAGTCAAACATATCCCGCCAAGAAGATACCAGATGATTTATTGGAAAATAGAAACAGTGCAGAGCTCTAGGCCAACACAGAGTATCGAAAGATATTTTTTTCCTCACTCATATTACTTAATAAAGGCCAAATATGAAAAACCTGCACTAACATCATACTCATAGTTGAAAAGTGAGAAATCTCCCCTAACATCAGGCAGAAAACAAGGCTGTCCACTCTCACCACGTTTATTCAACATAGTACTGGAAGTCCAAGCCACAGCAATCAGACAAGAAAAAGAAATAAAAGGCACCCAAATTGGTAAGAAAGAAGTAATAAGAACTAGAACAAACAATCTTAAAATTTTTACAGAATCACCAAAGATTGTGAATAGCTAAAGCAATCTCGAAAAGGAAGAAAATAGGAGCTATCGCAATCCCAGATTATAAGTATACTACAAAGTGGCAGTAATCAAGACAGAATAATACTGCCACAAAAATAAACACACAGATCAACAGAACAGAACAGAGAGCCAGAAAGAAGTTCATGATTACATGGTCAGTTAATCTATGACAAAAGAGGCAAGAATATGCAGTGGGAAAAATATAGTCTCTTTTCAACAATCTCAGTTGTGTTAGGGAAGTTGGATAGCTCCCATGTTGGATGCATAAATATCTACAATTTTTATATCTTCTTGGATTATTCTCTTTATGAAGGGAATAATCTCTTATTATTATTACATATTATATAGGGTAGTGGCTTTCTTTTCACTTCTATTTGCTACCCTAGTTTTCTTTTCACTTCTATTTGCATGATAAATAGAAGTCTTTAAGTCTGAAATGAATCTTTTATAGGCATCTTCTTTTTTATTCATTCTGTCACCCTATGTCTTTCGATTGGAACATTTGGAACAATTACATTCAAAGTAATTATTGATAGGTATGTATTCACTGCCATTTTGAGACTTGTATCTCCCTGGGGCTGTTTGTTGTGTTGTCCTTTTAAGGGCAAGGAGTCATTTTCCTATTGCCTTTCAGGCCCTTCCAGACCAGGGCCTGCTGACTTTTAAAGTTTCAAGTGCTATGCCCCAGGGATAATAAGAATTCCTGAAATTAGGCCCCTCTGGTTTTCAAAGTGAAATTACAGGAATGACTCTTCTCTATGCAGGCTCCCTGTACCTGGGCTGCCTGGTGTGAGGGTCTGTTACTCTTTGCTTCCCATGCCCGGGCATCCCTCCCCCCCACGGACAGTCCTCCATGCCCATCATCCCTCCCTCCCACGGACAGTCCTCCATGCCCAGGCATGCCTCCCTCCCACAGACAGTCATCCATGCCCAGGCATCCCTCCCTCCCATGGACAGTCCTCCATGCCCATCATCCCTCCCTCCCACAGGCAGCCCTCCATGCCCCATCATCCCTCCCTCCCACAGGCAGCCCTCCATGCCCATCATCCCTCCCTCCCACAGACAGTCATCCATGCCCAAGCATCCCTCCCTCCCACGGACAGTCCTCCATGCTCATCATCCCTCCCTCCCACGGACAGTCCTCCATGCCAGGCATCCCTCCCTCCCACGGACAGTCCTCCACGCTCTGGCATCCCTCCCCTCCAGGGACAGTCCTCCATGCCCATCATCCCTCCCTCCCACGGACAGTCCTCCACACCCCAGGATCCCTCCCTCCCACGGACAGCCCTCAAGGTTGTTTAGCTCTTGACCATGTCCCTGCCCTTCCTACCTTCTTCAATGTGGCTGCTTCTCTACATTTTATTGTGGGCACTCTATTCTGCCAGTCCTCACGTTGCTTTCTGGATTATTTACACTGATCTGTGTGTTATCTAGTTGTATCCGTGCAATCAGGTGAGCTTAGGGTCCTCCTACTGTTCCATCTTACCCAGAAGTCTTCAGTGTTTATTTAATTCAACATTTTCCTTACTGATTTGTTGAAGGGTGGTCCTTCCTTAATAAGGAATTATCAGGAAAAGTGGTTAAGCATTTTGATACTTCTAAAACAAGACTGCACTAACTATCCTTATGCAATACCAGTATCTTATTGGACTTTCATGTCTATGAATAGATTCTCAAAGCTGGTATTGCTGAGTCAAAGGACAGGTTTGCATGTTTGGTATTTTAAAAAATATTAAGGGATTATTTTCAAAATGTAATAATAACTCTTTTGCCTTCCAGCAAAGTAGGAAAGGGTTTCTTGTCTTAAATCTGAAGGATCACCAGATGTAATCAAACTTAATCAAACCTTTGCTTATCTGTTTATATATGTATTGATCATTTTGATTTTTCTTTTTAGAACAATTTTACTGTTCATAACCTTGCCAATTTTCTATGCTGGTGTTTTGTCTTTCTTATCAGTTTATGGAGTTGCTGATATTAAGGACATTAATCTTTGTCCATTATATGAACTGCAAATATTTTTTCTCTAGTCATTAGTTTGATTTTTAACTTTGGTGGCATTAGCTCTACAAGCTCTTTAGATTGTATATGGTCACATATCTATCTATCTTTATTATTTTACATTTTTTCTTTACCTTTTAAAACAAAATTGGACTTTAGAAGGATTACTATCGAGTCTTCATATCCAAGAACCAACTATTTTCTATTTATTTGGACAATTTTCTTTAATAAAAAAATTTTCCCCACAAAGATATCGTTTGCTTGTGAAATTTATTTTTGTGAATATTCCAATAATGAATTCAATGCATTTTTTTTGCCTTTTTTACTTTTTATTTTTTATCATTTCCACCTAGTTAGTTACAGTGGGAAAAGAAACATATTGATTTACCTATATTGACTTTCCATACCTGCCATACTAGATTCTTCTATTAATTCTAATATTTTAAATAATATCTCCTGGATTTTGTAGAAATGCATACATTTCATCTGCAAATGAAGGAAGATTTTTTTCAAGACTTATTTTGAAGTTTGCATTAATTCACTCAGGTACTACCCAATGAAGTGGCAAAAAGAACCCATAATGTGCTCCTAAATTCAAAGAAAGCTTTTGAGCGTTCATATATAATAGTTGCAGTAGGTTTTGGTAATTAATTGTTACCACATTTAAGGACTTCCATTCACTTCCTGTTCCACTTCAGAATTTTAGCTTTTAATTCATTGAGGCAATGGGGTAGATCACACAAGTCCTTGATGTTGACCATTTATGTCTTCCTGGAATAAATCTTAGATGGTAATGCTAAGCTGTTGGATGTTATTGAATAATATTTTATTTATAATATTTGTAGCTATTGTCATATATGACATTCATCTATAATTTTACCTGCACTCCCATTACCAGGATTTGGTTAAGCTTATGGTAATTTTATCAAATTTACTGTAAAGTTTTCCATCTTTTTCATGATTGATAATTTCTTAAATAAAATAAGAATGGTTATTACATCTTTGAATGTATTACATCTTTGATAGTAGGTATAACCCATGGGAACTCCAACCCCATGTGAGGGCAGGCTTGTGCTGACACATTTACAGTAAAGCTTAGTCTTTTTCTATCCATCTGGAGTCAATGTCAAGATTGAAGTTTTCCTCATCATATCCTTCTGAGGATGGACTTCTTCCTTTTTTCATTGAAGTGCAGACCTCATGTATGCTGTATTATGTGGGGGTCTCTGCTCTGACACCTCATGTTCACAGCCTCTTCTTCTACACTGGTTATAGCTCTTAAAACGGCAATACCCTTAGGTGACAAGGATATGCAAATGCCTAGCGGGTAGGCACCGGCAATCCACTGGCATTAGGGTCATCTCACGTTCCACACTCAAATTATACACACGTTTTTGGCCTTGAGAATATTCCTTAATCTTTTGCGTGTTCCGCCAAGCATTTACAATGTTTTGACATTTTAGATGTCACTTTTAGTTGCTCCATAGAGACATGATTCTCAGCCACTTTTGGGGCCACCCTGTATGTGTTTCTTATAATTAATATAATATTCGTGTTTGTGTTTAAGCATACTTGGATTTTCTATGTCTTTTGATAGGAAGATTCAACCTGTACACATTTAATGTGTCAAAATTAGACTTGGTCTTCTTTCCAGTGTTTCTGTAAGTCATTGCTATTTTATCTTTGAACTTTCTCTTGCCTTTTCTGAATTGGTCAAATTGTTGCTGATTTTTTTTCTCCCCGTGTTAATTTGGACATTCTGCAGGGCTTTTCTAATCCCACGGTCCAATTCCTAACTGTCAGAAATCAATCTATCCTTTCTTATTACCACATCATAATGAAATAATTGTAAGCTCCTCTCTCCCACATAAATCTATGGCTCACCCGTCACTCACACCCCCCCACCCCCGCCCCCGGAGATTTCATAGCATGTTTCTATCACCCCACGCTCCATGGGTGTGATGCCCCTTCCTAAATCCTGCTTTAGCTGAGATTGTTTACACATTTACTTCTAGTTTCTTGAACCATAATAACTTCTTTTCTTCCCCAAAGATTCTTATTTGGCTTTAAAAAAAATCATCTTTCATTTGGATCCAATATCCACCTCTTTTCTTTCTTTGTCAGCTTCTTCTCCAATCTACTTTTGCTTTTCTATTTCTCTGATATACTTATGATTAGCATATTTCGAAGTAGTTTGCTCAGATACATATCACAAGTTGCATACTCTCTTAAACTTTCTCTATCCAAAAAGCATTTTTAACACGGACATGACAATTCTGGCTGCATACAGATCTTTCCTCTTAATGGTCTATACAAATAATGACTCACTGGCTTCTATGTTCCAGTGCATAGATGAGTCATCTGATGCACAGTGTATTTATTTTGTTTTTGCAGGTTATTTAAGCCTGTTCAGAGGCTTTAAAAAATGATTTTAATGCTTGCAACCAAGGAAGGTCACCATGATATGTCTATTAATGTATCTTTTTTTTCTCCATTTAATCACCCTGAGATTTAGTGGTCCCTTTGATCTACTGATATGTTTTTCCTCAATTTAGGAACACTTTTCTACCTTATTTATTATTACTTTTCTTCTATCCATTCTCTTTTTCCTCCAGGAGCTAATATTAGTCACATTGAAGTGTCTAGTCTCTTTTGCTCTTTCCCCTCATGATTTCTGCCATTTCCCCCTACTTGATCTCCTGTATTAATAATTCTTTCTTGCGGTGCCTGCCTGGCTCAGTTGTTAGAGCATATGACTTTGTCTCAGGTCATTATCTCATGGTTCATGGGTTCAAGCCTCGTGTCAGGCTCTGTGCTTTGGATTCTGCTTTGGATTCTGTGCTTCCCTCTCTCTCTGCCCATCCCCCAATCATTCTCTCTCTCTTTCCTCTCTCTCTCTCTCTCTCTCTTCTCTCTGTTTCTCTCTCTCAAAAGTAGACATTAAAAATTAAAAAAAAATAATTCTTTCTCAACATCAACCCTGCGCTTTTTCAGTTCATTTTTTGAAAATTTTAGCCAATGTTTCAGAAGACTTGTTTTGTGCCTTAGTTGCCTGAGCTGAAGACAACTAAAAAACAAAACAAACCGCTGCTGTGTCTTCCATCAATTGTACTTGAGTGGGAAATTCTTGTACTCATTTATCTTGAATGTCTGAGTTTCATTTTCAGTTTCTGGGTCCCCTGTATGAGAGTAATTTTTCTTTGTTGTTCATGACTACACATGTGCTTTTGGGTTGTCTTTTATGCTTTCTTGAGTGGTGATAAATGAGGAGAAGTGTGGGGCACTGTGGTTTTTGTGGTAAGTGATGTAAAAGCCCTTAGCCCCTCTCCTGGGCACCAAGGAGGGAGATGTCCCATGCCAGGGCTCCCATGCGCTGGTCGAATCCATTTGGACCCCCTCCTACCTGGAAGTAATAAGCTTCTAGTGAGCCTCCCTTCCTGGCTCATCAAGGTCACTGGGGTTTTTTTTTTGGCTCTCTCTGGACTACAAGTGACTTGTGGGCAGGTCTAACCTCTTTGCAAAGTCAGGTGCAGGCCAACAGCGGACCCAAATGTCTGCCGTAAGGTCCTAATAAAGAAGTGAGTCTTTTCCAGTCCAGGCTTCTCAGCCCAGGACCTGTAACAATACAGGAGTCCTGTCCTCCAGACACGTGGGGGATCCCTGGAGAAACTGAAATGCGGACATGTGTGTCCCGAAGGTCCAATCGGTAGCCTGACCTGGCTCTCGCATCAGAAGAGTGGGCGGTGACAGGCACCCTCACATACATTTCTAAGCTCACCTGTATTTTCAGATTTTCCTTCCAAAGGAAAGAATGAAATCCATAGCAAAGTGTTTTTTTAAAAATAGGGAACTAGTCATAAATACCTGAAATATATCTAAATAGATTGTCAAATTATATTTAAACACAATTAATCACTTTAGTAACTTTGCATTTGCTATCAATGGTGTGGTATGATCTCTTCCAAAGATCATAATTCATAATTAAATATGTAGCTGGATCCATTTGCATTATTATTTGCTCAGTGGGAAAACCTATATGCTTTTCAAGCCTAGTAAGAGCCACTAGAAAAGGATTTAGCAAATTGTGATGTGATTATATATAAGTACTATATTCCCACTAATTTTTCTACCAGAGTTCCTGATTTCAGTACTCATGGATCAAACAAATACCTCATTTTTAACAGAATTTGTTCATTATTATAAGCTAGCATTCTAGTTCTCTGAGAAACAGTAATCCCAAAGTGGTAAAATTTTGTGAAAAATGTTATACATGAAAATATATGTGACGTACTTGTAACAATGGGTTATTCTGGTATAGGGAAGAACTATGTCAGGAATTAAAGGAGGGCTAGGAAAATGAAATTATTTTACATGCTCAGTGGCGATTTTGGTGTAGGCTAGAGGGCTTAGTGCAGGATTTCACTTCAGACGAATGTAAGTTTAGAAGTATCAGAGTGAATGCAGGGAGGGGGAAGAGATAGCAACCTTTCTCGGTGGGCGGCTCAAGCCCGTGTCAGTGAACTGAGCCTTGACAATGGCTGGACCGAGGAGGAACTTGCCAGGGTCCTGCTGTTGGCCATACAAAAGGGCTTTCTGCAGAACCCAACTACCTGGAAGAAACGGCCATGAGAATCATGTAGAAACGTGTCCCATCTTGGGCTTTCGACAAACCCCAGGTGGTCAGCACTGCAACCCATGGCAGGGTGGACCTCCCCTCGGCATTCCTGACCTGGGAGGGCTCACACCACTGCCGTGGCCCCTCGCTCCGCGGTCCCCCCGCCCCGCCGTGGACAGGGTGCCCTGGGACCCTTCATCTTTGCAGTCCATTACACCATGTGTGAGAGCTTACAAGTCAACACTCACCTTTTTTTTTTTTTAAAGAGAGAAGGTAAGACTTGTTAAGAGTGTGATAAACTTCCCATAACCATTTTTGTCACATTACTTGAAACAACTTGAAACAGCGCATGAAGAAAACAAAATATTTCTTTCTCCTTACAATTCTCCTGTCAGTGTTTTCCAATCGTTCTTTTCACCACCCCCCTCCTCCCCAACAAGCAGTCATTTTAGATATTTTGCTCCTAATCACCCCCCCATATGGAATTTTAATACCAAAGATATATATTTTTTTCACATACCTATCTCTGCTCTATATATAGAAAGATTAAGAGTTTTGGGCCTCTCTAAGAACCAATTTTTACCCCTTTAGAGGTGTTTTCACCCCTGCTGAAAACGCATATTTTATAGATATATCTGGTTTGATGTCACTATGGCAGAGTTCAAGTAACATTTTTAGGAATGGAGGTTATACGAGTTCTTTAAGCACCACATTCCACTATTCCTCTTCCAAATTTTCATGTTCTAGTAATACTTACAGAATCTAATATGTACTGTAACAAACCCTCTTGTCCTCAAGAAAATTGCCAATAATGGAGTTCAGATTTAGAAATTAAAGGAGTTGTTCTAAGAAACAGTATTACATTTGTTTCCAGGAAATATTTTTTTTTTCAAGTGAAAAGTAGGAGAAATTAAATGCTTGTTTTCTAAAAGAAGTTGTAATCGGACTTCTGGGACTAGCAGGTAAAACAGTAAGATGACTGCCAAATTTCTGAAGCTAAGGAGAAACACAACCACTGGAAAATGACATGCATCATATATATGCAACAGTAGAAATTGTTTTGCCCTTTTAATTTGATGAATAATGTGTGAACATTCATAGGTGACAAATTATAAATGAGCTGATTGTGCCATGCAGGTCCGAGAAGATAAAATGAGAGAGATACCACCCACATAGAGGAAAGATATTTGGAATATATCATCCAAGAATTCTGTTGTGGTCTCTATTTCACACTTTCAAAGAAACATAATGGACATTATGAGAAAATGAAGGCAAATCTGTCACAAAAGTAGATTACAGGACAAAAGTTGCGAGAAATTCAATTCAGGTAACCCTGTTCTCCTAAATGAAATTCAGATTCAACAACACCAAAATAGAGGATTATCTGCATCACTCTAGAGTTGTCTGTAAATCACCTGCTCTTAGTTGATAGCATTCCTTAGGGATTCTACAAAATTAAAGAGCAAACTTTTGAAAAGTCACTGAATAGTTGAAAATGGCATTATTATATGATTTTTCCCCTAAAAGGGTACTGTCCAAGTCCTTTAGAAAAAAGGACCACAAAAGTTATTGCCAGCAGAAACCTATTTAATGAAGTTTTCCAGAAAGGAAATTAAACTTCTTGATAATCTGAAAGTCTGCTGTTACAGCAATGAGTTACTTTCTTAATTTGGTCATTTCTTATGATTAATGAGCTGAAGTATGGGTGTCAGATTTTATTGGAACCAAAACAAATGGTTCTTTCATTTAATGTCATTTTAACAAATATCATAGAGCCAGATGTCCTCAGAGGGACACAGAATCACTTTTCTAGAAAAGATGATTTTCTGAAAGAAGAAAACTGAGTCCATGTTTTACAAAAGCCTTTCTGCCTCAAAGACACTGCTGTCACAGAAACACGGGAAATGGAAGACACATCCTGGAGTTCTAAACAAAGGAAACGTCTCCTGAACAGAAACCTACAGACACACATGCTGTTCTTCATCGCTCGTTTCATTGTGCTCGCTCTCCTGTCACTGGTGACTTTCTTTTCTTTCTTTCTTTTTTTTTTTTTCAGAGACAGAGAGAGACAGCATGAGCAGGGGAGGGTCAGAAAGAGGGAGACACAGAATCTGAAGCAGGCTCCAGGCTCTGAGCTAGCTGTCTGCACAGAGCCCGACGCGGGGCTCGAACCCATGAACCGTGAGATCATGACCTGAACCAAAGTCAGAGCCCAACCAACTGAGCCACCCAGGCACTCCGACTGGTGACTTTCTTAAAGAGGAATTTTGTTAACATTGTTAATCTTCAATGCATAATACTGTGCTGATAAATTTCTGTTAACTGTACAGTCTAATGGATACCCTGATATGTTTCTGTATTTTTATATGACAACAGGAAAGTATTGTTCATGTTTTATTATGTAAGAAGATGAGAGCATCCAATTTAAAATATAAGTATGTTCATTCTAAAAATGTGATTTTACGTATCATATGTATTGTGTTTGATCTGAATTAAAAATGAAAACTCTTACAAAAGGAAGTAAATATATCTTTTTGTGTTTATGCATAGCCTAACAAACCCACCTTTTTCCTGTTTCTTAACTAATTTTAAATTTAGGTTAATTGGTCCAACGTAGCAAAACTGGTCTCCAGCTATAGAGTGAAACAGCCGAGCAGCTTCATTTATGCTTCAAAGATGTTTTGTGAACTGCAAGTTGACTTTCATGGGTACAATGGTCTATTTTGGATTTTGGAAATTATCCTGGAGTATATAGGAACTCGAAAAACTACCTCAGGCCCTTTTATGATCTATTTTAAAAACAAACTTTCTAACACATTACATAATGCTATTGTCTTAAATACGGAATCGCTGTTAAGTCTGTAAACTTGAATTTCTGCTATTACGGCAATTTTAAGACTCAAATGGGTTAATAAATTCCTTTAAAACATGTGGCAACATAATAGACTTTCCCCCAAATGGCAGCTATTCCTGTTGTCAGTATTGGCATATTTGAATTTAACTCATAAAGATGTCAGTTGACATACTGTCTGCTCCTGTGGCTTAAACCAAGATCGTGCCCGCTGCTTGCTCTTGTCAATACCATTCTTTCCGAACACCACCACTCTGGGCCCACACTCAACTTCTGCGCGGTGGTAGAGTTGGGTAGTTGAGACAAAGAGCATGTGACCTGAAAAGCCTCTGGTGTTCATTATCTAGCTCTTCAAGAAAAAGTTCATCGACACTGACTTAAAACTCCAACTGTCCTTGAAAACTTTAAAAAAGAGAGTATTTTATTAAAAAGAAAGTAAGTTTGATTGAAATAACTTAGGAATACTCATTTGAAACAAATCATTTTGATTCATGTCGAAGTTTCTGATATGAGAAGTCTGAATAAAGGCCAATTGTGTTTGGGAAGCTCAGATACCCAAAATCACTTATAGAATTGGAACAAATTCTGAATGCTTTAACAATAAAGAATAAAGCAATGTCCACAAGGTTGTAAAATGAACGGAATCACCACCACCTAGTTGACTAAAGTCAAATTTCTTTTCAGTGGTTTGGGAAGGAAGCAACAGTTTGTGGACATGTAACAAACATAAGCGTCTGCTGTAGAATCCTGCCTGGCTGGCTTATTTATTTATTTATTTTTTAATTTTTAATACTATATACAAAAAGCAAATAGCAAGGATTTACCAACTAGACCTGGGTTCTCCCAATGCACTTAAATAGTATCAGCGAACTCTATTTTAAATTATTTGAAGTTCTGTTGTCATTTCATGATCACAAATGAGCTAACACATAAACACATTAGGGAAGAGATCGAATTCATATGTGAAAAAATCAGGTAAAATTTACCAAAGCATTCTGTTCTATTCCTATGTTCCCTGTGGATGGCCTCGGTGTTCATCCTACAGGGCTGATTTACTATGACCGAGTTCCAACCCTGGGCAGTGCTACACAAGAAATGCTAATGTGATCTCCAAGGTCCAGGACTTCTTCACCAGCAGACAAAACTCGCTCCCAAGAGACTAGCGTAATCCCAATCACCAGCAGCCATTTCTGCCCGGATTCCCAGGCAGAATGTGTCTGCTTCCATCTCACCTATCTTCCTACCGCTCTCCACCCAGAGCCTTTAATTAACCTTCGGGTCTCATTCTATGTTGAGCAATTTCTTCTACATCCTCTTACCCTGCTCACTGAATTCACTGGATCTGCTTCCTGTGTCCTTCCTCTGCTGGTTCTGTCACAAATGTGCGGCTTCCTCCACAGCCCTTTCCAGAAGAGGATGCTCAAGCTCCAACATCCCATATAGTCCACGTAGGATAGCATTTGGATGACGAAAAGATGGCCCATCCATTAGCCCTCAACGCTCCTTTGAGGTGTATTCCAACAGGGTAAGACATCCTCTCACCGGACTCTCCCTGTGGCTGCTGGCCATTATAGTCTCTCGAACAGCCCCTTCTATATGCCCCTGCCCACACTCCCTCCCCAAGAACTGGCCTCACATCAAATGACTTCAATGTCATGTGAAGACTCAGCCGACACCTAGTTTGATACTCCCTTCCATCTTGCCTTAACTCCATCACTATGTTTGAGCCACTCATCCATGTGACACTCCATATTTTGTATTTAGTTATCCAGGATTATTCTGAAATCCCAAATCTTGGATCCCACTCTCTGATCACAACCTTACCTTCTAGGCCTCTCAGGTCCACCAGCCTGAAAAAATTTCAAAGCTGGCTCAGGCTGAGTGTTGCTTTTCTCCCCTTTAGGCAAGACCTTACAAAGGGACAAATCTGTCTATATTGTCATCATTATGAATTTGTAGCCTCAAAATTCAGCTGGGTCTTTAGCGCTGCAATTGATGTATCTTTAATTTACTTTTTTTTTTTTTTTTGCATTCTCTACAAGATCCATTTCCTCTCTCCTTCCTCCTGACCTTCCCATTTTATACTCTTGTTATCTCTCCGGACATATACCTTGCTTCCTGCTTCAGGAAGAAGTAACTTCATTGGGATTCCTTCAAAGTGCGATCCTTGCATTACAAATTCACCTGCAAATATTACCATTGGTCCATGTTTCCCTGTGCTTTTAATGACAATCCAATCTTTGTGTGGTGGATTTGCAGCAAAATTATGCTAACTTTTCAGGTGTCGGGCTGGATATAATTTCTTCGTGAGCCTCGGTCACTGGGACTCCGCAGCACAAAGCAGTTATTGTTTACTGACTACATATCTTGCTAAACTGTAAGCTCCATATATCACACAGCAATTAGCAGCATCACACCACAGTGAAAGTTTAGTACAAATGATATTTTGTTACAGGCAACAAGCCTCCATGAGGAGGGAAATTCATAAGTGACTCCTTAAATGTTTCTTGATACCCACATAGATGTTACTATTCAATAGGTGTATGCCATCAATTCTTCTTCTGAAAAGTTTATGTGTGGGTGGATTGAATTTGTATTAACCAAATCCATTTTTAAATGTGCTGAGAGAATTCTGGATATCTTAGAGAACTCAGCTATATGGCAAATTGATTTTTTACATGGAAAATGCTTTTATAATAAAAAATAACTGAATCACTATTTTTCTGCTTTTTAACTTTACTTTTTCATATACTGGATTTCTTGAAGTGTAATTTAGCTGTATATGAATACCTCACTGAAAAGACATATGGATTCTAAAGAGTTATCTGTCAATCAATTTTTCCATAAATATGTAATCATTGAATTCTGAGATGTATTTTAGGAATAAGTTTTCATAATAAAAAGTAGTCCCGGGACAGCATTAAAATATTCAAGAACCAAATATTAACAAAGTTAATCCATAAGAAATAATATTCCAGGGGTGCCTGGGTGGCTCAGTCAGTTAAGTATCCAACTTCAGCTCAGGTCATGATCTCGCAGTTCGTGAGTTCAAGCCCTGCATCAGCCTTTGTGCCAACAGCTCAGAGCCTGGAGCCTGTCTTCGGATTCTGTGTCTCCTTCTCTCTCTGCCTCTCCCCTGACTGTGCTCTGTCTCTCTCTAAGAAATAAATAAATATTAAAAAAAAAGTAGTACTCCAAAACTCTAGGGTAATATGTAGGGTGCTAGAAAATGCTTATTTAATCACTAAACCTATCTGCCCCTGACTTGACATCGTTAGTGCAGGTGGGAACACCTCAGTGGCTACAGAAATTATCTGTGTTACCAGGATTTCCCTCCTGCCCTCTCCCTGGTATTGCTGAGCTGACTTGCTTGTTTACAGTCTTCTGGGTCTGTGCCTGCTTACACTTAGTAGGAAACAGACTAACACAACTTGAGAAAGGGAGAGAAAATGAGAGGAGGCTATGAACATAGCAGATTCCAAAGAGTAAGCCCCAGGCTGAAGGGGTTACCTCGGCAAGGGGAAACCGTGGGGAAGATCACCCAGTCTGAGGATGACACAAAATGAGCCAGGCAGCATGGCGGCCAAAGAAACACGAAGAAGACAACGAATCAGCTTTGGTCAAAGTCAAGTGATATGCAAATTGGTTTTACTCTTCATATTCATAAAAAGCACTCTTGGAGGTTCACCTTTCTCTGGAAAAGTGGAAAAGTCACGTGCACCCAAGCGGGTCGCTTACCTCTGCGAGATAGAACTCATCGTATTGCCTCCTGAAGCTTTCCCCTTTGTGGTAGTTGCTGGCGGCCACGATCACGTCCACGGTCACCATGCTCAGAATGAACATGTGGAAAACTGATGACCGCATCATTTGCTGAGGAGGCAAAACACATAAACTCTTAACAAAGAGAAAAAAAGCACTCTAGGAAGTTACCTCAGTTTTATAGAGAAGAAAATCGAGGCTCAGCAAAGTTCATGAACTTTCCCACTGTCACACAAGTATTGTAGGTGGCCCCATCGTTTGGACCCAAGTCTACTGCCTACACTGAGATGAAATGGTTAGGCGTTCAAATCTAAGCCCATTACTGTAATGGCTACCATGTATTGAACGCTAACTATTTCAGGCTATACTAGAAGTATGTGATTTACTTTATCTCTTTTAATAATCTCCACCATAGCCCTACACAGCAGGATATATTACTCACTTTTCCCAGTGAGTTCAGAGAGATAAAGTCATTTGTCCAAGATCACACAGCAAGTACACAGTAGATGTGGGCTCCACACCCAACCAAGTCTGTTTAAAGTCCATTCTGAGACCCACTGCCCCCAACGGGGGAGACAATATCCAAAAGGAGAGAGTGCACGCCAAGGGCCTTGGGCAGCAAAAAATAGGAGACAGAAGCTGGCCGACGGAAAGGACCTGAGAGCAAAACAACAAACCACTAAGACCTGAGAGCAAAACAACAAACCACTAAGTCACGTCCCTTGGAGCCAAATTCCAGAGATAAGTGCCACCATGTGTTAAGGCGCTGTTGCTTCCTGGCATGTTAGGGACATGGATCCTCACATTCAATCTGACTTGACCAAGGGGAGCGGAGGAGGGAGAGAGAGTTGGGGAGAGAGAGGGATGCAAAACTTGAGAGACTATTGAATGCTGAGAATGAACTGAGGGTTGTGGGGGAAGGGGGAGGGGGGAAAAGAGGTGGTGGTGATGGTGGAGGGCACTTAAGGGGAAGAGCACTGGGTGTTGTATGGAAAACAATTTGACAATAAAATATTATGGAAAAAAAAAAAGAAAAGTCTTCAGTCTTTGCAACTAAAAGAACCTAACCATAGCAGAGCCTCGAGATGGGAAAAGAGAAACGGGACTCAGGACTGCTCCTCTGAGTACTGTGAGTCGAGCTGCCGTCTTATGCATCCATATACGTGACCGCCCGTGGCCTTCATCACTCTTGTGCTTGTCTATAAGGACATGGGCTCCAAACCAAATTGCACAGAGCAGAAATTCCACCACTTACAAGTTTTGTTGCTGTTGGCAAGTTAGCTAAGCCTCTCTGTGCCTCAGTTTTCTTATTAGTCAAATGGAGATAACCATGGTCATTCGGAAGGTTGTTACCTTTTTAAAGGAGTCAATATCCATAAAGCGCGTGGACCAAGTGCTTGCATATTAGAAGTGTTCTATAAAGATTTGCAATAAAATAAATGCAGTTCTGGGAATCAGGCATTTTTCTGTCCAGGAATGGGAAATTAACTGTCCAAAGTCAAAGAATTAACTATGTTGTGTATTGGACTGAGTCGAAGAGAGATAAATAAGAGGGATAAGATCTATTAATTTGAGAGACATCAGAGCCACTGGAAAAGCAGATATTTGGTAAGGTTTTGTGTCGGCACGACTCGGGAGGCATCCTTACATCCGTGTGACTTTGACTTTATTTTATAGGTAATACAGAATCAAATTCCAGAACTGCCAATCAACACATGTAAATGCACATCAATTTGCTCGCGGGAACTCTGACCTTCATAACAAGATAGGCAAATCAGTTGGCAACTTTCTTTTCCCACCAGAATTTTTATTGTTATTTAGTCTTCCCTGCATTGTGAGAGTTAAATTCCATAACTATTATTCCTTTCCTATATTCTTTTCAACATAATGTTCTATTAAAAACATTTCAGCTGATTTCTACTTTATCTGCATGACAGAAAAGCCACAACTCTCTCTTTCTATTTTCCTTAGCTGTGGATTTGTGTCTTAAGTAAACTGTTATTACTGAAAGATCCAAACAAAGCTTTCAGCCACGGCTGTCAAAAAACTTTTAAATTGGTTTTGTAACTGTCACAGCTTCACTTTGGTGCTGTCGTTATAATTAGGTTGTTTTTTGTCTGAGTGTCTACGTGTCCCTGTTGGTACAGAGTCATTAAAATAATCACTTACAATGGATTTTGATACACTATAATCACCATTGCTTAGCTGACTTTCTCCAAAGTAATGACTTTCAAATATTAAATAAGAATTAAGGTGATCAGTATGTGCAGTAGCTAAATCTGAATATTAGAACCAGTGACTCTAGCTTTGAAGTAAGAGCTGGTGACATGGTCCACTTCAGTTCAATTCAATCCAACCAGCATTTGACACTGGCTGTCACTTTCCTTAATGCAGAGAGCTAGAAACATTATGTTTAGACTCCTGATTTTATCTATAGGACAGTCCAAATTTATACTCTTCTATTTTTTTCTTTTATAAAAATATATTTATTTTTGAGAGGGAGAGTGCAAGTGGGGAGAAAGAGGACACAGAGGATCTGAAGCAGACTCTGCACTGACAGCAGAGAGCCAGATGTAGGGCTCGAACCTACAAACTGCAAGATCATGACCCGAGCCAAAGTCTGACACTTAACTCCTGAGCCACCAAGGCGCCCCAATTTTTTATTTTCTTATAAAGATTAATGTAAAGGGAGATGCTAAAGTGGAGTCAGAGCCACAAAATATTATGTAACTTGAGATTTTTCAGAATTATTTAATATGAATGTGGATATGTATATACATATATAAACACACTTATACATGTGTGTATGTTTATTCACGTATGTAGATATTTTTGTATATAGTATAAGATTCTTTGGATCCTGCATACACATTCCATTTTTTAAGGTTCTCTTCAATTGCAATATCATCTTGGTTTATATTTTTAAGAAATCAGACAAGCTTTACATATATTTTTAGTTTGGCTTTGATCCCAGAAATAACAATTTCTGTATGTGACCACTGGAATTGCCAAAATGCAAATAGGAGACTATAGCAAAACCATCACCAAGGCAGAGTATCTGGCAGTAATGCTCGGGAGCCTTCCTACCCAGACTGTGGTCCTTGAGCCAGGGGCTTCCTGGGAACCTATTAGAAATACAGATTCTCAGGCCCCATCGCAGCCCTGATGAATCAGAATCTGCACTTTTAACAAGGTCGCCAATGATTAATGGGCATATTAAAGTGTGAGAGGCTCTGAGGCAGAGGATACTCCTTCAGCAGCAGTTTAAACTGTATTTTTTTTTAATTCACCATTTCATGAGTCTAAAAGTCTAGAGTCACTGAATAGAATAGCACACATACTTGCTGGAACAGTACGGTAATACATTAGGATACACCATCACAGTACATTGGGATACACCATCATATCCTCCCACTCCAACTCCATGATCAAAAAACAACTACACCAGGTTCATGAAGACAAAAGTGTGTGTTGACTTTCCAACCATTTCGGGGAGTATTATGAAGACACCCTCAGAGACTCTTTCATAAAGTCTAGGAGTGCAGGTGGTGGCTAGAGTCCAGAAAAGGCAAGAAAGTTTTTCCTCCTTACATCTCCAGAAGTAATGCAGCCTTCCTGTCACCTTCATTTTAGCCAGGTGAAACTTACTTTGGAGTTCTGACCAATAGAACTGTAAATAATGTGTTGGTTTAAGTCAATAAATTTGTGGTGATTTGTTACAGCAGAATAGGAATCTAATACAAATATTGTTCGTGATATTGACATACACCAGCTCCAACTGTCTCCCATGAAACCTGATTGTAAAGAACACCAGTGCTACAAAATTCTTCCACACCAGGGAGTTCCACCCAGCTCTGCTTCAAGTGGAAGAACAAGAAAGGTCACTTTTCTTTATATTGAAGTCTACACCGAATATGAGGAGAGATCCTCACTCAACTCAAGTTGACACCAACAAGATGTGTTACCAAAACAAGAGCTACCATTTGGGTGCTTGGTTAGTGGCAAGTTTTGGTGCAACTATACTGCACACTTTGATGCACCACAATGCAAAATTTTCATGTAATCAACAACTCTGTGCAGTAGGCATTTTGTTATCGCCTTTCATGTATGCAGAAAGCATAAGGGAGGGATAAGTCGACTTCCAAGCTCCTAGGGGTAGAAAGTAGTCTCAGGTGTTTCGAACCCAATGTAGGTGCTCTCTTGCCTTCTAACAGGCAGTCTCAGTGCCTCTGATGCTCAAGAAGAGAGAGCAGCCTTGCTAAGTGTTTCTGATTAAACAGAGGGAACAAGTTTGAGAACCTTGTATTTGAAAGCTGAAGATGATCTGATCCTTACAGTAGGGTGTAAGATCGCCGAGGGGGCGCGTGGGAATGTCAGTTTTACAGACAGGCTGAGCTGAGTTCACATCTTGGCTCTGTGCATGAGTCCACTTCTCTGTGACTCAGTTTTCTTATGAGAAATGGAGGTGGGGCACCTACGTCTGCAGGTTACAACATGACTATAAGAGAGACTATTAGTATAGAGTCAAGCCTGCAGCAGACATCTTGCACTCAGGACTTTTGTTACACTCAAAACACTTAAAGGTAGAGATACAATCAGTCGCTTGTGGTGAAGGTAAGAATGTACAACATGAGAAATCAAGTGAGGGGAGAGAACTAATCTTGAGAGGGACCATGGGTGTGTATAGACTTTCGAAAAGGTCTTACGCTATCCCATTATTTGGCTTGAGTACTTCATAGGAGCTATTACTATTAATTTGTTCAGGAATTTTGCTTATAAAATAGTGCCTTAAAGATTCTGAAGATTGTGCAGGCAAATATCCAACAAATCAAAACTGTGGCCTTTGAGGCCACAATAAGGATAAACTGGGATAATGAAAAGTATGGCTCAGAAATCAAATCTTTCTTTATATTGCTGCTTGAGAAGCACTGTCAACAATCGCCAAATCATGGAAAGAGCCTAAATGTCCATCACCTGATGAGTGGATCAAGAAGAGGTGGTATATATATACAATGGAGTACTACATGGCAATGAGAAAGAATGAAATCTGGCCATTTGTAGGAAAGTGGATGGACCTCGAGGGTGTCATGCTAAGCGAAATAAGTCAGGTGGAGAAGGACCGATACCATATGTTTGCACTCATAGGTCTAACAGGAGAACAGGAGAAACCTAATGGAGGACCAGGGGGAGGGGAAGAGGGAAAGGGAGTTGGGGAGAGAGAGGGAAGCAAAACCTGAGAGACTATTGAATACTGAAAACGAACTGAGGGTTGAAGGGGGAGGGGGGAAAAGAGGTGGTGGTGATGGTGGAGGGCATTTATGGGGAAGAGCACTGGGTGTTGTATGGAAATCAATTTGACAATAAACTATTTTAAAAAATAAAAATAAATAAATTGCTGCTTGAGAGAATAAAATATCCTACCTACCTTGGTAAACACATTTCAGGCACTGAACATTGCATCAGGCATGTACTAAAACTGTGTTTTAATTAGATTTCAAAATAAACATTTGGAGAACAACACAATTACCAGATGAAAACTCTCAAACCGGCCATGAGCATACGAACAAGAACATAATGTAAAAGACCAAGTGCATAAACCTAAAATAAGTCTCTCATGTGCACGTGGTACATTTTTTTGCTTCCTGTCTTTAGAAGACATCTGGATGTATGTTACTTCTATAATCAATATACAAAATAGTGCTGTCCGATACAAAGAATTTGTGTTAAAAAACAAATATATTTATATCAAGACTGAAAACAGAACCAGTAGATGTCCTTAGAAACTCTGCCTTTCTCATCTGCCTGCCCCTGGCCTGTCCCGGGAGAGCTAGGAGATAGAAGGACACCCACAAGTGACTTCTCTCAAAGGTACCAAGCGACTGTGATACCGTGAAGACAGGTCAAGTCCTGACCGAGCTGCTTCCTTTCCTGGACAGTAAGCCAGGTAAGAGAATCCCGAACATGGAAGACAAATTGTAGAAAGAAGGAAGAGTTTAGTAAGACACTTTTGTCTCTGGCCAGCATGAGCATATCACTCTACTCTGCAAGAGTCAAGTTAGATGTTAAATCACAAATCGTCACACAAGTATCTATTACTGTTATCAACATTTTCCAAATGCCAACTCCAGACTGTATAACCCAAACTAGATTTTGATGAGAAGAAATGCATGCCTCGCCACTAAGAGGGACTATTATGCTAAGCCAGTGGCTGAAATTTCTTTTAGCCTGTGTGGCAGAGCCTGGAACTGAACCTCCCTCCTGCAGCCACAACCCTGGCAGCGCCCTCCCACTCTGACTCCAGACTTAGCCATGTGACTTGGTTTGGTAGTAAGACAACAGCAAAGGTGACGTAAACAAAGATTTAGAAAATATTTGTGGGTTGAGACTTACGCTTGCACCTCCTGGAACCCTGAGCCATCACACTCTCCAGGCAGGCCTGCGGCATGGTGGTCATGACCCCGTCTTCTTTCCCCCAGAGTCTGCCGTGCACCAGAGGCAGAAATGCCAGCGCATGAGCTGCTGAGGATGCTGGCTGACTGCAGACACTAGATGAGGCTGGCAGCGGAGCCCCAGATTCGTGAGCAAACATTAGTGTCTGTTGTATAGGCCATTACATTCTAGGGGTGGCCTGCTGTTTAGCAAATGCCATCTAATACACCCATCAACACCGTTTCCTGGAGCACAGAGCTGATGTCATCACTTAGTCTATGAGCACTGAAGTGGGGCCAGGAAGAGTGGTTTTCATTGCTGGAACAGAAATGTGTCATTTTGAAAGGGGCAATTTAGAAAGGGTGTGGCTTCTTCAAACTCTCTCTTCCACCTTATAGTGACCTTAGAAACTAGGTGCTTCAGATGGGATTATCAAAATTTTGTTATATATAGATAGATATACCATCTCGCACCGAAGGCGGGAACACAGTTGCCCCACCTGTGGTGTGCTGGAGATGCAGCTGTCACGTCTCCTTTCTCTAATTTCATGTTCAGCGTCATGTTGTTAACTGGAAATTGGCCATCATGGGAACAGGTAACACCATGGAGATTAGCAAAGGCTACCAATCAGGACCCTCCCACTTCGAGATGGTTGTTAAACATTTTAAACCTTTGCAAGCACACCGCTGCCCACGGCCAGCTGTCCCAGCTCTCTGGCACCTGCTCATTACTCTAGGCTGGAGGGTATATATATTGTGTCGTTTTGATACTTAGAGGCCCATCATGACCCATAATGCCAAGGGCACTCACATAGACCCTTCTCAGTCTCGATCCTCTTTTTTAGATGTATTAATGCAAAGTAGGTAAAACAAATGAGGACACTTAAGTTCAAATAATATAATCTTGTTTCTAGAAATATAACCTTCTATTTGCATTTGATTCCAAGGAGCTGCACCAGTCAGTCCTGGGCACAACAGGACCCAGGGTGACGGCTGGCTGGGGAGGCCACTGCATGCGTTCCAGCAATAAGCCTCCATCAGGGATGGTCACCTGGGTCGTTCCTTCCTCACAGTCCTCTGGTTCTGACCTACAGCCAATTGTAAGGGAAACGCCAGAGTGCGGAAACTAACATGTTCTACTTTCTCACGAGGGCTCCATAGGCCATGTAGTTACTACACAGCCTCACCAGATTTTGACAAAAGGTGCCTAGCTATCAGTACAGTTGTGAGTTTCTCTTTATCTTCATGAGTACTTTAGTGAGAAGTTAGGAAGGCCCACAACAGGGCTGCTAGGTAGGGGACGCTTAAACTATGACAATGTTAAGATCTTTGGGCACGTTCATTGACATTCCCATAGCTAATTAAAATGTCTAGACATAGAATCACTTGAAATTTACTTGTATATGTTTACTTTTATTTTTTGTATTAAATGGTGGGCAAATGAACATAAAACTTTTGTTTTATCTTTTTGTTGTTTTAAAAAAATTTTTTTAACATTATTTTTGAGAAAGACAGCATCAGCAGGGGATGGTCAGAGAGAGAGGGAGACATAGAACCTGAAGACAGGCTCCAGGCTCTGAGCTGTCAGCATAGAGCCCAATATGGGGCTTGAACCCATGAACTGTTAGATCATGACCTGAGCGGAAGTCGGATGCTCAACCGGCTGAGCCACCAGGCACCCAAACTTTTGTTTTAAATTCAAGAAGGGAACCACAAATTCAAACATGAATTTAAATAGCGGTCCTGTGGGGCACCTGGATGGCTTAGTCGGTTGAGCATCCAACTTCGGCTCAGGTCATGATCTCATGGTTTGTGGGTTTGAGCCCTGCATTGGGCTCTGTGCTGCCAGCTCAGAGCCTGGAGCCCGTCTTCAGATTCTATGTCTCCCTCTCTCTCTGACCCTCCTCTGCTCACACTATCTCTCTCTCTCTCAAATGAAATAAAACATTTTTTAAAAATTAAAAAAAAATAAAAATAAATAGCGGTCATGTTAAATAAACTGCAGATCTACCACAGGGAAGGGCTTAGATTGTTACATCTGATGAATTCAGAATTAAACAATTAATTGTTTAATATAGTATATAGTATCTTGAATTGGGAGATTCATTTTGACATATTTAAATTATTTGGAAAGAGAGAAAAACAAATTTGAGGGATTGAAAAAATACACAAGAATTATACCAACTATGAAATGACAGGTTTTTGTTTTTTTTTTTTTACTCTGTCCAAACCTGTCATCAGCTGTCGAGCTGGGAAGGATCACAGTGTTCCTTCACGCCCTTCAAGTGCACTAATTGTGCCGAACACTGAGAAAATACAGAGCAACTTAAAACCCCAACTGGAGACCTTATGGAGGGTTGCATATTCAACCCCAGAAATCAAGACTCAGAAGAAGAAAAATGTATCCTTCACTTTTTCGAAAGGTGACAATGTAACAAACATTGAATGGAAAATTGTCTCCAAAGACTATGTTATGAATGCCTGGCATAAGTTAGTAAAGGTCTCCTGATTAATATAAATGTAAATACTGAAGGATCATGGGACTTACTCAAACTGGAAGATGAAAATACACAACAATATAGGAATTTAGTTTGGGATCATCTGAAACGCAAATAATTTTAAAGATGTTTTGAATATTCCTTTCTTCCAAGGAGTCTCAAAAATCAAAGATGCAAAACCATTTGATCAACAGAAGACAAATCAATAAAAACAGAATAGTATTAATAATTTTATCTTTTTAAATTATGTCTGGTCTCTATTCTGACTTTAATTATCACTTGAACTACATCTATATTCTATTTATCTAAGTAAATATGTAGAGTATATAAATAGATATGTATAAAATATTTAGAATTAAAAATCTGCACAACTGATTCCTCTCTTTAGTTAATTCAGCCATAACTGGTTTGGCCAAGACTAAAACTGTACTCTTTCAATTAAAATTTTTAATGTATAATATTTATTTTGAGAAAGCAAGAGAAAGAGAGAGGAAGCAGCAGAGGGGCAGAGGGACAGGGAGGGGGGATAACAAGCAGGCCGCACACCGTCAGCGCAGAGCCTCATGCACAGCTCGGTCCCGAGAACATGAGATCTTGACCTGAGTCGAAATCCAGAGTCTTAACCCACTGAGGCATCCAGGGGCCCCTCCCTCAATGAGCCGTCTAGCTACCTTCTTTTACCTTTTGTTTGTGCTGCTTTGTCTATAGCTACTTTATTCTCCCTGTTTTTCTTATTTCAGATTCTTCTGGAGTTATTTTTTTATTCCTTGTATCCCCCGAAACTTGCCTTCCAAGCCAGTTGTTTCATGTTCTGCTGTTAGAACTGAGGACTAGCGCGTGTGTGCGCGCCGGGATTCGGGAGAGGGGTCACTGGCATCTAACCGGAGGGTAAGAACATGTGTTTGCTGTGTGCGAGGCTGTGCGGCTCCGTGACCAAAGCATGTACGTGTGTAATTTGATCATGTACGTGTGTACACTCACGTATAATCCCCCAAGTTTCTGCTAAGCGCCTCTCAGGTGAAAGCTGTGGTGGAGGCGGCAGGGAGTCGAGAAGAAAGTGACCAAGCTTAGCTGAGCAGCCAGAGATCACTGTATTGAGGGAGTTTCGTTTGACGCTGATTTTGAAGGTAGGGGCATCCGGTTGGGGTGGAAGGGATGATTCAAGGAAATTCAAAAGACTGAATTAATGATAGACTTGAAGACAGATTGGACTTGGGGAGGATGGTGAGGGGTGCATCTCAGGTTCCAGAGACGCAAGAAAAACCCCGTTTCTAGGTGGGAATGAGTCAGGGAGCGGTGCGTGTGGTTTTCAAAATGAGAAGGGTAATGTGCTCATGAGAAGAAGCGGGGCAGCTCTGTGGGGCTCTCAGAGCGCAGCCCCGTGATGCAGACGCAGGGCTGGGGCAAGGCTGGGAGGGCGCCGGCCTGCAGGTGTGCATGAGAACCGGCTTCTGCAAGTGCTCATAGCCATGACGGTCATTTCTATGACCTTGTGACCACAGCATCCCGCGCACCGCGCTAGGCATTTTACGCCCATCATTTCTAAATCTCACAAAACCCTCAGAGATGTTACTATCCCCATTTTTCAGGTCAGCGAGTGGAGGCTCTGGGAGACACAGCAAACTGCCCCGCCCCGGTTCTCCTGGGCCAGTCTCCGCTGGACCGCACTGTCTCGTCACCTGGGTCTATGAGTAGAGCGGAGGTTTGCTTGTGGATGGAAGCGACATTCTCCTGGGTTCAATCAATTCTTGAGATTGTCTGCCAGTTTCCGGGAAGGTTCATTAAGAAGACAGACGTCTGAGAAGTGCTTAGGATGTCACTTCATCACTTGAAATACACACATCACACAGTTCACCTCCCCCAATCCCTGCCTTCAGTGGAAATTTTCTCAAAAAGCATTAAAACACTAGGGTAATAATTTTGTCACCATTTGACCTACTTATGGTAAGAGCCTATTATCTCTGCTCTTTACAGATGGAGGCGCACGATGTTACCAGAGAGAAATTGAGCTCGAGCAAGCCAGGACTCATGCATACTTTCATTTTCTTGTCAGCGACTTTCTTCACGGTAATAGATCACTGAGTGTGTTTTGGAAGGTGGCTCAACTGTGCAGCCACATCTGTCAAACTGTCAAGAGATGAAAACCCCTACCTGAGAGGCAGGGGGGAAAATGGCTTGTCAGTGTGGCAGCTGAGGACTGAGGCTCCAACTGAACAGAACTTTTAATCGTGCATTAGAGTGACCCATTCATGCAGCTGTTGCCTGTGCGAGAATGGAATTTAAACACCAAACGACCGGCTGATGTTAAAAGAGTCTATTGAAACTTTTCACTTTTCTGAGTGGCACCATGAAGGACACACCGAAGAAACTTTCTGAATGGTTTTGGGAATCCCACGGAATGGAACGGCGCTAATGCCCAAAGAAGGCAAGAGGTGTGCATCCACAGGCAAGCACTAGTATTTTAGACGTAGCTTTCTAATATTTCAATGTCTTCTCAGTTAGAAGTGATGCAGAATTGCACAGAATTCCTAGGAATCGTTTGAAAAGAAAAGCAACAAATAAATGGTTACATTTACCAGAAGAAGAAGGAATCAACATAAAACATAAGTAGCCTATGACTATATATAAAACAATGCCATGTAGCTCTGTCAGTTAGGCATCCAATTTCCGCTCAGGTGATGATCTTGTGGTTCCTGGGTTTGAGCCCCACATTGGGCTCTGTGCTGACAGCTCAGACCCTGAAGCCTGCTTTGGGTTCTATGTCTCCCTCTCTCTGCCCTTCCCTTGCTCATGCTCTGCCCCCACACCCCAAAAATAAATCGCATTAAAAAATTGTAAAATTGTTCAACATTCACAGAGTATAATCAGGGAGATCTAAATTTAATGTTATATCTTCACACCATCAGGTGTAAAAATCCAGTAATATCAATTGTAGACAAGGATGCGACAGGAGAATTTTTACAAGTTGCTGGCAGGAGTAAAATGCGGCACTAGAATCCAGGGGGCCAGGAGGCAACATCTCATAAAGCTAAGGTTCCTCTTTACTCCAGGAACTTCTCTCCTCACTGTGTGCACTGAGATACTTCTCACACATGCACAAAAAGTCAGAGGCAGGCAGAGCCAGAATGTGTGCAAGAGCAAAACAGTGAAAAATAGCCTTGATGTCCATCAATAGGAGAATGAATGGATGGATGAATGAACAAATTGTAGTGCATTTTTATTGTAGAATAATACACCATGCGAAAATGAGTGGTTAAAAATACCAGGTAGATCGTGCAGGACGAAGTCCCTGGTCAGTAACCGGCTATGCGACTTGCACCAGATGACCTGAGCTTTCCGTGCCTCAGTGTCATCTGTTCAGCAGACGTCACAATAGTGCCTACCTCTGTGGCACTGTTTTGGGCATGAAATAATTAGCGCCTCAAACACACAGTGTGGCTGACACATGGGGAGTGGTCTGCAAATGAGAGCTGCTATTATTTCTAACGGTGGATTCATAGGTATTCTTCCTGTGTTTTTACATTATTTCATATTTTTTATGCAAGAAGTGATTGAATATTATATAGTGAAATGGCTCCAATTCACAAATTATTCACTTGTAAATACACGGGACCTACATGGTGTTTCTTCAAAGAAACTATTTTATACAGGGTGACTTCAACATCAGGTCAGGCCCTTAAGAGTCTATTTAGCCCTTAAACAACTTAAGTCCTGTAAGACTTAAAAGTTTAAGAGGGAAACTATCGCTGAGTAATAACTCCTGAGGTCAAGTCCTACTACCCATATGGCCAAAAAGTACGCCCCTTCGCCACCAACTCCACGAAGCTCACAAGGGTCCTGAGCAGTGGCTCTCGCAGGTAGAGATGAGGCAAGGCTTTCAGAGGGGATGAAGAAGGGAAAATTACTTCCGGTTCCTGCTGTAGGAAAACTTTGCTTACGTGGACTTGCTGCTTCCGTTCCATTCCCGTGACCTACTGCCTCGGGCCAATCTCCCACTTCGGGTGGGCAACTGTGAAACTGGTCTCCTCTTCATGCTCCTCTTCGGATGTTTTCCGGACAGTCCCTGGAGAGCTCTTAAATGGGAGGTCACCGAACTCCGTTGTAAGCAGCCATATGTGGGCAGTGTGCAAGAAACAGAGTAAGGCCAGTCTTCAAGGAGAAAAATACAGGCAGGATGCACAGACAGAAACAAAGATGAGAAATTCTGTGGCCTCCAACAGAGAGTGAGAGAAACACAAAGGAAGCACGGCTGCCTGGTGCGTCTGACGATACACAAATGCCCCCTGTGAGCATAAGGTCTGTCCCTTACAATAAGCAATGCTTGAGTAGTCAAGCATTGACATAAATAGTCACCTAGTCCTCATGACTGAGGAAGGAGACCCCATCCCTACTTTACAGAACTACGCCCCAGGTCATACTAATATTGCACAGCCGAAGTCGGTGGGTCTCCGGAGCCTACTCCCTAAGAGGCCACCATAGGGTGACTTATTCTCCCTCAGGAACAATGCTCTACTGGGTACTCCTTCCTGGATTACCCAGGGGGGGAGGTGTGAGAGGGAAGGGGGTCAGGAGCCATGTGCTGGAGGCCGGTGTAGCACAAAAAGAAAAGGAAACCAGGTTTAAGTCTTGGCTCATCCTTAGTCTCAGGCTTTTCCTTGTCGCCTCCAGCATCTTGCTCTCTCAAAATAAACAAATAAACAGTAAAAAAAAAAAAACACCAACAAAACTTGGAGTCAAAGTTTCAAACAAAGTTCTACCCTCAGAACAAAATCAAGAGTTTCTTCAATACTCAGATAGGAATTCTGGGTGACCAGTTTGCCATCTCTCAAATATTTACCCATACCTAATTTTTCTGATCTATTTTAATAATGGCCAGATTACTAACTCAAATTAATTATATCTGTTCATATTTTTTATTCTGATAAATTCTACTATTTTTGTTAAGATAGAAACTGGTTTTGGTTCTTTACAACTATGTTATTCCTGACTCGGACTACATTTCTTTTCTTTTCTTTTCTTTTTTAATTTACATCCAAGTTAGTCAGCATCGAGTGCTATCATGATCTCAGGAGTAGATTCCAGTGGTTCATCTCCTGCGTGTAACACCCAGTGCTCATCGCGACAAGACTACATTTCTAAACTTCAACCCCTTTATTTCATATGCTGAAGAAGACAGAAACTTAGGAAATAATCATATTCATGGCTGGGTCCTGTTGAGCCCCTGCCACCATGTTTGAGAAGAGACATCAGGGCAAAAGCATCCAATATTCTCCAACTTTGAAAGGTATCTTCACAAACAGACTCCCAAAGTACTGCTTGTTTTAGACTTAAAAATAAATGCTTGTATAGAAATGCCAAGTGTTATTGGCAGTATCAACTCAATTTCTGGTTCCTAGAAAAAAGAGCAACAGGACAAATAGAGATGCTTGTACGTGAGAAGTCAAATGAGTACTTGCACAAGCCAAGAAGGTTCTATATTCTTCTTTCACTTGACTTCTTGTTTGGTAGACACCAACTGAGCCTCTTCCGTATATCAGGAATAGTTCTGGCAGCGACCATGACCGTCACGGTCCCTAATGTTATGGAGTTATCTCTGGTGGGGGAAACAGACCTTAAGTAATGAATGATACTATTTTAATGTAATTTTCCAAAGTTATGATAAACACAAAAGAAACGCAAAGCATGATGTAGATATATACAACCAGGGCACCTAATGTATTCTTTGAGGATGAGGAAGGCTTCCTTAAGGAAGTGACTTTTGAGATGAGTTCTAAGTGAGAGAGAAGAGTGTTCCAAAAAGAGGAAACACTGAAAATGACAGTGCCTTGTGGAGGCAGCAATGCTATTTTACAAGAGATATAAAGTGTAAATGCAGGAGTAGAAAAACTGGCTCTTCTTGTTAACCTCTAGGCTACCTCTGGAGGGGAATGATGGAGAATAAGCTGGAAGGAATTAAAGCAAATACTTATTCTTTAATGCCATTTCTATAGTTTAAAATATGCTTTAGGAGAATGTAATGTCATATTTTGCTCATTTTAAAGATAAAAAGAAGTCATATATTCTACTGTCTGTCCTTGAGGGTGTGAGATCAGTATAATCCAGACAGGGGCGAGTGAGTGATTCCAATGAAAATTGTCTTGTCACCTAGTTTTTAGATGGCATTAGTCATTAGTAAAAAGCCAATGAGTATTTCCTGACCATTTTATTTTAACTATGTTTTCTTTACCTGATTCTTTTCTTTCTTTCTCTTTTAATTAAATGACGAATGGCTAATCAATTTTTCCCTCAGACAGGAAATGCACTGTCTCCCTATTCTCAGCTCATGGCCGCTACAAACAGATCGATCGTCGGCCATCCCACTTTTCATTCGTACTCCTTCAGATACGCTCTTCCGGAAAGCTTGTTGTAGGACCAAACGTGTAAAGCTGAACTGAGCAGAACCCCCTTCGTACTGAAATGTTAGAATTTATTCACCCTCATTTCAAACCATATGTGTCATTAGTCACAAACCCTATCAAGCATGCCGCCAAACTCACATCGAGGTCCACTACGCGGGGCTCTTGGATCCAGCATCATCGACATACGTCTAGCCTAACATTTACCTACCTCTTCACGGACCTTTAATTTCCTATAACCCGGCACAGTGCCGCTCCTTCATTACACTCTCCTGGCCATTAACCTCCTGTCCTCTCAAAAATCTGTGATAAGGAATCCAGACTGCTTTCTCAATCCAGACTACAGTCTTGTGGTATCTATTCACAAGCACTGGATACATGTTAAGCACCGTATTCGGGGGCCCTGGAAGACTCTGATCTGGTACTCATAGTAGGCCTGATAGATTTTTTTTTTTTTTAACACACTTCCACTTCCTTGGCATATTTTTCTGCACTGGATAGAGCTTGGAGCCAGGAGCCAGAGACCCACATGTAGATCCTGGCTTCTTTGCTTGGTAGTGGTGCAACTTTAGGTGCCCACCCAGGCCTTCTGGGTCCTCACACCCTCACCTACAAAGGTGAGAGAGCATGGCTGTCTTTCTCCATCATGGGGTTGTACTGAGTGAGGGCCTTCCCTGACCTCTAGCATCCTGCCTTACTTCTTTTTTAAACAATTTTTTAAATGTCTTTATTTTATCTTGAGAGAGAGACAGAGAGTGAGCAGGGGAGGGTCAGAGACAGAGGGAGACACAGAATCTGAAGCAGGCTCCAGGCTCTGAGCTGTCAGCACAGAGCCCGATGCGGGGCTCGAACCCACAGACTGTGAGATCATGACCTGAGCCGAAGTCAGACGCTTAACCGACTGAACCACCTAGGCGCCCCCTGCCTTACTTCTTTAAAATCTTCATGACTCTTGTAATTGCTAGGTCGATGCTGGTTTTCCTCCGCCAACCCGGAAGTGCCTGTCAGTAATCTCCAGGAAAGCAGGACTATCTTAGTGCCACTAACTATCAGCTAATGATGGGTCACTGAGTCACTTAAGTGAAAGTGCTTTTCAGACAAGAAGTGACCACTACCATGCTGTTGTCACATTACTCTCAGTAGCAAAAGCAATACCACACATTGTTATAGGAGTTAAATTATTAGCATTGTCACCATCCAATTACAACAGTAAGAAGCCACACAAAATTATATTAGATCTTATCAATACCCCTTGTAAATGCTTCTTCTTTTCCTCTTCATTCTTCTAACTAATAGAAATAACTGTATAATTAAATGCCACAGTAATGGTTCAACGTATAATATTTTGCTGCTTATGTATCAATCTCTGAAATGTATCAATCTCTGAAATGTATCCATCTCTAGCCCCCACCTAGAGAATGATCCAAAAGAAAGGTGTGTTCTTATCCTGAAGCAGATGAAAAACCCTTCCCTGAATCATGGGGAGGGATATAAAGAACTATATGGGCAGTCCGTTATAAGAAGAGGATTTGTAACTGAAAACAAAAGACAGCAAAGAGAATAAAATTCTCCAGGAGGAAGAATCAGTGCTGTGTCCCCTTGATGGTGTGGCTCGGCTTGCCACCCTTAAACAGTAGGGAAATGAACACAGTGAAATGCCATGGGGTGGCAGGGATGCCGCTTTCAGAAAGTTGACATGTTTTGAGTAAGAATTACTGATATTTGAGGGCAAGGAGGGGGTCACAAAGCAAGAGGAGATACCAGTGTGATCCACCAAGGGAAAGAAGGGGTTTATTGGGCTTTAAAAAGAAATTGGGGTAGAGGATAAGTCCAACACATGCACAGGCCAGAAACACCATGGGACATCTCCTGATTGCTTCCCAAGGCCCTCGGGTCCCCCCGCAATCCCACAGCCTCATGTCTGCAGCAGGTGCATTTGCTTAAGAAGCATCTTTATTCTGCCCGTTGTTCAGATAGCCTGCAGAACAAGCTACTATTAAAAATATTCCTTCCCAGGTCCTTGGCAAGGGACCTAGTTAAGTGGATTGTGATTGTGACCACCCTTGCTTAAATAATCCAGGCCTCTGAGGAAGAATATTTTTACATCATTTAACATGACAACAAAATACTTCACTGATTTAATACTGTTGGAACGCTCGCATTACCTGTGTGCATTCATTCACTTGAAATTTACCAAATCTTTGCTCTGTATCTTAGGGGGAGGGAAAGGTAGGTCCTGGGAATACAGGATGGAGTAAAATACTATCCCTGACTCCAGGACCGTAACTCTGGGTGGACATAGAGTTCGGAGAGCTGGGGATTTCCTTGTGTAAAAGCCAAAGCACTCTCCTGCATGAGTTTTAAAAATGGCATCGTACTGCACCTGGAGGCAGGCCGGGGCGCGTCCCTGGGGCTTGTTGACATCGACGGCTACCAGCTGCCAGCCACCAGCAGCGTCTTCATGGAACATCTTTGAGACAAAGAGGGAGATGAGTCAGAGACACTTAATCTGGAACATTGAGAACTCCTACTTTATGTCTCCAGCGCTTACATTTTTTATGTTATCAAAGACATGTCTTTTTATGGATTTATATTTAGAACATGAGTCATTCTGATTATGTTCGTCTGAACACTGAAAACTCAGATGAATAATAATCATAACAGGAATGATGGTAATCGCTAGCCTGCGTTTATCGAGCCCTACGATGCACAGGTCCTTTCTGCTTTATACATCCTTTGTGGATGATTGCCCAAATAGTCCTCTTGACCAGACTTTGAAGTAGGCATTTTATCCCCATTAGATGGGTTATTGATTATTACATATTAGACCCAGAAGAAAATGAAAATTAGAATTCCCAAGCATTATGTCTGGTGTGAAGTGGTAAATTTTTATCTTTATCTAGTGGATATTCCTCACCTGGCCAACAGAAAAGTGCTGCTCTCCGGGTAAATAATATAAGAAGTGTGCATGTGGCACAGGCATAAGGCTGGTGTTATTTTAATGGTAGGGGACTGACATATCAGACTCTGTGAAATTATTCTACCTAGGCCAAATTAGTCTGCTCACTAGAATTTTATGTACATATTTATGAAAGGAAAAGTAGTTTCTTTTGCCTTAAAATTCATAAGTGATGAAATCCAGAATGGTACAGGATACTAAAATCTGATATTCTTCGAATTGGATATCTGGATTGATGGCTGCCTAGGTTATTATCTTACTGCATGTTCTACTCCCTCAAAAATTAGTCATCCATCAATCTTACAGCCGGTGGGAAGCCACTGACCACTTATATTTTCCCACTAGTATATTTTCTTTCCAATTCTTTACGGGCATATGTGTAGCAGGTTGGTAGGGAGGTAATGTGGCGTTAACGATTTTTATTTTTCTAAGGCACTAACTATAAGCTAGTTTTCCCCCCTGCCCAAGGCCACAGTTTCTTACACAGGAGTAAACATTCCCTTTGCCATACTTATTCATGTCCTAGTGTTAGTCTGGGTTCAAAAAGGTAATTATCGATGGAAATATGAGCCCATGCAAAGATCCCGTATCTAAGATTCCTGGGGGTAGATCATTTGCAGAAAGACAATGTTCCCTCTATGAAATAAGTGAGGTAGTGAGGGACAAGTGCCAACGTCTATAGGTCTTATATGCATTTATTAGAAAACAGTTTTTTTAGGGGCGCCTGGGTGGCTCAGTCGGTTGAGCATCCGGCTTCGGCTCAGGTCCTGATTTCATGGTCCGTGGGTTCAAGCCCCACATCGGGCTCTGTGCTGACAGCTCGGAGCCTGGAGCCTGCTTCAGATTCTGTGTCTCCCTCTCTCTCTGCCCCTTCCCTGCTAATACTCTGTCTCTCTCCCTCTCTCTCAAAAATAAATAAACATTTAAAAAATTTTTTGGAAGAAAACTTTTCTTAATGGTTGAATTAAGAATTTTCTATAATGCCAACCTACAATTTAGAAAAATGGTGTATCAGATGTTTGTGCCCCAGAATCAATACTTTTCAAATATTGCTTTTGGGGTCTTTGCCAAGTGCGTTACTTCATACTTTAAAACATATACAGAGAGTACCTATTATATGACATCCTACAAAATCTTGTTACACATACGCTCAATTTAATTATCCCATGAGGCATTATCCTGATTTATCTCTACGTTCTGTTATGTTCACCTCAAGCATAGCTACCATCTGTCTACATACCATATGTGTATTTTTAAAGATGGAGGTACACATTTACCTGAAGAGTCTTTGATCAAAGATGGCAGTTACAAATTGCTTTGCTCAGGTGCCCCCAGAATCAGGATTCTGATTCCCTTTAGAATGAATTTTGAAAGGTGTTCTCAGTGGTAGAATCAAGCCCATCCGCATGAATAGACTCATTCTGAGACTTACATACATTGGTTGAAATGCAAACCTTTTAAGGTGCCTTTTAAAGCTCCTGTCAAAATTCTGGGTGTCTCCTTTTAAGGAGAAAAGACAAAAGCAATCCTGTCAGTCACTAGCTAGAAATCTCTGGTACAGACGTCCTATGCTTGCTTATCAGGACACACAGGATCCCCGGGGCACAGACTTGCTTTGATCAGTAGCAGACTAATTTTCTCTGTGAAATTATTTTTTCTTCCAGCTGACCAAAGTCAAATGAATCAATTTAATTGTTAGTTAAAGTGTTCTCTCAAGGTCACCCCTTTGTATAAAATGAAGTGAAGGAAATGCAGACATGTTCCATTTCTCTTTAGTCCCCTGAATTAGAAAACAACATTTAGATGGGTTAATGTGACCGCCACGTGAGGTAGACAACAGGGCATCCCATGCCAGCTGCCGGTTGTCCCTCCATATCCCTCAGGGTGGCCCTAGGGGACCATAATTCGTAGGTAAAGGTTAGGTACATGTGCACTGTCAGAGCCCGCCTCGATTCTCTTCTGCGCACACGTAGCCAAACCGTAGCCTTGAGTGGCCTTCAAGCCTAGCAGTTCAGTCCTCATCCAGGCAAAGTGAACCAAACTCATCCCCACCATCAACCAGTGACAGAGGGCTGGTGACAGGTGTCTGAGGCGAAGCGGCTAAGGAGTGAGAACAGAGGCCTGGGCTGAGAAGCGGCTCAGCTCAGGGCGTTTCCTACTAGCACACCCGTGCGTCCCGGCACCCAGCTTTGGGACAACACCCCCACACTGCTGTGGCCTCATGCACGTGCTGTTCTATCACAGACATAGGGGTCTCTTGCCCTTTATCCCAACACAGAGCTGAGCCCGGGGCAGCCGTGACCCACAGCTGATGGCTGTGCAGGCATGGAAGCCACCCCCTCCGTCAGAGCTCTGGCAAACTAATGATGACTCCTCTGAAATTTCCCACCTCATTTTCTCTACCCAAGCCCTTTGGCATTATTTTCTTCTGTAATTTGTTTCTTAAGCAGTGAGTCAAAGGCAGGCTGCTTTGTTACTGAAAACAACAACAACAAACGCATCCATTTCTCATCACCAGGTTCTCCTTTGCCTCTTACAGTCCACATCAGAGCTAATTCCTCTTGAGCTGCCTAGGGTATCAGAAAGCCCCTTCGGTACCCCATTAATATGTACAATTTTCCTTCTCAACACCAGCCCTCTTGGACAGGCAAGGGACCCAAAGACACCAGCAGGTCCACCAGCCTGAGATCCTCTTAGCCGGTCTGTGAGGGTAACGCACACAGAACCGCGGCAAATGGCTGGAAGGGACTCCAGTTCTGCAGAGCACACAGCTGTGCAGTCCAACAACCATCTCCGTTTTATTCCCTTGATGCCTGTCTCTTTTATTAGACTCATAGACTAGTGATTTCGTTTTTAAAACTATTCCATGAGAAGTCCTGGTGCACAGAGTTCTGCTAGATTTTGCAAATGGAACAGAATCGCAGGAAAGGACGTCCCTCCTTCCCTCAGACATAAAAGCATCAGGGCCACTTGCCTGGTGGCTGGCGAGGGGCTGGGCGGGGCGTGCAGCCGGTTGCCAGGCAGCCTGGGCAACGTTTAGCCGAGGCTGCTGCGGGAGCTTCGGTTGCCTAGCAACCGGGTCCTCAGCCACAGCGTTTTTCTTAATGAAGGTTTTTCACGATTCTCTGTGTGATTACCTCTGCTGAATACCTAGACGCATTACCTCTGAATTACCAACCTATTCCTCCTGATTAGGTGTAATTTTGCATCAGAACCATTTTTGCACAACTTTGTTCAAAGTCCCTTCACATTTCACTTTCTATTCAAACGGCCGGCTGGTTTGGGGAAGCATCGAGCACTCCTTTTCCAGCTGCGGCTTAATAAATTAGAGTTACCTAATAAGCATAATGGGGTTTTAAAGACATTTTAGGTCATCTCTCAGCAACACTGAATGTGAATTCTGTGCCGAGTTCATAGCTTTACGCTCCATTTAATTCTCAATGTCTAAAGCAGAAAGCACACCTTGTAGACATTGTTGCCTGACTTAAAAGACAGGCCAGAGAGGACCTTGAACTTTATTTCATAGTTCCCTAGAAGAGATGACAGAAGAAATGAAAACTAGATGTGCTCTTTTTTTTACATGTCACCTGTGATATAACCTATATAACATTTGAAAAGTCTTTCAAAGAAGCTTGAACAGCTGTTTGCCAAAATTGAATAGTATTAATACTATTTCCTCTATAATGAGTTGGCTCATCAGTTCAAACTCACAACGCTGTAAAGATGCTGCTTAACGCTTTTCCAAATAACAGCATGTTTAATAGCATCTTAGTGTGTAATTCATAAAAGCTCAATCTGAAGATTTTCAAAGCAAAATTTGGTCCCTGGCTGTTTCACGAATACCTTTGTCCACAGACTTGTATACGACTGACACATTAAATTTCTCTTACACTTTTGGGGTGCCGAGGTGGCTCAGTCAGTGAAGCTTCAGACTCCTGATTTGAGCTCAGGTTATAATGTCACGGTCATGAGATCGAGCCCCGAGTTGGGCTCTGCACTGAGCATGGAGCCTGCTCAGAACTCTCTCTCTCTCCTTCTCTTCGTTCCCTCCCCTACTCATGCTCTTTCTCTCAAAATTAAAAAAAAATTAAAAATTTTCTCTTACAATTTAATATTAAAATAGTAGTCAAGAGCAACAAAGTAATTTTATGCCTGATTCAGAAACTTTAGTTTCTGTCTCATATAAAGATTCAAACTAGACTAAGATATATAAACCCTTCCTTTCCTCTTTTTTTTTTTTAAGTTTATTTATTTACTTTGAGAAAGAGTGAGAGAGTGTGAGTAAATGGGGCAGTGGCAGAGAGAGAGGAAGAGAGAGAATCCCAAGCAGGCCCCACACGGCCAGTGCAGAGCCTGACGCCGCCCTTGAACCCACGAAGCCTTGAGGTCATGATCTGAGCCAAAATCAAGAGTTGGACGCTTACCTGACTGAGTAAGCCACTCAGGGGCCCCATCCCTTAGTCTCTCCAAACACACAAAAAAGAACAGCCCCCCCCAAACCACACACAAAACAAAGCCAAAATTTAAAACAATGACATTGGATCTGGGCTACCATTCTATGTAACAACTGCCCTGAAGCTTTAACTAAATTCTAGGGCACTCCCAATTTCCTGGGAGCAGAGGGGCCCCCTTCTGAATATGGAGTGATTCCTTAAAAATCACAGAGACGCATTATGAAGTCTATACTGTGATCGGACCATTCTGAATGAAATGTACTGGCTCCAAAAATAATTCTAATCCATAAAGGCCATCATATTGTTTTCCAATCACATGAAGAAAATGGGAACTTCTACCATTTCCATTTTTACCTGCAAGCCCTCTGAAGATGTGTAATGACTGAATGAAATCAAAGGTGTACAGTGAATGTGGCGACAACCTTGGTTTTGTATCAAATCCCCCCCCCCCCCGTAGCTGATGAAAACACAGGGGCCCTCACCCTGTCACCCATAAAAGCGAATCTGGCTGTTCTGGGCTGAGGCCTTTGCACCTGCATTTCTGAATAGCTCCCTGGGTGGGTCTGACTGCAGAAGACGCTTAGCACAGGGCTCCCCCAAGTTCCCGAGGGGCCCACTGAGGGTGCGGCCCGGTGGGTCATGGTCTAGTGGGAAAGGACGTCACCCCTCCCCCATGGGTACCTGCGTGGTGGCCGTCGAGGTGGTGCTGCTTCTCGATCCCCACATCTGTTGAAACTGTACCCTGATTTCTGCAAATGTTTCAATGATGACAGCGATGAACACGTTCTAGAAGAGAATCCCAAACCGTGTTTACTAAGGACCTGGGATGAGGAAGGAAGCGGAGGGCAACCGAAAAGCAAATAGGAGATCCGCGGAGGGGGCGGGGGAAACAGATCCCGCGGGGACAAGCTTCTGGTACCTTCACGAGCCAGGCCAGGAAGAAGATGAGCGTGATGAAGTAGAAGTAGGAGCGCCAGCGCGGGAAGCTGTCGATGGCTCTGTACATGAGGAACACCCAGCCCTCCTGGGACGCCGCCTCGTAGACGGTGAATATGCTAGTGCCTGTGGGGACACAGCGGAGCGGACTGACGCACAGCGGCCTCGACCGCCAAACGCTTCTCAGCAAAAACAATCCATACTCATCCACGCTCGTCGCGTCAATGACAAAAGCGCTTCTAAAGGGAGTAACAGCGCATGCAATTTATTTTATTGTTCTTAGGACTTTGACAAAGTTGTTTCTGACTTCAGGCCAGGGCACTTTCATTGGCAATAAATACCTTTATGTTATGTCTGTCGTTGTTAATTGCATCTAAGAGCGTGGAAAAGGAAAGGAACCTTCAAACCGAGTAAAGCTATAATAAGAAATCATGTGTGCAGCATAACCTTGCCATTTGGGGCTTAACGCTTTCAATGTGCTGAAAGCACTTGTCATGCTTTGAGCCAAAATAAAATAAATTTGAGAACGGGGTTTCATCTGAAGTCTTGTTCTCATAGGGACACTAGCGTACCCGAGGCTCCAAAAATTAATGTGATGGAGCCTTTGGATTCCATGGTGTTTACTGAGCACCGTAAGGCAATAAATCATCAAACAGCACTTGGTATTGGTTAGGGTAACGGTCTCATCGAAAATACTACCGGTGATGGAAAGAAAGAAAAGGGAACAATATGTGGACGGACTCTTGTTACAGCTAAGAGAACCTAAAATGCTATTCGGGCAAAAGGCAGTGTTTACCTTTCATGACATTACGAGGGATGTGTTATTTCCCCATTTTATAGATGGGAAAACCAAAGCACATAAAGAGTAAGTAATTTATCTAAGGACGCATACATAATAATAGCGGAACAAGAATTAGTCCCGTCACTCGGGAAAGAGGCCCTGGGTAATCAACTGTGATGGTGTCTTGCCTCCTGACATCTTTCTATGGTTTGTTTTCCCCATCTGTAAAATGGGTAAATGATGTCTCATAGTGTTGTGAAGATAGTTTCATTTCTGTAAAGCACTGACACACGGTGAATACTTAATAAACTTTGGGCACTATTATTGTAAACACTGAAAACAATTGCTTAATAGTATTTTATGAGAAAGCACATAAATAAAAAGTATAAAAGTGAGTTAAAGTTGTTTGTAAAACACATAGGAAACATGTTGTTATTCACAAACCTGGTGGACATTCACACCCCAATAAATGTCATTGCTATAAAGGGATCGATTAGTAAGGGATATAACACCAATATCCACCCATCTACGTTCTAATCGCACAGCAATTTAAAGCTAGAACTGCCGACAATCAGGTGTCCAAACTAAGAAGGGGGTTACTAAAGCTAGCTGACGGCCAGCTGCGTCTCTGAGCCTGTTGCGTGCAGGCAGAATAATTAGAGCATCAGTGAACCAAAGCACACAGAACAGCAGAAAGCCTAGCGGTAATGGGGACAAACAGGCCATATGCAGCCTCGAAGGAAAAGCTGAGAGCAGGATAGAAAGCATACACACACTTAGTGAATGTCTATTATGCTAAGTACTGTATGTAATATATAACTTCGTAGAGTCATATTTTGTGCATTTGGAAAGTCGTTGCCATAACAACTAGTATTTGTAAATCCTATTTGGTGTCAAGGCTCTTTTACCCATTTAAATGCTAGGAAACCTCTGTCTAGGCAGGTAGATGGGTAGGTGTGCGTAAGAGTGGATATTATCCATCACGTCCATTTATAGAAAAGGAGACTGAAGGTCACTGGATAATGAATTTGTCTGGGGTAGAAAGCGATAGAAACTGAGACCACACCATCAGCTACCAAGTCTTAAACTCTTTTTATTTCTATCATCTTACTTATGTTTTCTCTTGCTTGAGACATGGACTTTCAAAAGAGCATATTTTCTCCTACTAGCTTTAGTTTGAATGAAGTTCATTTTTTTTTTCTTTTGGAGAGACTATGGTGGCTACACTTGTAAGCATCTGAGAAACTCATACAAGCAGATGATTTTTAAGAGTAAGATTCTGGGAAGAATAGCATGCACAAAAAAAATAAAAAGCCAAGATAAAAACAGAAATTATTCTTTTCATTAACGATTCATACATACTAAAAATGTCCAAAATATTTGTTTTTGTGGACTACATATGAAAGACAATTTTCATATAAAACAAGCAATTTATGTTGCTTGTTTTCTTCTAGTTATTTAAACTAAAATGGAAATGTGGCTACAGAAACCCATTATGAATAACCAGTAAACCTCAACAGTGTTACCAACTGAGGTTTACAGGCAGAATATGAGGACCATCAATGTAAGACTACATTTGAGAGGAACACTGAATTATCCTTCTTCTATTAGTCTAGGTCCCTCTATATTAAATCTGCAGGGAAGATGCTATTTGGAAGTAAGTAAAAAAACAGTATGTTCTCATCTTGAAGACTTTCTTTCATTTTTTCTAATCTGACACACACTCAAAGAGCAGCATTTGTTGATACAAAGAGATGAGACATTTGTGAGTATGTAACCAAAAAACTCCCCAGAATCATGATCACTGTCGAGGAGGTGAACTCTTCTGGGTTCAAGGCTATAAAGACCCTCCTATCAGTTGTAGGAGCAAAGGCAATTGGATAGGACCTTCCTCATCACTTTTCTGCCCCTGAATTTGCAAAGTGTATAAAAAAATCCCTTTGGAAATATTTTCGAATTGTTCAACATTTACACTGACAAAAATGGGGTTCATGAGCATCTTGTTTTCTCTGGGAAGCGGACAGCGCTGGGGAAAGAAAACTGCTGGTGCTCACACAGGATGCTCTCTGGCGCCCCCTCCTGGCACCTGTCTCTGCTGTGCTTAGCGGAGTCCAGGGCAGCGAGCTGTTCAGCCCCGTTGGGCTCCGTTACACTCAGGCCACACTTGATTCTCAGACCTCCCGGGGTGGGGGGGGGGGCCTGCGTGCACCTCTGTCTCTTATCACACTCCTGCTGCCTCGTTCATCTCCCTCACCAGTATTAATTAGCTGACTAACTTGGCGAGCACTGGAAGTCAAAACTGTCGTTCACTTCTGTACCTGGCACTGAGAGCACTCGAGAATTGTTGATAAACAGAACTGTATTAAGACATGAAGGCTTTTCTCAAATATTTGCTTCCTTAAAATCAATTCTTCCTCACTGTGAAAATTGCACAGATTATTTGGAAGCAAAGGGAATAATTTTATGATTGACTTTATGTTTTGCTGACTTTCAAAATTCACTTAAAACGCATACACCTATGTAAATTTCAAACCCATGTTACATATAAACAAGAAGTGTTCCACCATCGTTTATGCCACCATGGAAAATTTCTAAAAAATAGTATATTTTATACATACAAAACATCTCTGCGAAGCTGTTGGAACTGTAACACTTTCTTAGACCCCAAATTCTCAAAGCACAAGTTCAAGTTGTGTGAGAAGCAAAATCACAGTGACACTCAACTCATCAATTCTCCTGCTTTCATTCACCCTTCCGGATCTCTTCCATTGATGGTTTGAATTCAGTGGATAAGATGACCAATTAGTTTAAATTTAGAAAATAAGTTCCTTGGAACTTGCCATCAGCTGTATCTATTGAGACACAGTAGTAGATTATTTTCTGGTTCCAAACAAAATGTTTTGACTATGTTTAATACTACATTTATTACTTGGCTATCTTCTGCTGATTCTTTTTCCATTAAAAAAAGTGATAAATTGACTGTGTTCTGGGATCTTCCCTATTGTTTCTTCTAGTCATCGGTTACAACACACCACTGAGTCATTCAACTTTCAAAGGCCAGGCCTCAAAACTGTGGTGACAACTAATACTAAGCTACTAACCTGGGGTCCCACCATTAGACTCCTCTTCAAACCCAAAATACATGTGGTGCTATTCTAATGATGGCAATACCCAGTCCATTGTGGAAAAAAATGGGAAGTTAGAGTTGGTAATGTAAGCCTGAGACAGTTGAATAAGTAAATATGTCAGACCTTAGTCTGAACAATAACCTTTATCCTTATGCTCAAAATTCCCAATAGAACCAAGAAGGTTCCTTGTAGGACCATCGATTCCATCCTCTCTCTCAGTGTTAGGATCCTTGGGGAAATGTTCCCGAATTTTAATCCCTCCAGTGATAGGGAACACACAAGGTCATGAGGCAGCCCCATCCCAGGTCTGGCAACCCATCCCATTGGATGTTGGCTCCGGCTCAGTCCTTCTGGAATGTGCTCTTGGTTTTGCAAACCAGAGCAAGCTGCAGGAGTCAGGAAGTGGTCCCTACACTTCCAGAGGGAATCATCCCTCCTCTACCTGCATCATCCTGCTACTGATACTTGTTTTCTTATCTGGTCCTTTAACGTTCTCAACCTGCTGTACTTTTGATGAAACACCTGATTGTCTGGCTTCACTTCCCACCGGGCTCAGAACCGCACTTATGGAGGGTGCAGTGATGGTATTCTTGTTATTCAAGAACATCAGTTTCCTCCAAACTTATTCTAAGTTGCTCTTTCTGTTCCTCTGGCTGACTTTGGTAGGATCTCACCATTTTTGGAGATCAGCTGATTGAGTTTTCCTCTATCATACTCCAGTTTGAGCATCCTCTTCAGTTGGAAGGGAAAAGAAAGTTACATGTTTCTCCACCACTAGCGGGGAATATTTGTGATCGAAAAGTGCCTCAAAATCTGCTCTCAACCAGTATACTTAACTGTGGAAGGACCGAATCGCCAACCTGGACTCCAAATGGATGCATATTTTAGGACCTGCAGCTGCAATGACTAAATATTCAGTCCTGGCAGGTGGTCCGATAGGAGAACACATGTAAAGAGCTTGATCTTGGCGCGTTTCCGTTACTAGAAATACAACTCCTTCAAGACGGGTTGTGCTTCATTGGTGTTCGTCTGTTTTGTCATGTCTGCATTCATACAACTTACTCTCCAATTAAATTGTATTTTTAAACCCTAGAACTGCTCCATGGAATGATATTCTTAATAAACCACAAAAGTAATAGGAAAGAAGGGCTTTGCATAGCTTAAGGGGGGGACTCACTGACGCCACTCAAAGGTAAGTTGTCCTATCAGTTTGAAGTGAGGTAGAATTCAACTGGGTTTTTTCTTAATTCTTGAAGTGTCACTCACTGCCTTCATGGGCACCCTCACCCTGGGTTCCTCAACGTTGGCACTGGTGGCATTTGGGGCTAAATAACGTGGGGACCTGTTCTGGGCACGATAGCATCCTGGCCCCTACCCACTAGGTTCCAACAGCATTCCCAAGCCCCAAGTTGTGAAACCAGAAATGCTTTTAGACATCGCCCAGTGTCCCCTGTTGGGCAGAATCGCCCCTGGTTGAGAACCACGCTTCTAATGTGACAGTCTTTCTGGTTCTGTAGCTTTGCCCCACAATGCTTAGCTCTGGGACTTGCATACGATATGTATTTATTAAGTATTTTGAACTGAATTGGAGTTCCTCTCTTAACACAGGGGAAAATGGAACACTTGTGAGATTTTCAAGTTTCTCCTTGGCTTATTATGAACAGTTTGGAGGTTAAACAATGTTAGGCCAGAGCAGAGACCTAAAAGTGCATTTCTGGACTATATTTACAATAGTCTACATTTGAATTTGACATTTCATTCATCTCTACAGATTTTTGAAGGCTAAAACCCTAGACGCTAAGACATCATTTGTTTATGTAAAAGTACTTGCCACACAGTGGACAGCTCAACAGTACCAATACATTAATATTTATGAGTTTTCTTTTGGAAGAAAAATCATATTTCTTTTTGATTTCCTGCAATTTTATAAGATAACTGTGTACACACGTAGCCGGGGGTGGGGGGAATATTTTAGTTTGCAGAATGAGATATTACAAGGATACGTTAAGCTTTTAAAAGAAAAATCACATATTTTGAATGAAATAAATGGTTTAAGATCTTCCTCGGCAAAGATTATAGTGGCCTTGCCTGAATAATTCCAAGACAAACCACAAATGCGTATGTTTTACAAGTTTTTCAGGTTTTGCGTCTGACTCAAAAGCAGGCCTGCACTCTATTCACAGACAGACACAGAAGAAAACGGACACGTCTGTAGTCCATGTTCAAGACTCTGGGCTGCGGGGACCTTGAAGCAGGGCGTCAGACAGAAGGCTGACAGACAGCGTGTGGGACAGCGTGTGGGACAGCGGGATCTCAGCAGCCACGACGCAGTGTCAAACAGCACGGTGGCTTCTCTGATTCAACCAGGACTTGTAGCTTGGGGTCACCTTTGACCACAGAATCTACTCTGAAATCCTTTATGTTTTCGTGGGCTCTCAGTTCGTTTCACCTTTGGCAATTTTCCCGCTCTCGGGTGTGAACTTTCTCCTGCACATTTTAACCACATATTCCAACTATTTAGCCAAGGGTCAGCTGTGAGATTCACTGCCGTGTTCTGTAGACCTTTCTCCCACCAAACTGCCCGGCACCATTGACCTCTTCGCGTGAACTGCACACTAGAATCCTGATAGTGGGGTCTGCGGCCGTTAATACATTTTACCCAACAGTGTTGATTCTGAGCGCAAACTCCAGTCAGAGATCTGTACTCTCACAGTGGATATCTGGATTCCCGCCAACAAAGCTTCGTCACTAGGGCTGACTGCTTCCACATGCATGGAGTGTGAATCAGGTCAGCAGCCCAGCATGCAAGAAAGGCCCATCCTGAATGACAGACGTTTACTGAACAATAAACCAGCTAGAATTAAATTGCCTGGGATGATGTCACCTTTCTAATGAATAAAACCTTTATGAACAATGTTTCCTATTCCTCGGGACCATGTTTAATTTCCCAGAGATATATATGCAAAGCAATTAACTCAAGTATTTCACCTGATGCTGATGTAACATAACCATGGACACTGAACGCCTCCACACGCACATCCAACGTTCCACACACACTCAGCCTGAGAACTGCCACATGGACATCCAAACAGCAAACCAAAACACTTCTTATTTGCTGTGCGAGAATAGGGAGAAAACACAAAAAGGGCTTCTTTTATTTTAAATGCTTTAAAATGTATCTATAAACATTATCTGGGCTCAATGTTAGCTGAGTCTTGTTTTGTCTTAACAGTTAAGCATTCTTTGGCACCACATTGCCTCACTGGTGAAATCACTTTATCACCTTAAAACCCTGTCGCTATACTGCTGCAATCAGATCAAAGCCATATAGAAAAAAGCCTGTCTATGTTTCTATACATCTTCTAAGTCAAACCTTTCAAGTAAGTCATAAAGATTCCTAGTTGGCATATACTTCTTCAGACATAGAAAACTTCTACAGTTCCAGGTTCTAAATGTAAAATGCTTCTAGAAAAGGAGAGGGGAAAGCTTTCATACTGTGGTATTCACAAGTGGAAAAAGAAGTGCTGACAAGACCGGATGCTGACATTGGCAGGAAAGTTCGGGTATTAAAGCCGAACAGTCCCAAGGGCGCTGAGCCCGTGTGCCAATGAAAACACCCCCGGCCTCTGGGGCTGGGCCATCGCCAGGCAGGCTGGGAGTGAAAGCAGCAAAGGAGAGGTCATGACAGGTCCCTGTTACCCTTTGCCCTTGTCGAGCCTTGCATTTGATCAAAAGAGCTTCTTGGAAATTTACTTTCTGTCAGTTAACTTAAAAAAACACCTATACTTAGCTACAATTAGCTTTTTAGTTACCTTCCCTAACATCCAAACTGTCCCCTACTTCTTACCTATTGACACGGGGTCAGCCAGCTAACCATTTTGACCTCAGCTTCCCATAAAAAGACTATAATAGTGATGATACGTGTTGGTCACCACTAACACACTCCCCCGCTCACCTCTCTCTCTCTCAAAAATAAATACAAGTTCTAAAAAATGTTTACAAAAATAGAAAAGAAAGGAACACTTCCAAATCCATTCTATGAGGCCAACATTACCCTCTTACCAAAATGATATAAAAACACCACACCAAAAAAGAGAACTCCAAGTCAATGTTTCTGATGAACATAGATGTGAAATTCGTCAACAAAATATGAGCAAACTGAATTCAACAATACATTAAAAAAAATCATTCACCACAATCAAGTGGGATTCATTTCTGGGATGCAAAGGTGATTCAATATTCAACCAGTGTGATAGATCACAACAATTAAAAAAAGGAGACAGACGTACCACTTGATCATTTCAATAGAAGCAGAAAAAATTTTTGACAAAGTACAACACCCATTCATGATAAAAAGTCTCCACAAAGTAGGTTTAGAGGGAACGTACCTCAACATAATAAAGGCCACATGTAAAACGGCCACAACAAACATTATCCCTAAGGCAGAAAAAGAGAGCTTTTCCCATAAGGTCAGGAAAAAGGCAGAGATATTCACTATCACCACTTTTATTCAAAATAGTACTGAAACTCCAAGCCACAGCAATCAGACAACAAAAAGAAATAAAAGGCATCCAAGTTGGTAAGGAAGAAGTAAAACTTTCACTATCTGTAGAGGACATGATACTATAGATATAGAAAACTCAAAAGACTCCACCAAAAAAACTGCTAGAACTAGTAAGTGAATTCAGTAAAATGAAGAATATAAAATTGATTTGCAGAAATCTGTTGCATTGATGTACACTAATAAGGAAGCAGCAGAAAGAGAAACTAAGAAAACAATCTCATTTACAACCGCACCACAAATAAGAAGATCCCTGGGAATAAGCCTAACAGAAGAGGTGAAAGGTCTGTGCTCTGAAAACTACACAACACTGATGAAAGAGACTGAAGACAACACAATGGAATGGAAAGACATCCCATGCTCATAGATTGGTAGAACAAAGACTGTCAAAAATATCTCTACTACCCTAAGCAATCTGCACATTCAATGTCATCCTTATCAAAACACCAAGAGCACTTTCCACAGAACTAGAACAAATAATCCTAAAATTTGGAACCACAAGAGATCCTGAAGAGCCAAACCAATATTGAAAAACGCAAAGCCAGAGGCATCACAATTCCAGACCTCAAGTTATATTACAAAGAGGTAATAATCAAAACAGGCACACAAACAGACACATAGATCAATAGAACAGAAAGCCCAGAAATAAACCCACAATTACAGGCCAATTAATCTTCAACAGAGCAGGAAAGAGTATCCGATGGAAAAAAGACAAGCCTCTTTAGCAGGTGGTGCTGGGAGAACTGGACAGCAACATGCAGAAGAATGAGACTAGAGCACTTTCTTACCCCATCCACAAAAATAAAATGGATAAGAAACCTAAATGTGAGACCTGAAATCCTAAAAATCCTAGAGAGCACATGCAGTAACTTCTCTGACATTGGCTGTAGCAACTTTTTTTTGAGATAGTTCCCCTGAGCAAGTGAAACAAAAATAACAATAAACTATTGGACTACATCAAAATAAATAGGTTCTGCACAGCAAAGGAAGCAATCAACAAAAGGCTACCTATGGAATGGGAAAAGACATCTTCAAATGACATATTCAATAAAGGGTTAGTACCCAAAATATATAAAGAACTTCTAAAACTCAACACCCAAAACCCAAATAATTCAATTAAAAATGGGCAGGAGACATAAACAGATATTTCTCCAAAGAAGACATACAGATGGCCTACATACATATGAAAAGATGCTCATCATCACTTATCAGCAGAGAAATGCAATCAAAACTACAATGAGATATCACCTCCCACCTGTCAGAATGGCTAAAATCAACACCAAGAAACAACAGGTGTTGGTGAGGATGAGCCTGCACTCTTAGTGGAAATGCAAACTGGTACATCCACTCTGGAAAATGTATGGAGGTTCCTCAAAAAGTTAAAAATAGAACTACC
>NC_043703.1:9878098-9896131 GCF_006229205.1 Suricata suricatta | reverse complement strand
GAGAGAGAGAGAGAGAGAGAGAGAGAGAGAGAGAGAGAGAGAGGGAGGAAGAGAAGCCAAGAAATAGATGCTAATTATAGAGACCAAACTGATGGCTACAAGAGGGGGGGGTGGGGGGGATGGATTCAATGGGTGATGGAGATTAAGGAGTGCGTTTTCATGATGAGCACCAGGAGATGTATGAAGGTGCTCAATTATACACCTGAAACTAATATAACACTAAATGCTAACTATACTGGAATTAAAATAAAATTTAAAAAAAGATGTCTTAATATCATCCATACTAATACTATAGCTGAACAGTTACAACTTAATAGAAAACATCAACAAATTACTATAAACTTAATACTATCCATGGAGAATGTTTTGCCATATATCTTCACATTGATGAGTGTACAACAATGTTCAAAACATTTTTCCTGTATTTGCTGTCTACTTTGTTCCATAAACTCTTAAGGCCAAAAACGTATTCACGGTTAAAAATGAAGTTTTCCAACTGGGTTAGGTTTATTATTTGGATGTGTCATAAATTCAATGATAGATTTATTAAGACTATATGAAGATGAGAAAAGTGTTCATACATTAAATGCTGTGTTACTAAGGAAGCTAGATACCATTATTCCTACTTGGCCAGTATTTCCAATGTAAACCACAACTCTACTAGGTGAGATAAGGATGTGAAGAAATAGTAATAAATTAACTTAAAAAATTTAATAGACTTCACTTATTTATAGCAGTTTTAGATTTACTGAAAAATTGAGCAGCTGATATAGAGAATTCCCATTTATCCCCTCTGTCTGCACACGATCTCCTATTATTAACATCTTGCACCAGGGAGGTACCTTTGTTACAACTGATGAACCAACGTTAGTATATTATTATTGACTCAAGTCCATTCTTTGTGCTTTACAGTTAGATGGGGCTTGAAAGCTACATAGTATTATGTGTCCACATTACAGAATCAATCAGGTTAGCTTCACCAATCTAAAAATCCATTATGCTCTACCTATTCGACCCTCACCCCTCTCCTCTGAGCTCCTGGCAACTACTGATCTCTTTAAGTATCTCTACAGTTTTGCCTTTTCCAAAATGCCATATAGTTTGACTCATACAGTATATAGCCCCTCAGAGTGGCTTCTTTCACTTAAAGACAATGCATGCATTTAATGCTCCTTTGTGTCTCTTGGTGGTGTGATAACTCATTTATTTTTTTTGCTGAATAATATTCCATTGTATGGACGCACCACAGTTTATCTCAAGCTTTGCCCTATGGATGGGTATGTTGGCTTTTTCCACTTTTTATCAATTATGAATATTGTAGCTTTATATTAAGTCTTGAATTTGAGTAGTGTCAGTCCTCTGACTTTGTCCTTCTTCAGTGTTGTGTTGACTATTCTGAGTCTTTTGCCCTCTCATATAAAGTTCAGAAACAGTTTGTTGATATCCACACTACAACATGCTAGAAGTCTGATTGGGATTGTGTTTCATCTATACCTCAAGTTGGGAAGAACTAACATCTTTAATGCTCTGTTGATAGGTACATATATGTTAAGGATTGTTTTCCTGGAAATTGACCCCTATACAATTATGATGCTCCTCATTCTCCCAGATAGTTTTTCTTGTTCTGGAATCAGCTTTGTCTTAAATTTATATAGCTACTTCTCTTTTCCTATCTCTAGTGTTATCATGGTGTATCTTTCCCCATCTCTTTACTTTTACTCCATTCGTGTCTTTATAGTCAGTGTGGATTTCTTGTAGTTAGCATATGGTTGCATATTAATTTTAGTCTGTCTTTTAATTGATATATTTATGCCATTAACATTTAAAGTGATTATTGACCTTGAGGGTGTCATGCTGAGTGAATTAAGCCAGGCAGAGAAGGACAGAAACCATATGTTTGCACTCATAGGTCTAGCAGGAAAACAGGAGAAACCTAATGGAGGACGAGGGGGGAGGGGAAGAGGGAAAGAGAGTTGGGGAGAGAGAGGGATGCAGAACTTGAGAGACTATTGAATGCTGAGAATGAACTGAGGGTTGAAGGGAGGGAGGAGGGGGGAAGAGAGGTGGTGGTGATGGTGGAGGGCACTTGAGGGGAAGAGCACTGGGTGTTGTATGGAAAACAATTTTACAATAAAATATTAAAAAAAATAATAATAAATAAAGTGATTATTGATATAGATGGATCAATATATAACATATCTATAACTGTTTTCTTTCCATTGTACTTTTTAATTTCTTCTTTCTTTTTGCCTTTTCTGGTTTTAATTGAGCATTCTATGTGAGTACATTTTAGTCCTCTCTTAGTAGATTAATTACATTTCTTTAAAAATGTTAGTGGTTGCCTTATAGTTTCCAATGTACATTTACAACTAATCTAAGTCCACTTTCAAATAACACTGTACTGCTTCATAGATAGTGAAGGTCCCCTCTACCTTCCTCCTGCCCATTATAACATCATGGCTAATCACCTCACTTACCTATAAGCCATAACCATCTAATAAATTATTACTATTATTATTTTCAACAAAAACTATGCTTTGGGTCAGTTAATCATAAAAGTTAAATATTTTATTTACTTCCAATACTCTTCTTTATGTAGATCTGAGTATCTGATCTGTACCATTTTCCTTCTCTAAAGAACTTTTATCATTTCTTGCAAAGTAGTTCAACCAACAACAAATTCTCTGACTTTGTTTCACTGAGAAAGTTTTAGATCTCCTCACCTTTGAAACATAATGTCTCTGGATATAAAATTCTAGATTGTTGGGGATTTTGTTTTTCTTTCAACTCTTTAAATATTTCACTGAACTCTCTTCTTGCTTGCATGGCTTCTGAAGAGAGGTCCAATATAATTCGTATTCTTATTCTTCTATGGGTAAGGTGTTTCATTTTCCTATGGCTTCTTTCAAGATTTTGTCTTTTTCACTGGCTATTCACAGTTTGAATATGATATACCCAGGTTTAGATATTTTGGTGCTTACTCTGCATGGTGTTATCTGAGCTTCCTTCATCTGTGATTTTGTGTCCAACATTAATTTTAGAAAATTCTCAGCCATTATTACTTCAATTATTTCTTCTAGTTCTTTTTCTCTTTCTTCTCCTTCTGGTATTCCCATTACATGTATGTGAGACATTTTGTAATTGTCCCACAGTTCTCTGTCATTCTGTTTCATGTTTTTCATTCCTTTTTCTCTTTGCATTTCACTTTGTGAAGTTACTACTGACATCTTTTATCTCATCGTTTCTTTTTTTTAATTTTTTTATGTTTTTTATTTATTTTTGAGAGACAGAGACAGAGCGAGCAGAGGAGGGTCAGAGAGAGAGGGAGACACAGAATCCAAAGCAGCCTCCAGGCTCCAAGCTAGCTGTCAGCACAGAGCCCGATGCGGGGCTTGAACCCACGAACCGTGAGATCACGACCTGAGCTGAAGTCGGATGCTTAACCGACTGAGCCACCCAGGCACCCCTCTCATCGTTTCTTGACTCAGTTTTATCTAGTCTACTGTTGAGCCTATCAAAGGAATTCTTCATTTCTGCTACAGTGTTTTTTTATCTTTAGCATTTCCTTTTTAATCTCTCCTAGGATCTCCAACTCTCTGCTCATATTGCCATTTGTTCTTGCATGCTGTCTACTTTTTCTATCAGAGCACTTTGCATATTAATTAAAGTATTTTATTTTTTATTTAATTTGTTTTAATTAAAAATTGTTTGGGTTTATTCATTTTTGAGAGAGATAGAGAGACAGAGCTCAAGTAGGGGAAGGACAGAGAGAGAGAGAGAGGGAGACATGGAATCCGAGGCAGGCTCCAGGCTCTGAGCTGCCAGCACAGAGAGTGACATGGGGTTTGAACTCATGAGCCATGAGAGCATGACCTGAGTTGATGCTTAACCAACTGAGCCAGCCAGGCACCCCTAAGTAAAGGATTCTAAATTCCAAATTATTTAGGACCTGCTAAATCCCTGTCATATCTTAGTCTGCTTCTGAGGCTTGCTTTGTCTCTTCAAATTGCATTTTTATTGCACTTTTATCATGCCTTGTAATTTTTCTTTGAAAGCTGGACATGATGTATTAGGTAATAGTAACTTGAACATATAGGCTCTTTGTGTGAAAGTTTATGTTAATCTGCTGAGGTTTAGGCTGTGTTTAATGTATGCTGCATCTGTAGGTAGAGGCTCCAATTTCCTTTAGTGTCCTGGTTTCTGTCTCTCTTGCTGTTTTTCAATTTCCTTAGAAAATTCCTCCTAAATAGAATATGTGTCTTGCAGCTGAGTTGTAAGTCATTTATTGCTTTGGTGCCATTAATGTGAATGTGATGATAAGGTACTGGGGAAGAAAAATATTCTATAATTGTATAATTAAATCCTAGTTTTCTTTTTTCTTAAGTTTATTTTTATTTATTTTGAAAAAGATAGATAACATGCAGGGGAGGGGCAGGGAGAGAGGGAGACAGAATCCCAAGCAGGATATGGGGCTTGAGCACACAAACCATGAGATCATGACCTGAGCTGAAACCAAGAGTCAGATGCTGGACCGACTGAGCCCGCCGGAGCCCCAAATCTCAACTTTCTTAGACTAAGTCATAGGCTGTGGCCTTCAGAAGAGTTTCTTCACCTATTTTTCTCAGCTTATGTGATACAGGAAGGCCAGAGGGGGCTCCAGTGATCTACCTGCCCTCTCTCTAGGTTAGGCAAGGCTCTGGAGAAGTCGATGTCCTCAAGGGCATGGCTTTGTTACAGAGAACAGAAGCTCTGGCTTTGCTTCAGAAGGGTCCCTGCCTCTCCCCCTGCGGAACTGTGAGGGAATTTTTCTCTGGTCTTCACCAGAAGAGCGTGGCAGGACTTCTGATGGTAAAAGTCTTGAAAGTGTGCCCCCACCCCTGAGACTGGAGGGATTCTGAGCTCAAGCTAGTCTGTGCTCAGCCTTCAGCAATTACCCAAGTACAGTGTAAGTGACTCTGATTCTAGTGGCTTCTGCTCCTGGGGAGATACGATTTTCCGTATTTGCTGTCTCCACAAATTTCAAGGTGGTGCTTTTCCCTGTGACCCCAATTCTCTGCTAGACCTGAGAAGCACTGTTGATTCTTTCAGAATTGTTGATTTTTAGTTTATTTAGCTTGTTTTCTTGAGAAAACAGGATTGACAAATTCCAAGCTCTTTATGTGTTGGAGCAGAAACCAGAAGCTGTTAACTGACTTCTTTGTGATTTAAGACGTAGGCCAGAAACAGCATGAGCAAATGAGCATGCTTGATTAAAATAAGAATTCTAGGGGTGCCTGGGTGGTTCAGTCAGTTAAGTATCCAACTTTAGCTCAGGTCATGAACTCATGGTCCATGAGTTCAAGCCCCATGTCCGGCTTTGTCCTGACAGCTCAGAGTCTGGAGCCTGTTTCAGATTCTGTGTCTCCCTCTCACTCTCTCTGTTCCTCCTCAGCTTGTACTCTCTCTCTCTCTCAAAAATAAATAAAGGTTAAAATAAGAATTGCTTAATGTGTGCAGAGGCATGGTTCTCTGCTCAGATGGAAGCCAGGCTGCTTGGTCACAATTTGGCTCACGTACTAGTACAGCACAGGAATGAAAGGCCATCATCAGTACAAAGTAAGGCTAGGTTGTGCTGGTGAAGCCTACCCTGGCTGGCCCCAAGTCACTGGGTCAGAATCTTACTATGCCAGGTGTCACTTCCCCTACGAATAGGTGTTTCTCTTACACCTTAAGATCTGCCTGTTTTTCTGCTTGATTTGAACAACAGACTCTAAGGCAACATTAAGCACAGACAACATGGTGATAATAAAAGCAGTGGAGAGGAAGGAGGGAAAAAACAGTCATTTGTGGGATATGGTTCAAGGATCCATTATATAACAGCACAACAAACTTAACCACAGGCAAAGAGCTTTGGGCAGCTGCGATCCGGCCTGCTTATGCTTGGAATGAAGTCTTTCTCTCCTCTCATTAGGCACCCTGGCAAGACAGAGTTCCTATGGCCGGCAGTCACTCCTTTCTAGCAAGTATCTGGGCTCAGGACATTAAAAGAGCAATCAGATATTTGCACTGTGGCTCATGGGGTGATTCTAACTTTTCATCCCTGGTGAGGGGAACTGCAGAAAAGTCATCCCTGGAAACACTACCTACCTAGTATCCAATACCCAGAGAAATATGTATGGAATATGGAGTGATTATTGAAAGCGTTAGTAATCCTTCAACTCATTATGTAGCAGATATATAATCACACTCTTCCATCAGTCATTTATTATTATTATTATTACTATTATTATTATTGGATACAACCCACATAATACAATTGATGGATGATTTTAATGAGCATCCGTCAAGGATTTATTCAACAACCTGGATGTTTTATCTAACTCTTTTATCTGACTCACACCATGACTTTCCATCAGTGGTGTTTATTAATGGATTGGGAATATGTATCTACCTGTGTGAGCTGTATTTTATACTTCTCTTAAACTTGAGTAAATTTGCTACTATTTTCATGGACTAGCATCACATTTCCAGCAAAAATTACTACAGCTTGAAGAAGTACAAGGGCTTCTATCAATGATATAGCTACTTTAGTGAAAAGGCTCTTTCCTTTGGCCCAGTTAATTTTTCTAGCCTTTTAACCCCTGTATTTTGACCTAGAATTCTTGAATATCTCTTACTTTAAAATGAGACAACAATCAAAAGATTGATCTTGAAAGTTAAATATTATTTGCATGAAATATTCACACCCAACAATCTCTTGGTGTTTTTTTTTTTCTTCCCTAAAGCTCTGCTTTTCAGGGACGCACTAATCAATCCTCTGCAATGGAGGACACATCACTATTTATCTTATTCTAATGGTAGAGTCTTTTTAAAAGTTTGTCCAAGTGTTAAGATTTATCATTTACTTTCCCTCCCCCTGTGGACTGCAAGCTCCACAAGAGTAATGACTTGGTCTTGCTCACTATCATGTTTCTAGAGCTCAGGGCCGGGCACATAACCTAAGATAAACATGAGAGTAACGAAGCAGAGAGGATGCTATGTCAGGAAGAGGGGCTGGTGGAACCAAAGAGAAAATGGGCATAGGGGGAAGGGTGTGTTGGGCTGGTGAGGAGAGAAGCGATTACAGAAGTCAGCAGACTTTGAGAGCTGGCCAGGCTGCTCATCTGTCATTTTGGAGGGGATCCAGGTGTGGACTATCTGTGTTAATTTCTATGAGGAGATGTTACCTGGGGCAACCGGCGACCCACACCAGCCACCGGGGCTCCCGAGGCTGGGACGGCAGACTTACTCTGCCTGTCAAAGGAGGCTCCGTGGCCCTCATCTGACCATAGTGGCTGCCAATTCCCAACACCAACCCCTCCCCATCCCTCAAGCATCGGTTAGCTTAGTGTCTCTACTTTTCCCCTGCAAGATCTTCACTCTATTGTCTCTTTGACCGTTCCTCCATAAGAGTCCTCCCTGAGGAGCATCAATCCATTGTCCTTCTCTCCAAGCTGGTAAGTCCTTGAGGTCTGGTAGCGCTCATAGATCTCCGTCCTCCACCTAGGAGTCTGAACATTATAATATGTCCATTCACTGACGTGGCTGAGCCCTATGACGAGTTGGCACAGACCAAGCTGCAGCTCATTTACTCCTCACAGCCTTGCTGCTACTATTAATCCCATTTTACAGATGCAGAAACTGGGGACAGAGAAGAATTAAGTTTTCTGTCCGAAGTTGTGTGGCAAGGAAGTGGCCAAGGTGGGATTCGCACATGTGATCTTTTGAATGTCCTCTTAACCGTGTGGCGCCTGCCTTGATCTACACAAATGCTGCTGTCAGGTCCATTTGTCTGCGGGGGGTTCTCTCTCTCCCTTTCTCTTGGCCACTACCCCCCTGACACGGTCTCTCTCTCTCCCTCAAAATAAATAAATAAATGTTGACTAAAAAAAGAACCTAGGCTTCCCCCTGATATTTGTGAGGTAAAAGGTGGGCTTTTGAAGAGATGTCTCCAGTTGCTGGAAGAGTGAAGTACGTAGACCGTGAAGAAAACTGTTGCATAAACATCAGTGGCATAGGGAGGAGTGAGGAACTTGTTCTGGGCCATCACCGCCACGAACGTCTCAGCCAGAACAGGGTCTCAGCCCCATTTTCTTGCACCATCACAGAGATCTCTGATTGCTCCCTTTTGTCTCATGGGGAAAAACCCACTGGCTCAGGGTGGTTAGGTTCTGGGCAGAGCGATGGTAGACTGGACTGCACGGGACAGCTCCTGCCCAGGGACACCATGGATGACGCCTGGCCACAGAGCCTGAGGGACAACAACGCTGAGCCTCCAGGGACTTTCACAGACTTACACAGATGGAAAGAACCATCTTGTTATACGTGAGGCTCTTTGTATGGTTTAATTCTCTAGCCACACACTACCACGGTCATTCTTACTGTTCCCATTTTATAAACGGGGAGACTGTAACTCAGGGAGGCTAAGAAGCTGGCCCAAGGTCCCCAGGAGGGACTGCCTGAAGCTGAATTCCCATGCTTTCCTCCAACTGTGTTCTTTCCACTCTGCCACGCATGTCTGAACTTTCTGAAAGTTCCCTTGGCTTGGTTTTGAGGAATTTGAACAAATTCCTGTCTGGTATACTTTGTGAAAGCAAAATTCTGCTTTTAAAATTAAACAGACTAGCCCAAGGAAAGGGCAGGGAGGGGAGGTGAAAATTCCTCCCCGTGTCTTTGGATTTGCAGCCGTTCTTTTGTGCTCAGGGTGAGGAAAGAACGTTCATCTGCCGTTTCTCCACACCCACTAAGCTCGTCACATTGTGGTCTGACAAGAGGAGATGCAGAGCGTTTCCACCTCCAGCTTAAACACTGAAAATACAGCAAAGCTTTAGTTACTTTCACTTATGGGGAGACTCTATTTGACAAATCAGCACACCAACAGGATTCATGTGGCTTTGGGCTGTGCCTGCTGGTCATTTAGCTGGACTAACGGATGTTCTCTAACTTTGCTCTGATGTAAATACAATCGTTGGAGAAGTAATAAAGCAGAAAGCAGAGAAATGATTTACATCAAAAATAGATCTGTCTTTGCTTCCGTTAGATGGGTAATTTTAGAAGGTATATATAATCGCCTGGGCATTTTGTCCCTGGCATAGTCAAGCCTGGGGCAGATCCTTTGTCATTCCTCCAGATTCATTTCCCCCCAGGCTGCTCAGCTGGAGAGTCTATTTCCTGGAATCTCCTGCAAGGAGGTGTGGTCCTGTGACAAAGTTCTCCCCGATGTGGGCAACTTCCAAGCCGTCCACAAAAGCCTTTCGCTGGACTCATTTTTCCCTTCTTTCCCACCAGCTAGAAATAGAGAAGCCACGGGAAGCGCGGAGCGTGTGTGTTAAGGAGGCCAGGCTGCCCCGCGAGCTGTCCTTCGGGATGACCTCATGGCGCAGGGCTCACCCATCAACCACCCGAGACGATGTCTTCAGGAAGCAATAGTCTTGTACTGTACTTGCACCATTGCATCTTGGGGCTCTTTCTCTCAGAAGTTTACTTTACCCCAACTATGACCTAAAATTCAAAAATCGCTTGTTCGGCGAACACTGTTCTCAGAATGGCTGGTGTCCAGAGGAATGTCCGTCCAGAAAATACGGTATTTGAAACTTTACCTACAGACATTTTAGGATGTCATACAAATATGTGAAGCAGATTTGATAGTTCGGGGAAATAAAACAAGGCAAAGTTCAAAAAGGCTTTCAGTGCAACAGCTCTGTTTCCCCCAGAGAAACCGCTCTCTCGAGCCTGCCCTGAGTTACTGGCACGCTGAACCGCAGGAATCCATACCCTGCGCATACTCCTAGCCCAAGAATGAATGCTAACCACAGTTCTTAAATAATAAGGTAAAATTAACAATTTAATGTCACATAAAGACTTGCCTAAGATTCTTTGAAATGTTCAAAGGAGATACTTTAAGCACGAGATTGTTACTCTTTTAAATATAAGGTTTTGATTTCATGACTAAACGGTATGATTCAACAATATGAAGCAATCCATTATTTCTCAAGAATAAGAATTGTACTTTAGTTTATCTCATTTCAATGCTCTAAAAATTGCCAAAGGAGTGTTATTTCTTGCTGAAAGATGTTAAGCTATTGGCAAAGTCCTAAGAATAACACACACACACACACACACACACACACACACACACACACCCCGAAACATTTCTAAAGCCAGGCACACCCACAGAAATTCACTTACTTGAAAGGACAACTACCAGTCTGAACCTTGTTAATGTAGGCAAAGAAATATGACAAATCTCTAGTACTGGAGTAGGAAGTATTTGGGCAAACCATCAAAAGTACGCACTCATTGGGGTGCCTGGGCGGCTCAGGGGCTGCCTGGGTGGCTCAGTCAGTTAAGCGTCCAACTTCAGCTCAACTTATAATCACATGGCTCATGAGTTCAAGCCCCACATCGGGCTCTGTGCTGATGGCCCAAGCCAGAAGCCTGCTTCGGAATCTGTCTCCCTCTCTGTCCCACACTCTCTTGCTCTCTCTCAAAAATAAATAAAAACATTAAAAATTTTTAAAAAGAACGTACTTTGAACCCACAAGTGGTGAGAGTAAGGATGGCCATCTTGGTGAGATATCAATCTGACCCTACGTAGTTCGATAAAATGTAGGGATGCGTTTCCTTAAGCGGCAGTCAAAACATACTCACTGGCTACTTCAGCACATCAACCAACCCGCATTCGTTTTATCACCAGCAAAGATTCCTCAGTCAGTGTGTTTGACAATTTTCAGGAGGCCTTTAGAATAATGCTGCGTGGTGCAAGTGAAATTTGGGTCATGCAGCCAAGCTTTTGCTAATCTGATCATTTTATTATATAGGAAATATGTTCATCTCAACCACTGTTGACTTTGTTTAGTTGACCAAAACTGAACAAGCCTCACTGACCCACTGTCAGGGATTTGAGCCAGAGTCAAGGATTTGAGTTTTTACAACTTAATCAGGCATACTTTTCACTATTCAGTCAAGTTTTCTGCTTCAATACAAAAAAAAAAGGTAACTGAAGAAATCCCATCAGCTATAGCATTATTTACGCAAATCCCTCACACTTAACATGTATAAAAGCTGAAGTCCTCATTTCTCCCCACAAACACGTTCTTCCGGAAGTTAGCAGCAACTCTGTCTAATCATTCAGGCCAAACACCTTGGACTGACAGTTCTCTTTTCTCAACAGTATACCCAGAATGCTCCCCCCACCCCCACCGCTACTATGCTAATCCAGGTCACCACCACCTCTCCCTGAATTGTCACAGCCGTCCCCTGGCTGTCCCTTCCTCTGCTGCTAGCAACCCCGGAATCAGGGCATTTCTGATTAGTTTCATTTTCTCCTCTGCTCAGAATTGCTCCCGTGGCTTCCCATCTCCATGGAGAGTAAAAGTCTAACACACTGCGCTGACCTGTGCGGCGCTACACCATCTGCCCCTTGTTGCTTTTCTGACCACATCCGTCCTGTACTCAAGACTTGAGCTTCTTCCTACCAAGAGAGAATAGGAGCACACTCTCATTTGGGGTCTTTGCACCAAAAGCACTGTGCTTTGTACTGTCCTCCTCATGGAGCCACGTGGTGTGTTCCCTCCCATCGATCACATTGGTATTTGCAGCCGTGGTCATCCTATCCAAAACTGTCATCTCAGAACACGGCAGCCCCTCTCCCCACTCCTCTGCTTTTCCATTTCTTCCTGTCACCATTTAGTGCACTGCTTATTTTACTTATTTGTCCTGATTTTTTCCTGTTTCTTCATGTAGAATTTGTAAATTCAACAAAGGCAAGGACTACTTATCTCTTTTGTTCCCTGTATTGTAGCAGGTCCCTAATAAAAAAACTGTCGAATGCTAAATGAGTAAAAATATTCTTCTCAGATAATTGATTCGCCAGGAAGGGAGCTCAGAAAAATAGTAAAAACACATGCACATCTACTGGAAAGAAAATAAGATCAGGAATGAATTAAATAAGAAAATACAGAATGCATAAAAATCTCATTAGTCATTAGCTAGCTGCATGAATCAGAGAAATAGCAGCAAAAGCAAAGACGAGAAAGAAAAAAAAGAAAAGATAAGAAGAGAAAGAAAAGAAAAGCCCAAAAAACCATGGGAGTACATGTGAAACCGTGAGGCAGGGCTGGCCTAATGTAGGAACAGGTGGCCTTTTCCGAATGCGTTCCCTCTCTGGCAGATGGTGTCTACAGTTTATAGCCCACATATTTCTATCACTGTGAGTTCTCCAGCCATTGGTAAAAGACAACCACACCCAGGGGACAGCCACACGACAGCACATCTTTCTCCTCCATCACCCACATATGCCCAGGAATCATTCTGTTCTCTATTCTCTCCATTTGAACAAATACACAGAAAAAACAATTTCAACGGAATACTAATCGCAAAGTATACTGATCAAACTGAATTTCATACTAACATGGCGGGGATTCATCAATCAATTTCCACAAACACCTCTGCAGGATGCCATGCAAAAGTAGGTAAGCAGAACTTTGCACTTAATGTGTCATCTCGTGGGAGCTGGTGGCTTGTCTGTCCTTATGATCTTGTCCCAAGGCATACCTGTTAGTCACTCACACTTCTCCCCAGTGGGTACAGAACAGCACAATGGTGGTCCAAAACCTATGCTTCCTAGAAATCATCTCAACTGAAAACCTAAAGAAGAGATTTTCAATTGGAGAGAAAAGCTTTTCAAATGAAAAGGGCACAGGGACAAAGACAGAGAGGGGCTTCAAGGAGTAATTCTTAGTCAATCCAAAAACAAATGACCCCAATAGGGAAGGTGAAGAAATTCCTAAGGAAACCCAGTTGACTACCTACAGATTCTCTGAGGAGCTCATCTTTCATGAACAAGATGTACAAAAGGCAAAAGGCTGGGTATGTCACCAAAAATAAAAGCATTAGGTTGGTAAGTGAGGTTGAAATTTATAAAATTTCTAACAAATAATGATTTCTGGCAATGTGAAGCATGAAGACCAAAAAAAAAGGAGTGACTGATCTATTGCACTGAGGAAGATCCTCATTAACTAACCTGGACAGGACACAATCGAGAGGCAACAGCTTAAAAGAAAAAAAGGAACAGCTGAATAAGGGACACGATGGAAAGAAAAGGTGGGTAAGGTATCCTAACCTCATGAGTTCAAGAGCACTATGTAATAGTTGTCAAATAAATTAGCGGCAATTAAATAAGTTGTAATCCTTAACAAAGTGATAAAACTGAAAAGTATTCTGAAATTAGCACAAACCCAATGAGGCCGTGACTTTGAAAAAGAAAAATGGTCAATATTATAAAATAACCGTTACTCCTAGAAAGTCTAGACATGGCAGACCTTTCTGAAGAGAAAGTGGAACCTGACAAGAGCCTGCAAACTCACGAAGAGGCCATCAATTCCAATCTGGCTTACTTCCCTTTTTAAAACTGCATTTAGGTATTGATTGCTTAGTTGATTTTGATAGGATTATTAGAAGAGTAGATCTGGTGGCACCTAATTTCAAAATGTCATTTCATATTTTATCCACCAGAAAATACTGAGAAATTATCTTGAATGATGAGAGCTAGATGAATTCACAGCTGACCAAACAATCTTTTCTATGTTAAATTTCTATGCAGAAATTAAATGAGAAATTCTACGTTAAGATATAACAGAGGAGGGGTGCCTGGGTGGCTCAGTTGGTTAAGCATCCAGCTTTGGCTCAGGTCATGATCTCACAGTTTGTGGGTTCAAGCCCCGCATCGGGCTCTGTGCTGACAGCTAGTTCAGAGCCTGGAGCCTGCTTCTGATTCTGTACCTCCCTCTCTCGCTGACCTTCCCCTGCTCGCGCTGTCTCTGTCTCTCAAAAATAAATTAAAAACATTAAAAAAAAATTTTTTAAAGATATAACAGAGGAAAAATGCCATAATAAGAATTTGTATACCACCCCGTAAATATACAACCTTTCAAAAAAGCTAGTAAAATTAATTTACTCTTTTAAATTGATTTCTAGTGATAATGATTAATCAATAATAATAATTAATATCAAGTAATCACTAATATTGATTAATCCAATGATAATGTTTTCAATGTAATAAACACAGGGACTAGGAAGCACAGAGTTAGAAATAGCAATGTAGTTTCTAAGAGGGGAATAAATAACAATCTTTGCAGAGATGGGTGCTCAGAGTTGGCAAAACTTGACTACTCCTTTTAAAGTGGCTTATCCTTCTTACCTATGATGCTCCTGATATAACCTAAGTCCCAGCACCTACCCTGAAATAACTGGGTTATGATCTTCTTCCTTGTCCTCTTTGCGTGTCATGCAGCGTGGTCAAACTGGAAGATAACCTAAGCCACCCAATACTCAGAGTCAACCATACCGCTGACACTAAAGAAATGAATTAAACTTATTGAGTCAATGCAGTGAGGATATCTAGATTATGCACTCAATAAAATTCAGTTGCTACTTGGACATTTTCCTCTCATCAGAATGTACATCCTGTTCTTTTCATACACAGCAGTAGATGACAATGGTCAAATTCATCACACCAATTAGCAAGTAGATCGAATTGTATACTATCCCTCTAAGTTCAAATGACCCCTAATCTAATTGAACTACATGAAGTCTCTCAACGAGCTCTTAGGAAAATACCCAGTCCCTTCATTTAAACATAGACAAACACTTTGATTAGAGAGTCTTCCAAGGACTCCAGATTTATTCCACATCTACACATCTAACTGGACAGATACAGCTTGGTGATTTCTCAAGATTACCTGTTTATGCTATGTTGTCAAGAACATCTTATTTCCACATTCATTTTTCCTGACTTTCAGTAGACACTGAAAATAATATGTGAAGTCCAGCAAAGAAATTTTCCATTTCTGAAGTTCAAGCACTGAATTTTTCTTGGATGAAAATTTAAGCCGTCAGCACTATGGTTTCTTGAAAAGAATATACCCTTTCATACCTGTACCCTGGAAAATTCTTGTTTTAATTTTTTGCATGCATCACAAGAGTAAAAACAAATAACATTCAGTTTATATGTTCCCTTTCTAAAATTCTGAACAGTTGGGACAAAATGATGACAGTCCCTACTAAATTTTAAAAAATGTCATTCTGTAGATTACCACAGAATACATTTATGATAAAAATTGCTCCACTGACATATACAAATAATTAAATAATCTTATGATGCTAAATATAAAAGATTTGATGTAATTTTAGACTGTTTTATGCCTTTTGATTTTTAAGATGAATTATTACAACTACCTAGCATAATTAACCTAAGTGTTTCTAGTTGTTCTTAAACAATGTAAGTGCACAATAGTCAATACACTTCCACCTGGTGTGCTCATTTTAAGGCTTTCTATTAATTCCCAAAGTGAAATGTAGTTTGGGTGAACTTAATGGCTATTACCTCCTGAAATTGTTTAGTCCAGTATTTAGAAAGGCTATTCTGAGTCTGTTCAATTTGTGTCCACTTATTCTAATTTACAAAAGTCTTTTTAAGAAGATATAATTACTGATATAAATAATAATGGTTGGTATTTCTAAGTAAGGATGCACTAAGGACAATTTTATGAGATGAAGGCAAGAAATTTTAAGCACAAATTAAATATCCTCTGGAGATCCTACAGAATCAGTGAAGTTAAGAGTTTTGACCCGATTCAGCCTGGTTCAGAATTGGCTTACTAACCTACATGTGAAAAATGAAGCCCAGGGCCATTGTCCAGAAGACCTCACCTCTCCCATCGGAATGTCCTTGACTTAAACTCAGAGGTTATGGTCCAGTTAAGCTCTGGTAAACAGTGGCAAACTGTTTAATTTAATTAAACTCTGGTAAACTGATTAATTTGCTATTTCCCTGCTCAGTATCAGCCTCCATGTCTGCCTAGCTGGCCACACATATCCTCCTGTATTGCTCAAGATTCCCTATGATAAAATTGACCAAACCAATCACTAAGAGAGTCCTGCATTGTTGTTTCTGTAGTTGTGTGATCCCCAAAACATGGAATGTGCTTAATTCCCTTTCAATCTTTCACCCTTTTTCCTGCAATGGTAACCTCTACAGGGGCCAGGGGCCACCCTAGAAACCTCAGGGTCTTAGGAAGTTTGTATTTTCAGTTGGTTGATGGACTAACTCAATATATGTTACTCATGTTGACTCTTTTCATACATACACACACACACACACACACACACACGCACACGCACACACACACACACACACACACAATGAATTATCCCATTATTATTTTTTTAAAAGCTAAAAAAGAATTCCCTACACCCTTTTTAGACACTAAAAAGTCAACTCTTCTGGGATGACACTGTGATAGTGAAGGGGAAAAAATGCTACTTTCTCTGTGTTTTCTGTCACACAAAGAAGTCCATTATTTACAAGACTATCAGCCCAAGTAGTTTCCAGATGCTTCCATCTGCTCCATCCCATCCTCCACCCTCCTTCCATCCCTGGCCATGCATGCAGTACTCAGTCTGTGTCTAATCAATGGGAGTGATTAAAAGATTGCACCTCCAGACAGACTATCCCTCAAGAGCAGGATGAGATTGTGTTGGCATCAACAACAGAAAATGATCACCCTATTGCTCCATTTGGTCTCTCTGAAGAAGTGAAGAATCTCTTAGCCCTGTGTTAGAACACAGTGAAGCTGGTGCACTTGGCATTTTCCACTGTCCCCAGAGAAGAGGTTTCTGGTTAGAGAAATCTAATTGTGTGAAGAAGCATCTAGCATTATTAGTTAGGGAGAACTATCATTTTTTTAAATAACTTGACTCCTGAGCAGAAAAATGCAATTAAATCCAAGACCTGTGTATTTGATGTCTCTATTACCAGTAACAGGATAGGAACCAGAATTACATGGAACTAAGGAAATCCAGACCAGAGAACTCCTTGAGAAAACACCACAATTTTCAGTAACTTACTAATAAGAGATTCTTAAAATTCAAAACTAATGTTTAAAATTAAAAAAAAAGCTTTGTGGTTACAACTAAATACAACTCATTTGTAGAATAACTGGGACCCTGGGCAAAATTGTTGTCACGTGCAGTGGACTTCCTCAAAGCTGACAAATGACCTACAAAAACAGAAACCCCCAACTACCCTTCCAACTCAATAAACCTGAATCAAAGTGAGAGCCCAATGAACGCCTCACAGTGGGTAAAGTGTGGCCAAATGGTACCATGAATTATAGAGACAAGGAATTGTAACCTGGGCATATGTAGAGGGGAAGTCCCTGCAGACTGAATGCACCTAAAGCTGGATACCAATGGGAAATCACAAAGCTGTTGGAGTGGGGGGGACCTCTTTGCAGGCAAGTGTAGGCACCCCCCAGGGGTGCAGTTGGGTGCATCAAGTGTTCAAAACTCTTTTCTCAGGACTCCTGGGTGGCTCAGTTGGTTAAGCCTCCGACTTCGGCTCAGGTCAGATCTCACGTTCGTGGGTTTGAGCTCTGCGTCAGGCTCTGTACTGACAGCTAGCTCAGAGCCTGGAGCCTGCTTCTGGTTCTGTGTCTCCTTCTCTCTCTCTGCCCCTCCCCTTCCCATGCTTTGTCTCTCTCTGTATCAAAAACAAATAAAACATTAAAAAAATTTAAAAAAACAAACTCTTTTCTCAGTTGGCAGCTGGGCTTTTTCTTTTTCTTTTTTTTTTTTTTATGGGAAGAGGAGTATTTGGTTAAGACTTTATTTTTTTATTTTTATTTTTTTTAAATAGTTTATTGTCAGATTGGTTTCCATGCAACACCCAGTGCTCTTCCCCACAAGTGCCCTCCTCCATCACCACCTGCTCATTTCCCCCCCACTTCAACCCTCAGTTCGTTTTCAGTATTCAGTAGTCTCTCAAGTTTTGCATCCCTCTCTCTCCCCAACTCTCTTTCCCTCTTCCCCTCCCCCTGGTCCTCCATTAGGTTTCTCCTGTTCTCCTGTTAGACCTATGAGTGCAAACATATGGTATCTGTCCTTCTCTGCCTGACTTATTTCGCTTAGCATGACACCCTCGAGGTCCATCCACTTTCCTACAAATGGCCATAT
>NC_043703.1:9833134-9877998 GCF_006229205.1 Suricata suricatta | reverse complement strand
TCAAGTTTTGCATCCCTCTCTCTCCCCAACTCTCTTTCCCTCTTCCCCTCCCCCTGGTCCTCCATTAGGTTTCTCCTGTTCTCCTGTTAGACCTATGAGTGCAAACATATGGTATCTGTCCTTCTCTGCCTGACTTATTTCGCTTAGCATGACACCCTCGAGGTCCATCCACTTTCCTACAAATGGCCATATGTCATTCCCTCTCATTGCCATGTAGTACTCCATTGTATAGATAAACCACATCTTCTTGATCCACTCATCAGGTGACGGACATTTAGGCTCCTTCCATGTTTTGGCGATTGTTGACATTGCTGCTATGAACATTGGGGTCCATGCTGGGCTTTTCACTCCTAATCTGCAACAGTCAGCAAACCTCACCATGAAGATCTTTCAGTTCCTCTAACCTCTCCTGCATGTTCTTCTTGGCCCCTTCCTATCTGACCCTGTGTCGGACCAGTGATGATATTAGGACTCACTTGACTCAATCCTACAGACCTGCCAGACGAGAGCTACACTTTCAGAAGACGAAACATTCTGCTTTAAATGGGAAAATGCGCCGAAAGCATATTATCCTTTGAATCCAGTAGATTACGTCGTGCTCAGAATGGTGGAGTAAAGTGTATTTATTACATTTCATTTTGGAAAATATATGAACCATGTTTTCAAAGTGCCTTTTTCTGTTAATGCACTTACATTTTCAACCCTTCCTAGAATGAGTATGTTATCAATGAGACAAACCTTTTAAATCAAGCAGTCCTGTCTATTACTGCACACACTAGCAGCTCATTTAATTAGAAAATACCCATTTGTTGTGAAGAAAAAGGATTTTCTTGTATGTGTAGGAAGCAAACAAGGCTGAATTTAGATGCCTTTTATTTTTTATTATTAAAACTTTTTAATGTTTATTTTTTAAGAGAGAGACAGACAGAGACAGAGCATGAGCAGGGGAGAGGCAGAGACAGAGGGAGACACAGAATCCAAAGGAGGTAACAGGCTCTGAGCTGTAAGCACAGAGCCCAAAGTGGGGCTCAAACTCATCAATCATGAGATCATGACCTGAGCTAAAGTCTGACGTTTAACCGACTGAGCCACCTAGGTGCCCCCTAGATGCCTTTGAAAATGTGGACTCTACTAATATCAAGAAATGGATCTGGCTATAATTTTACTTTTATATGAAGTGGATAGTCCACTGCTATGAAAATTTATTAATATAGGGGGCACCTGGGTCCCTCGGTTGGTTAAGCACCTGACTCTTGGTTTCAACTCAGGTCATGGTCTCCTAGTTCATGAGTTCGGGCCCTGCATTGGGCTCTGTGCTGACTGTGTGGAGCCTGCTTGGGATTCTCTCTCTCCCCCTCTTCCCAGTCTTTATCAATACAAATTATATACACTTTCTTTTTTTAAAGTTTATTTATTTTGAGAGAGACAAAGACAATGTGAGTGGGGGAGGGGCAGAGAGAGATGGAGACAGAGTCCCAAGCAGGTCCTGCATTGTTAGCACAGAGCCTGACGGGGGCCTTGATCTCACGAAACCATAAAATGATGACCTGAGCTAAAACCAAGAGTCGGATGCTAACCAACTGAGCCATCCAGGCACTTCCATGATATACAATTTCTTAAAAATAATTATATGTTCCCTAAGCATGTGTGGATTTATAAATTAGCATTTTTCTTTTGAAATCGATCTCAAGTACATAATCCCTGAAATCAAATATTTTTTATGTTTCCCATAATAGTCACTGGTTCCTATTCTTCCTGCCTGTGTGATCTCATTTCTCACCCTGGGTGATGAGAACTTCCATTGGCATCCGGTAAGCCCTATTTTCCACCATTTTCAGCTTGTCGGTGCTGAGTGTACACTAGGGCGTTAGGTGTACTTCAGCATTCAGCTTAGAAGAACAGCAAAGCAGTCCTTATGTGTGGCAACTTCTAAACTCCGAAGCATTTTACAAGATTCCCAGTTTCCTCAAATTACAATTCACTGAAATTAATAGGAAGTGAGAAAATTAGGAGTCCTCCACATTCTTAAATAAAATATATGTCAGAAAACCTCTGACTCAAAGGTTTAGTTTCAAATTGAAGTTGGCTCCCCCTCCCCCTATATTTCTGTTTTAAAAGTAAAATCACAAAATCTGGGACATTTTCTGTGCTGAAGTCCTTTGGTGTTTAGCTTTATGCGTTTTAGACACTTGAGATGCTCAATAATGCCACATAGCATAGTTCTTGCTGCGTGCTGTTATTGCCAGCGACATATAAAGTTAGCTTTTATAGGAGAATATTAAGGTGGGGAAGAAAAAGGCTTTACTTTTGTATTCCATTAGACAGTTTACTGCCTTTCAAGACATTGATTGTAAGGAATGGCCCATTACCAGTCTTTTCAGGTTCTTGAATCTGTCTCAAAGACTTTTTGTTACTGATGGCAGTCAGCTTTCAGAGCTCCCTCCTCGCTCCTGACAGATGCCCAAGACAAAATTATCCATTATTATTTTTGGTTTTTACTCCATCAAATCTGCCTCTCTTGCTGCACTCATTCCTTCTCCTTTTTTTTTTTTTTTAAATTCTAATATCATCTTAACACAGTCCTTTGTCACATAACGTTTTCCACCCTGGTAATACTTTCCCAGGGTAGAAATGCAATGTAATGTAATGAGATCTGTAATTTGTGATGAGATTTGCCGGTCTACCAAGCACCCCTGTTAATTTCTTGATCATGGTACAGGTGACCGTATCATTCTATAGTGCCCATGTTGTGACAAGGTTATTCCTGAGTCTGTGTTGTCCATTCGTGCTAAGTCCTGACACTCTCTTCTCTCCTTTCTTCCCACAAGCCAAACCCTTATTTAGAACAAGACTTCTGCTTAGAATCTCTTATACATTTCTGTGTTCCAGGTTTATGGCATTTTGTACTTTCTTAACTGTAAAATACTATAGTGTGAAAACAAATATGGATGAAAGTCAAGAATCCAAAACATATATAAGACTAGAACCAACAACCCAAGCGAAAAATGGGCAAAGTATATAAACTGGCAATTTATAGAACAAAAAAATCTGGTCCATAAACATATGAGAAGATACATACTGATAAAAACCTTGCCAGCCACTAGAAAGGTACAGAAGTACCTTTTCATGCCCATTCAATGGCTAAAATTTTAAAGTTTGATATCATCAAATATTGACATGCTAAACAGAAAGCTTATACTCATAACACTAATGAAAAGAGAGAGGAACAATTTACAAAATCTATTAAAAATAAAAATGTGCATACTTAGCACTTCTATTTTCACATATATTTTATGGAGAACCATTCACACTGTGCACAAGCAAACTCATGCAAAAGCATTTAAGACACCAATGTCAGTGATCACACGCAAAAGAAAAAGACATCTCTCAATTGTAGAATGACCAAACAAAATGTTTGAGAGAATAAAAGATGACATAGGCGCTAAACTGAATGAAGAAAATGTATATTTATTCATGAGAATGAGATTGAAACAACACTATGTATATCATATGCAAACATACTTATGCATATGCAGATGAGTTTAAAATCTGAAAGAGTATAGTTTGAACTCATAATAATGTCATTTGGAAATGCTGGAGAGGAAACCAAAACTGAGCACAGTCATCAAAAAAGACTGCCCTTTTAAAATTTTAACATAAGAATGAAATTATTTCTTAGGTGCTTGAATTTTTTAAATTAAAGAAACATACAGATTGTAAGTCAGACATTAAAGTTTTATAGAACCCCTGTACCTTACAAGTCAAACACAGTGAAAAACTACAGTAGCTATTCATAGATTATAATTCATTAGTAGGGCAAACATATGCTTATAGGATTTTTTTTTTCCAGTGAACTCATCTTTTAAATGATACCACCTTTGTATCCATTACCTGGATCAAGTTTCAGGAAGTATGTCTGTAATGCATGTGAATGCACGATTGTATGCAGGATGTAAGGAATCCACACAAACTGATTTATAATTATGTACTTTGATTCTCCTTATTATGTAAATCAATTGACAACGCACAAATATACATTATAAAAGTAAAAGTGCAGATGATAAAAATGTATGAATGACTGTGTGTAACCTATCTGACAAGACACACAATACATTTTACAGCATGTAACATTTACAAATGCAAGGCTCACAAAGTATATAACTTCGTTGGTATCAGTGTGAAATTCCTTACTTTGATGTATGGTTTTATACCATCCCCAAAGAACAGTAATTTTCAAAATATTTTCAGTCCATTAGTTCAGTATGTTTAAATAGACTATCAAAGAAATCATCTGTTTGATGTCTGATGTGCCTTTTACTTAAGTCTACGTCTTAGCAGAATATTAGAAATGATCTAAATATGATCTAACATATTTAGCTTAATCCCTCATGCCTATCATTTGTGATTTATGTAAAAATCATTTGTTTAAACTGCTATAAAATTATTGAACATAATTTAAACATCTCTGAGTGTACACATTTTAAAAGATGTCTTTTTTGTTGAGTGAGTCTTTAAAAATTCTAAAACTGCATTCCAACAAAATGGAATGGAACCGTTTCTTATTACTTAGTAACACTGTGATTTCATTTCATATATACTTACTTAACATGAAACAGCTTACTGCTAATTGTATCAGTATAACAAACATGAGTCAACTAATAATTAATTTGTGTAGTAGGCAGTACGTCAAGAATATAAATAATGAACTCGCTGAATTTCTTAGCAGAATGCAAGGCTCAAATAACTCATATTTTTATGAGTCACTGTCTCAGCCACTTAACTAGATTAAATCTCCCTCAGTTGTCAAGAGCTGACAAACAAATTACGGATTTAATGGTGAAAACTGTTGGCATCACCAACCAAACTGTTCTCAACGAATTTGGATGTGAACAATGCAGTGCAACATTACTAATTCAATAAACGTTCTTGGATTCTATTTCTACGGTCCCCCCATTATCATTCCATCTTTTCAAAATTTATGTTTAAGATTGTATTCCTTAGCATATGGTGATTGTTTTAAAGTCAACAATTTTAAAATAATTTTTAAGTGTATTTATTTATTTTGAGAGAGACAGCATGAGCTCTAATGGTGAAGGGATGGAGAGAGGGGGAGAGAAAGAATCCCAAGTAGGCTCCATGTTGTCAGTGTGGAGCCCGATGTGGGGCTTGAACCCACAAACTGTGAGATCATGACCTGAACTAAAATCAAGAGTTGGACACTTAACAGACTGAGCCACTCAGAAGCCCCAATAATTTTTTAATAACACCTATAAACTAACCTTATGTGGTAATCATTTGGCAATATACACATGTACCAAATCACATTGCACACCTTAAACTTACACAAAGTTATATGTCAATAAAGCTGGAGAATAAAACTAAAGACTAAATAAAAATCTAAAAGAATTCGCTGAATTTAAAGGGTAGAACATGAAGTCTCACATGTAAATCTTATCATCCGCCTAAAGCCTCTACAAGATCACGTCAGTTATTGGTTAGAACGCACAACCTGTGCAAAGAGCTTTTATGACGGAGTCCAGATGGGAAGGAAAAATAGGTCTCATGACTTTCCATGAAGGTGGGAGGGATAAATGAGGGCAGTAGTTAAGTGTACTACAAGCAACTCATGTATATGTTTCCTCGGGTGAGCCTTTTCCTAGGACACCCACTTTGTGTATGGCCTCTCCATACCATCTGAAGCCCATGTTTGGTAAAATACAGTACTTTCCCAAGTCCCTAACCTTATGTTCTGCCATTCTGCCACAGGTGGCAAAGAAGGTGCTGAGCCAGGGTCCTGTATCACACAATGGCACGTGTCTTCACTGAAGAAACAGTGTAACGCCGAGTTCATCCAAGTGTCCCATCACCCAGCAATCCACGGGGAATGAAACTTAACCCTGTTAATATCTTCATATGATATTCATATTGGGGGAAATATGCATTTTTGATATAATTGTATTTAATTATGCAACCAGAGGGTTACAATGTTACCATCAGGGATAAAATGGCTTACATACTTTGTAATTCTCTAACATTTGGTTACCATCAGTTCAGATAATTTGAGTACTCGTAACACCTCTCAACCAGCTCGTAGAGGAGTAAATGATTACATGACTCATACTACTGCACAACAAGTATTCAGCTCAGTAAATAAAAATAATAGCAATAAGTAACATTTTAGTGGGCATCCTTTCGCAAAAAAAAAAGAAAGAAAAGGACCATTAAAACTTAGTAACAGCAGAATTTAAAATATTTTATCAGGTTACATAGTGAATACATTTTAAATACATTTTCTTCTCCAACAGCTTCTTCTTTTCCCCTGACAATCACCACTGGATTCGTTTAATCCATGTGGATTAAACCCATGGTGCCTTGGGTCTGTATCGCGCGGACTGATCTGGGATACTATCAAAAGGTATGCATCTTCTCCATGAAACAGGACAGACTACAGGTAAGAAATGAATGATCAGATTGCTTTTATGACATGTCTTGAACGAACGTATAAATAGAGATGGCCAAAGGCGCTTACACCTGCCAGGCGTCACTTGACCCATAGAAGCTAACACATCAAAGGGCTGCTCTGCACACTAGGGGAGCTGACGAGGCAGAAGTACCTCTCATGGTGTTCCGGGCAGTGTAGACACTAAAAAAAAAAAAAAAAAAAAAAAGCTCCTTTCTCTTCCCTTACTAGCTTAGATAATGGTCACCGTACGACACACTCATAAGTCCTCTTGAATGTCGCCCCTCACACAAAACAGCGGCTGCCCCTTGATCCCAGGCTGTCTGCCATCAAAACTCTCCTCCCAGGTTCCATTTCCGGGGGCCAAGCGCCTCTCAACCCCTCTGCAAAGGTCTCAGCCAAATGTGTTTCCCACCAGCTGCTTCTCTCCTTTGTTCATCTTCCAGGCCAGTACTGGCGGCTTTCCTGTGGCTGATTTTCTTTCTAGTCTTTGGAGTCTAATGGCAGACAGCTGCCAGCTAATGAGCCCCCCCAGGTGTCCGCCCCCGGGTCAAAGTGTGGCACTCGGTCAGGACCGAGGAGGGTCAGAATGTGGAAGATGTGTCACCTGCTATTTTGACTCTGTTTCAGTTCATTCTGGACTCATTTTACAGAGCTTTATAAAGTGCAATTCACCAGCACCAACAAAAATGAACACAAGGCATTCCTTTGAAACTGGTTAAAAGAAGAAAATAGTTTCATTTTAGAAATCTGCTTGAGACTTTGAGACTACCAAACTCTGCTAATGCCTACATAATCTTATTTCATTAAATAACATAGCTTAGATGTTATTTATTTATTTGTTAATAAAAAGAATATTTTTGTCTGTTTGTTTCAATAGCTTCATGCCCAGCACTGTGCCCAACACAGGGCTCAAACTCATGACCCTGAAATCACAACCTGAGCAGAGATCAAGAGTCAAACACATAACCGACTGAGCCACTCGGACACCCTGATTTTATTTTATATTTTGTTTTGGCCTACATGTTTCTTTCTTTCTTTCTTTCTTTTAATTTAAATGGCAAATCCTCTTCAACAATTTATTCTTGAAAGTTAGCACTATACTCAGGCTGGCCAAAAAAAATTAAATGCACAGAGTCCCAAAGTTTAATGCAACAGGTCATTTCTTTTTTTTCGATGTTTTTTATTTATTTTAGAGACACAGCGTTAGCAGAGGAGGGTCAGAGAGAGAGGGAGACACAGAATCTGAAGCAGGCTCCACGCTCTGAGCTAGCTGTCAGCACAGAGCCTAATGCAGGGTTCAAACCCATGAACCATGAGATCATGACCTGAGCCAAAGTCAGATGCTTCACTGACTGACCTTACCCAAGCGCCCCAACAAGTCATTTCTTAATAAGGAAATTTAACTTACAAAGCAAGAAGAAATTAAAAAAAATTTTAACATTTATTTATGATTGAGAAACAGAGAGAGAGGCAGAGCATGAGCAGGGAAGGGGCAGAGAGAAGGGTAGACACAGAATCTGAAGCAGGCTCCAGGCTCCAAGCTGTCAGCACAGAGCCCGACATGGGGCTTGAACCCACAAACTGAGAGATCATGACCTGAGCTGAAGTCGGATGCTTAACCAACTGAGCCACCCAGGCGCCCCAAGAATAAATTTTTAATACAATGAAAATATAATGCCATCTATCTGCGGTTCTGTATCAGTGTTTACTTGGTACCTTAAAGTACTAACCATAGTGACTAACATGAAGCAGGTGCTCAAAAAATGTTTGCCGAGTGAATGAATAAGCAAATGCATGGCCTTTGGAAGGCTATCTAAAATCCGCACTTGAACCACTGCTCAAAGATGGTGACTGTCAAGTCTTGCAGAACATTCCTGATTTTTTTTCTTTCCAGATTTTATTTAATTCAAATTAGTTAACATATTGTACAGTATTGGTTCAGGAGTAGGATTTAGTGATTCACCAGTTACATATAATACCCGGTGCTCATCACAAGTGCCCATCACCCATTGAACCCATCCCTTGCTCACCTCCCCTCTAGCAACCCTCAGTTTGTTCTCAGAGTTAAGAGTCTTTTATGATTTGCTTCCCTCCCCATTTTTATCTTATTTTGTTTTTCCTTCCCTTCCCCTATGTTCATCTGTTTTGTTTCTCAAATTCCACATATGAGTGAAATCATATGGTATTTGTCTTTCTCTGACTGACTTATGCCGCTTAGCATAATACCCTCTAGCTCCATCCATTGCAACGACAAGATTCCATTCTTTTTGAAGGCAGAGTAATATTCCATTTTCTATATACCACATCTTCTTTATACGTTCACCAGCCGATAGTCGTTTGGCTGCTTTCCATAATTAGGCTATTACTGATAGTGCTGCTATAAACATTGGTGTGCATGTGCCCCTTCAAATCGGTATTTTTGTATGCTCTGGATAAACACCTAGTAGTGCAATTGCTGGGTCCTAGGATAGCAGAACATTCCTGATTTTAAAAGTGCCAATAAGCATAACATAGTTGTGAGAAACATCTCCCAAACTCTTTCTTCATAAATGGTATTTTTTGTTTTTATTGGTCTTGTGTAAATATAATAATCTTTTCCCTTCCTTTACTCATTTCCATAATTTTTCCTGGCTCACATGAGACACTGGGGGATAAGAGTATTTTGGTTCTGATTTTCTTTTTTTTTAATGTTTATTTATTTATTCTGAGAGAGAGAGAACAGGAGAGAGATAGGAGAGAGAGAATCCCAGATGGGCTCCACAGTGTCAGTGCAGAGCCTAATGCAGAGCTCCATCTCATAAATAGTGAGATCATGACCTGAGCCAAGATAAGAATTGGACACTTAGCCAACTGAGCCACTCCAGTGCCCCCAATTTTATGAGGATTCTTAGGCATGAGAAAGAATAATCTACTCTTCCTACTAGTCTCTGCGATCTGTACACTGTTTATCCTGATTTTGCAGGCAGAGAAGGTTAAATAGCTTGTCCTACATCACTCACCACTGAGTTACAGATTGCATCTTGAAACCGAGTCCTTCTCTTCACTGGACACGAGCTCTCCTGGGCTGCCCACTTCTATCGTTCTGCACTGGAGACACTGGGAGTACAGTCACCACCTGGTTCCCCCAGAATTCCTTTCCTTCCCTGCATCTCAGCAATGGTTAGGTGGCCTTAAAGCCGTGCAGGTGTTGACAGGATGAGGCCATTACATTCCCTGCCTATGACACTTCGCTTCCAATGGTCTTTCCTTGAAAGTCTCCTTCAGTTCAACTTCGACTTGGTAACAAGGTTTGTAGTCACTAGTAGTTTTAAAATAAAGTAATATAGAGGCACGTGGGTGGCTCAGTTGGTTAAGTGTCCAACTTCAGCTCAAGTCATGATCTCATGGTTTATGGCTTTGAGCCCCGTGTCAGGCTCTGTGCTGACAGCTCAGAGCCTAGAGCCTGCTTTGGATCCTCTTTCTCCCTCTCTCTCTATGCACCAACCCCGCCCACTCACATTCCGTCTGTCTGTCTGTCTCTCTCAAAAATAAACAGTAAAAAAATAAAAATAAAAAAAATAAAGTAATAGAATTCCCTGGGCAAATATAGCTTATCTTGTATTAGACACATGAGAGTAAGAATTTTCTAAGAACCTTTATTTGCTTTGTAGTTAGGTGATTCCTGATTAGGCTTTTTATTTTTATTTTATGTTTTTGCTTACTTGCTAAAGCACTTACGTGGTGGGAGAAAGCATGTGGATATTTGCTGCAATTAATATTAAGAAGATAAAGAGCCCAAATCTCAGTCCATCAGGATTTATTCTTGGTGCTCAGTCACTGCTATTGCTTATCTGCAGCCCCTTCCCCACCTCCACCCCCCACAGATTTTGTCTTTATGCACAGTAACTGCTGAGGGGGTCCTTTTACCAGGCTGCGCAGAGATTGGTAAAATAACTCAATAGCAAAGAGTAATAAAGATGATACTGACACGTGGTTTAGTAAAAATGAAAACTCTTGTAAATATATACTCACCAAATTTTAAGAACTAACGCTAAAAATGCATAAAATATACTTTTGAATATAAAGTAGGTATGTGATCATATTGGAGAAAGAAAAACCGCATCATTGTAATGAAAATTATATCTGTATATAATATATATATGAATAAGGCTTTATGTCAATTTCCTGGACTCTGCTTACTGGGAAACTTCCTCCCTTCATCCTATCCACCCCAAGCCCAACCAACACAAGGAAATCGCTAAGTAAAGCTAAACAAATGTTTAATGTATAAATTAGCCCCAAAGCGAGGGGAATATCCAGTGGACAGAGAGTGTATGGGAACACGGAATGAGAATGAGAGCCATAAGCAGAAGCTGAAGTCATAACTCACAAACATATTCAGGGTCAACAGCCCCTCAGGGCTGGGGGGCTGGGCCCTGTGCTCCTGGGCGGCATTCGAACACAGAGACTGAGCTGAGATGTGTCCACAGAGCTGGAAGTTCCACAAAGGTCACTCTGCATTTCACACAGAGACCGGAGGAGTGCTGCCCTCCAGGCCAGGCAAGCAAAAAATTGCTTGACTTCACTGAGATCCATGTGGGGGCCCGAAGACTCTCCTATGAGAAACCAGAACCCCAAACGTGGGCCAAAGTGCATCGTCCAAGTTCACACTGTCCTCTACAGCTCCAATGGCTCCAGGGTCTCCCCTCCCACAAGCCTCCAGGGTAACTAAGGATGAGTCCAGGATGAGTTATGATCCCTGGAATCCCAGCAGCACTGACCTCGGAGACAGAAACCCTCCCTGGGACTGAGCTCACAGCCACACACTGCAAACCAGAGGAGAAAATGAACTAGTATAATGGAGAATTCGAAGACATGGAAGGATCAGAAAGAGATTCTGAAGTAAGCATGTTTAGAATGTTTAATGAGATAAAGAAAGGGTTAGAAAGAGAATGGTAAGAACAGGGCTATAAAAAAAAAACAAAACCCAGAGATTTGGAACAGTTAAACAGAAATTCTAGATAAGCAGATTATAGATGTGGGGATAAAAAAACTGCAGGATTAAGATAAAGAGGTAGACACATTGAGGGAGAAAATTATACAGGGTTCGGCAACGAAGCTGAAGAGGAAAATACACACAAACAACTTTACGAGACGTGGAAATACTACGAGAAGATGCACCAGGCATCTAGTGGCAGGGGTCTGGAGGACAAATGCGGGAAGCAGGGAGAAGTTAGAAGGCAAGATGTACCGGCATGGAAAATGGAAAAGCAGTTTCAACAAAGCTTTAATCAGTATTCCAGAAAATAACAAATAGAGAATAGAGAACACATACGGATTTGTAAAGATAATATCTAAAAATCTCCCAGAAAAAGGCATGAGCCTCATATGAAAAAAAAATCCCTTTTAGATTAAAAAAAAAATCCATGTCTAGACGTATTATAGTAAGCCCACAACATTGCAAAGACAAACAGTAAATCTTAAAATCAATGAAAAAACAGATAATGTTTAAAAAAGAAACATAGAAACAAAAACACAAAAGAACTACAATTAGACTCAAAGGAGGGATGGTCAGTTGGCAAAAACAGATTCCAAAATACAATGGAATGATTTCAAACCTTGGGGGGGAATCTCAATGCCAACGAAGAATGCGGTACTCGGTCCAACTATTACGCAAAAATAAGATAAAGACATTCTCAGAAAAGTGCCTCAGAAGCAGACGTATTTGATCAGGCAGGAAAAAGGAAGGTGGCCCTCCTAATCGATGTCATTCAATACCTGTTTTAACAGAAGCTCATGTAAAAATACAAGTCTCAAGCTAGCACTTTCGAGGATCAGACTGAACAGAAGCATCGGTCTCAGAGGCTCGGCAGATTGTACAAATGTGAGAAATGCTGAATACAAGGCACGTGGGGGGAAACAGGACTGGTAGCAAATTGGGAGTCTTCACACGCTGTCCGCTCGTACTCATCCTCACACGGGCGTGAAGGGATGCGCGGCGCACTCACGCCAGGGCCTAAACTCCTGTCCCTGGCACAGAGCTGCAAAACCTGCCCCAGCGGAGGATCAACGCTTTTTCCTGACTTGCCTTCACCTTCATTCATTGTATTTCAACATCTCTGTTTGGGGGAAGGAACTGGGTTATATTGACTCACATCATTTTGTTCCAGGCCCTGTATGCCTGCATAGGGTAAACGCGTAACAAATATTTGATGAGTGCATTATTTGTGAAAACGTGTTTTTTTAAATTTAATTAAAGATGTTTCCCCTATTACCTAAGAATTCTCATATTTTCATGAAAATGGGAATTTTTTCATGAAAAAAATTTCACTTTTTCCTTGTTATCTAGAAATAAATCTGATCAATAATAATCTTTGTAATAGTAATTGTGGCCGTTATCTTTGTATTAATAGTGGCCGCTATATTCATTAGGCAGTTGTAACTTATTTTAGGATATTTGTTTCATTTTTATTTGGTATCCTTTATCTTACCATATTTAGGATGAGTTAGTATCTTCAGTGTAATCCCTGAATCCCAAGGCCTACAGGTGTGGGGAGCCGAGGGGTCCAGGCGCATAAAGGGGAAGAGAGAGAAAAGACTCCCTGATTCCACAGACCAGTGCTCCCTGAGGCTGGACGCTATCTCCTTTCTCACCGCCCTGTGTGGCTCAGGCCGGAAATCCATTTTCAAGGCCAGGGAGCTTTCTCCTCGGAGGAGAGAAAGCCGCACCGTTTTGCTAAGCAGGGCTCTCGTAGCAGACCGTGCAACCCCCGGGGAGGGAGGAGTGGGCTTTCCTGTGCCCTCGCGGGCCTGGAGGGAAGAGCTGCCGAGGACGTCCCTGCAAGACGTTCTTCCTCTTTGGGCCAACTGATGAGTCGGTGAGATGAATTTCATAGCATGTCAAGGGAACCATGTCCCACTGACGCCATTACCAGCGGGGAGAGCTTCCCTGACCGCCCACACAAGACTTCTGGGCCAGTCTGTCCACGCTGGCTTCACGTGAATAGATCTGCCACGAGGCAGATGCCATTTCATTTCAAATGGAGGATGAACTTAAAAGGCAAGAGTTGTATCTGGATTTTATTTAAATTCCCCATTACGAAGTTACCACAGAATAAGGATTGAAAACGGCAATGTATCTAATATAAAATTCTCCCACATGTGATCATGTGTATGAGATGCTCACTGAGAGTCAGAAAGCGCGTCACCAGGAGCGCGGGGACCTTTGTTCCTGCTCCGTGCTCCTGGGATCTAATGAGCCCCCGGGGAAGAAAGGGATAAAACACACACAGACACACAGAGACGCACACACACGAACACATCAGACAGTGGGACCCGGACAGAATGAAGCATTGACTTTCACAGACCAGCTCTGTCACAGTTCAGACAGAAGGGTGCCAAGTGACGCTACATGGGAAGCCACTTGCACAGAGGCCCTGGAGAGTGGGTCGGAGGAGGCATTCCCCGGAAAAGGGGAGGAAGGAATGCGAGGAAAAGGGAACGAACTGCTGGTGCGCAGAAGAGCAGAAAATACAATATGGTCTCTGTTGTTTTTTTTTACTTCAATGTCTTTGCATATCAAAAGGGAATGCTTTATGCTTCCTAGAATTCACTCTCACACAAAAAGAGCAGGGCTATAAATTCATACAATCTTTTTGAGAAACACAACACTACTTATTATGTTAAAAATGTGCATACCCTTCAACCTGGAAATTGTCCTAGGAATCTATTTTAAAGAATACTGCACATGCACACAAGATATACATGTGTGTGTGTGTGAGCATTTATTCAATGCAAGATTACTTACTGTAGTCAACAGTTATGAATCACGTTAATGCCTATTAGCAGGGAAACAGTTAAAACCATTTTATTAAATACCACAAAATTGATAAAGATGAAAGAAGCAGGAAGAAAAGAAAGGAGAGAGGAAGGGAGGGATTTACATATGGCAGAATTTATTGCTTTCATTAAACCTTTTATGCTATTTGAAGTATGATTTTTATAATCTAAAAATATTTTTTCAATTTGTATTTATTTTTGAGAGAGAGAGAGTGAGTGCGCGTGAGTGGGGAAGGGGCAGAGGGAGAGGGAGACACAGAATCTGAAGCTGTCAGCACAGAACCCAATGTGGGGCTTGAACTCATGAACCACAAGATCATGACCTGAAGTCAGACGCTTAACTGACTGAGCCATCCAGGTGCCCCTATAATCTAAAAATATTTAAAATGTAACTATGAACGTGCTAATTTCTTGGAAACCCCTAGATATTTCCAAGAAGTATTATCTTCTATGTATGATATGAAAAAATCATCATTTATGCCCTCAAAATCCACTTTTAAAGTTTCTTCTTTCACTGTCCAATGACAAGTCACTCCAGCAGCTGTTTTTTTCTAATCCTTTCAAAAAGAACTCGAGAGAGAGAGAGAGAGAGAGAGAGAGAGAGAGAGAGAGAGAGAGAGAGAATTCCCAAGCAGGGTCTACATTCAGCATTGATCCGGACACAGGGACCGATCCCAGGACTCTGGGATCATGACCTGAGCGGAAATCAGGAGTCTGATGCTCAACAGCCTGAGCCACCCAGGCGCCCCTAGTGGATATCTTTTTAAAAAATCACTCTGAAATTTCTAGCTATAGACTCCCTGTTTTCCTAATATTCTGAATAACATCTGCGTGTCTAATTTCAGTTTAAATAAGTCTGTGACCCTGTTTGAGAATCTAATGGAGCCCAAAGACTCCGTGCCTTTAGAATTCATCAGGCACACACTTCCGTGTGCACCCCGAGGGCTTTCACTGATGCTGGACCCAGGGATGGAGCCCCTGTATCTGACCCAAGGTTCCTACAACTATGCCCCTTGCTGAAGCCTCACGAGCTGGTCCTCTGTTTAACAAAAATACAGTCAGGTCTTCCCCGTCCCATGAGAAAGGAATTCCTTTAGAGAGCAAGTCTAGAATTGTCATAGACTTCGGAAAGCACCTGTGGTCTAATTCTGTTGTTCTAGTTCTCTCTTCTATATGTGTTTTCATAAAAATCGATAAGTAATTCTGGGAGCAGTGCTGAACACAAAGATTAATGCAGGGAAAACAAGCTGTCCGTGCTTTTCCATGAAGTAGTATACATCTCAATGACATATTTCACAAATTAGTCTTTATGGTGGCTTTTTTGCAACTGCAATAAAAATGTACATTCTGCAATAAATCATAGTTATAGACATATAATAACTTCCTATTTTCTACTCATTTGAAAGTTTCCTCTGACACCACATGCTGCAACATGAAATACAGTTTAACGTCATTTAAAATCTATGAATCAATTTTTAATACCATCATCGGCAAAGTTCAATTTACATCTACTAGGATTTGAGTGAGAGTAATTTTCTTTCATCACGTTTTATGGCCATATTTAATACCAGATGCAATAGGAGACAAATTATAAAAGTAATAGAATGCCAACATGAAAAAAACAGAGGGGGAATTTTAAAGTAAAGCAAATCTTGTATTAAAACTGAAACATTAGACCTGTGTAGGTGGCTTTATGGCCAATTCCATTTTGGCAAGATCTGGGGTAGTTTTGAGCACAGAACACTACCAGTGATGAAAATAACCACTGATGCTATTTCTCATCAATATTTAATAAAACTGATTTATGACTCATGCAGGGTGCTGAACCTGTACCTTATAGTCAATACTGCCCAAAGTCAAGTAAAAAAAAAAATACCACATAGTGAGTAACAGCTAAAATATATTTCCCATTGGGAAAAAAAATACAGTCCCAAATTCCAATACCCATAATAGCCTTCTTCAGAAGCGACTTGGGAGTATATGAGAATCTGACAGGCTGTAGTCACCTTGCTTTAATTTCTTTCATTTTCTCAAAAGGCTCATTAATTTGTCATCAAAAAACTTTTCAAAGATAGTAAGTCATCACCTTAAATTTATATATGCATCCCAAATTCGCATCTTAAGTTTTGTGATGCTGATGACCTACAGTTTTCCTACCTAATATTGTAAGGAAGGCATATAAGGAAAGTTTTATGATTTTACTAATAGAAAGGACTGATAAGGTAAATACTTCTTATGTCACATAAATAAAAAAGGAATTAATTAATATGCATTTTCAAAATCACTTTAAAGAAACCTGTAGGCTAATTTGTAGTATTTAGAAAGCAAAATTAAATATTTGTATCTCGAAGGGAAAGAGAAAGCATATTCACACACGCAGTGAGAAATTAATGCACGCAGCTATAAATTACATACAGTAAGCACATAAATCACAGTGGAATTTTGAGTTTCGTTCAGATCAGTGTGAACCTGATTGCCATACACTGAAAAACGCATTTTTGCTTGCTTTCAATGTTCTCTCCCACATCTCCAGCCTGAATGTCTAACATCTCATTTTGCATCAAAAGCACATTCACTGATTTTTGCTGCCATTGCTTTGAATCCTTGCCCAACTGTTGATAGCTTGATAGTCGATAAATTATCTTGTAAAACCGTGCTGCCTCCCTGGTATATTCCTTTATCCTTCAATTCTTACGTACAACTCATATTTATTATGCACTGACCCTGACACACAGTATGCAGGAGACTAGATGCAAAGTCAGAGAGCAGCCCCGAGTGGCCCTGTTTCCGGTGGATGCCACCGTCAGCCTCCTTCACACGCATTCCCCTGTCCCAAGGACATGGTGGCCAAGGACATGGCGCGGGAGGAGAAGGTGGCGTGTCTGGTGGCTTGCCATACTGGGAGACACCTCCCCTCATTCCTTTATCACAATGAGACCCTCTAACGAATCAGCTGTCCGGACAAGCCACAGGGAATGGCGGTTACCCATGGCCAGCCTCACAGCTAACTCTGAGTCTGTGGTTCCAGAACACAGGCTTTGACCTCAGCAAGACTTGGCTCTCAACTGTGGCCTGCATGTGACTTTGGGCAAATCGATTCTCATCTCATTCACCTCACTTAACAGTTGAGCATAACGATGCCTTATGGGTTTATTGGGAGGATGAAAAACACAACAATGGATAGAAAAGTTTTTGTCTACTGCTAGAGATACATAAGTGATCGATAAGTGAGAACAGTACTGATGATAATGACAGTAATTACAATAATAAAGACTGTCTGTGAGCAATTAGTCACATAAGAACCTAGCATGTGCTTTCCCATACATAAGCTGATAAGAACAGATACTACACTTGATCTTAGGCAAGAGGCCGAGAAGCGATTTTTACCGTACATAAGGAATGGGGGAAAGAGTCCGCTATGTGCGGTCAAGGTAGCATTAAAAGCATGTATAATCTAAATGTTTTTTCTATTATTTTTAGGATGTTCATGTTTATCGTCTGATCTTGCTTATGGACTCCCTCGGTCTGATGTAAATTGTCTCCCCCGGAGAGTTTCTCCTGGATTTTTACAAATTTGGGCTTTTGTGTTTTGTTCTGATGATTTTGAAGGCTAATGACAACAACAACAAAATGCCTGCTATCTATTTACTCCTAAATGACTGGTCAGGATGAATTTTGTCCTTATATGTCATTTACTGAGTTCTTTGATTAAAACCATGTTTTGAGAGCTTTGGTGCATGTAAACATTGAATTATAAAGCTCTATCCCTGAAATTTACAAAATAAAAAATTAAAATAACAATAAATAAGTTAAAGCGAACAACTTCTCTTCCCTCTTGGAAGCCAGACATCATGTAAATAATCTGACGATAACTTCATTCCAATTATGAGAAAACATCAGATAGAACCAAATTGAGAAACATTCTACAAGATAACTAACTAGTGCTTCTGAGAAGTGCCAAGACTGTGAAACACAAAGCTTACAAATTTACAGATGAGAAGAGATTAGGGAGTTAATGACTAAGTACAACGTGGGGTCTGGGTAGGATATGGGATAGAAGAAGACCATCAGTGGGTCAACCTATGAAATGCAGTGGGACGTGCACCATGGTTAGCGGCGCTGCGTCAGGCCAGTGTTTTAGCGGCAACGATGTCACACGGTTGTGTGAGAAGTTACCATTCTGGGAACTCTCTGTACTATTTGGTAACTTTTTGTGTGTGAGTCTAAAATTAGTTCACTGAACATGTTTAAAAAATTAAGGTATTAACTAAAAATATATGTTAAAAGACACAACAAGAAAAACTCTGAACATGTTTTGTTTTTACCTGACTGTTCAGGGAACGGAGATCTCAAACCTGAAGAGATCCGTACTCATCTGCGAGACCAAATTTCTTACCTCCTGAAAGATCATGACAAGTAAATTGCCAGTTTAATGGCATTTGCTGTGATTTCCTTCCCACGTGTGATAGATTTGTTGTTGCTTTATTCCCAGCTGGCACATCACATCTGTTATCTTCTGTACCAGCCTCCTACCAAAGGTGAGTGATGCCAACCTCGTACTACAAAATTAAAGAATATAACTGAGCTTCGGAAGGTACATTTTTTTCCAGTTTTATTCTTAATGAAATACTGTTCTGCAATGGAAAACGTTTGCGGGAGAAAGTAAGTTTTAGTGGGAGTCTGTGAATCAGGAGAAGGGAGACTCGCCCTGCCTCCATGGGGAATTCTCTGGAACTCGGACCTTCCTCTGTGGCTCAGTTGCCCTCTCTGTAAAACTGTGTGGGTGAACCAAATGACTACCATCTTTTCCAGCTCAAAATTCCTCTAGTTTCGTTTCTGGCACATTATAGAAAACCACAGTGTCTCAGACTGAACCCCACATGTTGACAAGCATGTGGTGACACAGAAGAAGGGAGAGGCTGAAGGCGGCGGTGTACTCGGAACATGGAGGCAGGACGCATTTTCCAAATGCGGTAAGCTGATGTGGTGCTTTGGGTTCACCTCTGTGGTACAGAGTTTTGGGGTGTCACCTGTGCCCAAACCTTTTCACCGTCTGCTGGTTCCTCTCTTCCCCACACTCACTGCAATCACAGAATGTGAATGTTTGCTAAACAGATTAGCCCTTTAACGGTGCCCTTTAATTATGTCCTTCCTGGGGCACCTGGGTGGCTCAGTCGGTTAAGCAATGACTCTTGATTTCGGCTCAGGTTATGATCTCAGGGTTCGTGAGATCGATCCCCATGTTGGGCTCTGTGCTGACAGCGCCAAGCCTGCTTGGGATTCCCTGTCTGTCTGTCTGTTTGTCTCTCTCTCTGCCCCTCCCCTGCTTGCTCGCTCTCTCTCAAAATAAACTGAAAAAATAGTTGAATTTTTTTCTCAAACAACACAGAGGCGCATTCCCGTTTTGCCACTGCAGCCCTAACTTCCGGCTCACCGTGTGCTCACTCTGTGCTGAGTTCCAGAAGCAGCGTTTCAGTCGCTTCCCACGCCGACCCTGAGGGAGGTCTGTCCTTCATCCGGCCTCACAGGTGAGGATGCCGGGGCAGGAAGAGGTTAATGACCTCTCCAACGTCACCACGCCAGTATGCAGGAGAACCGTGATCCAAACCTCAGGGCCATTATTTTGAGTCTGAATTTTTTTCTAAAGTAGGTATTTTTTACTTTGTAATTCTTTCTTGTTCAACTACACATATACCTCCATTACGTAAGTCATATGTGGCATAAAATGATGTATTTTTTATTGCCGAGTATAAGGACACTAACATCATTACACTGCCTCCCTTGATTTTCTACTCATCTTTTCTGCAGACCCATAATTTGTAATATTTATATGATATTCTGTAAATCCTGAAGTTGTGTAAGCTTTGTTTTTACATTGAGTAGATACCAGAGACTAGGCTCACGACCTGAGCTTCTTGATTGGCTGACTGTCTTGAAGAAGGATTAATGGAAAATGCAGAGGCGCCAGGGTGGCTCAGTCGGTTAAGCATCTGACTTCAGCTCGGGTCATGATCTCATGGTCTGTGGGTTCAAGCCCCGCATTGGGCTCTGTGCTGACAGCTCAGAGCCTGGAGCCTGCCTCAGATTCTGCATCACCCTCTCTCTCTGTCTGCCCCTCCTCTGCTTACACTCTGTCTCTGTCTCTCTCTCTCTCTCTCTCTCAAAAGTAAATAAACATTAAAAAATATTAAAAAAAATAAAAGAAAATACAGTCTCTTCTTGTTTCTTCAGTGGTAACCAAATCTAGTTTGATGCGCTCTTTCTCTGAGGACTTTGTAAGCCCGTGTCCTTGTATCCTGGATTTGAGTCCTGACGAAGTTTCAGTTCTCAATGATGGCTTCCCTTAGAACTGACTGAAGGCCAATTTTTTTTTTTTTTGCACTTCTGAGTTTAATAAGCCACATCCTTAGTTGAACCTGGGGTGGAATGGGAGACCCTGATTCTGCGTGTGGCGGTGTCAGTGGGTAGGCCTGAGGCTGAGAACCATCATCCCACCAGCCAGAAGAGACCTCCAACATAGGAACATGTACATGAGTTAAGTGTAGCCCTACTTCCAGTGTGCTTCTGCTGCAAAGGTGGCCTAGTCAAAGGCTGCGAGATGGAAATGTGATCTCTAACAGAGGAAGCAGGCAGCTGGACACTGAGGTAGCTGGTCACCAAGCAGAAACAGGTATAGAAGCACAGCCTTCAGGAAGGGAGGCAGTTCTAGGGGAATGCTGTTTTCAGAAACTGGCCTGAGCCTCCTACGCCTTTGGAAGGTCCCCTGGCCCACTGTGTAAGTGGCAGGCCTTCCCAGGCTGTGGCTCTCCCTGCTGTGAAGGGAGGGTTCTTGGGGGCTGAGAGGGTCCCAGGTGGGGAGGCGCTGAGCCAGTGGCCTCTTAGGATGAAGCTCTTGTGGTTCTGGGGCAAGATGGGAAGTGGCATGGCCACTCGGCACTGACAGCTGAGTGTCTCTCTGTGAGGCAGCGGGGTACAACCCCACGGGCACTTACAGCGGTGAGGGTGGAAGGTGACCTTTGGGGCTTGGCCTCTTTCAGGCACCCAACCTCCCAACAAGAAGAATTGAAAGTAGTGTGGATGAGTTAATATCCAGGAAAAGACAATCTTCCAGAGCTGCACTTGTTTGAGTGTCGCTTGGAAAACAAAGAAAAAGAACTGACTTGATCATTATTTTCTAGATGCGCCTGGGATGCTTTCTTTAGCTCTGAATTCCAGCAACTTTAGTAAGAAATGCCTCAGCCCTGATTGTTCTGTGATCATTTATTGAGACAGGTGTACCCTATAAATCCAAATATTTGGGTCGTCTTTTTCTGCAATTTAAAAAAATGTTATCTCTTGGATATTTTTTTTCAGTTTTACACACACCTAAATGTGCGTTTTTATAGATATGGTCCTCATTTTTTTTGAGCATTGCTCTTCGATTTCAGAGGATCAGGTATTTGTCAGGTGGGAGAGAAAGGAAGTTTTTTTCTAAGACAAGTGTGTGTGTGTGTGTGTGTCTCAGTGCTACCTCAGTCCCGGTGTTCACAACTGTGCATGAACATTAGAAGACATGTCGAGCTTCTAAAAAGCATCTGTGCCTTGGATCATTCCAAGGTTTTCATTTAACTGGGCTGGTTGTGGTGCTGGAGAATTGTGCTTTCATAGACTCCCCGGGCCATCCCGAGGCATGGCCGGATTGGGCCCCTGTGTTTGCCAGCAGGAATCAGCAGCATCTGAGCCCCTCCAGACCGAGGGTCTTGTCCTCTGAATTTCTCTACCAAATGCTTGCAGGAGCGAGGGCCTCCGCTTTGAGATGTCACACAGAGTCCCAGAAAGTTCCCAGTGTGAGTCAGCCATACACTGATGTCCTGACTCAAACAGAGGACTACTCTGCTCCTCTGGGAATGCTCTTTCTTTTAGAACGCCTGCACGCAGCGGGCTCTGCCTGAGAGACTCAGTGGCCAGAATCCTTTCAGGAAGTATTCTGTTAGGCACCTGCTCTTCTGATGTGCGGCTTATTAGCTCCAGGTTTCCCAGAGTCCTTAAATACGGAAATTGCATTTCTGTTTCCCACTCTCCTTGATGTTTGATGACTTAAGAGACGCAAAAGTGTCTTTACAATTTTACAGTTGAAGCTCTTTATACATTTTTTACTTTAATGACTGGCTTTTCATATATTTTAAAAGTTGAGTTTCTGAACATCACCAAGATTAAACTTTAATGAGATATAAAGCTACTTATAAATGAAATTGTATAAATGAGTTGAAATTCAATATATTATATGGTAATTTGATTAGTAAGAAGAGGAAATGTGATCCTTTTTAATTAATTAAACATGCTTACTTACATATAAAGTACACTGGCCGAATTTATATGCACAATAAGGTACCTAATTGTTTTAAATTCAACTGCATGCAAAAAGAGATGATCATGTGTGTCTAATAAAATAATTCCTTTTCCTCATTTTGGGGGAAAATTTTATTTTGTTTCCATAAAACCTTTAAGATGATCTAAAATATCACCATTTGTATATCTACAAAGATGCCTAATATCAGAAAGTTAGCTATCAATTTCAGTCCAAGGTATAGTGACCATTTAAACTTTTTGGATTAGAGTACAAAGTCAACATTTCATTATGTAACACAGCAGTGTTGAACTCAAGCATCATTTGAGAAAAAGAAGCAAACAGACCGAATTAGGCTTGTATAGAAAAGCGAGTCCTGAGGAATACTGAATACTGCCAACAAAAGCAGACAAAACCAGGGGAAAGAACAACAAAAAAACAATTTAATTCTCTATTATGGCTCTATACCCTAACACAAACACGACTGGTTACCACCAAATTCAAAAGGATGTATACTTTGTTCAGCCCATTAGTAAATAGTTATAGAGCTCGGCATTTCGCCAGGCCCTGAAGGCGTGGAGATGAAAAGATGTACTTCCTGTTTTCAAGGAGCTTAAATCCTTGGGAGATAAATGTGCAAATAAACAGTAAGATCACTGCCTTGGTGGAAGCCTGCTGCCCCCACCCCCCACCCCAGGCAGTTCTCTCCTAGAATCAGGCTAGAATCATGAATCTCCTAGAATCATGAAGCCAACACGCTCCATGAGAAAACTTGCTTTCTCTGAGAGAGTACCGCACAGTGGTTGAAGTCATTCTAAGTCACAGCGAAGAAAGCTGACTCAGTTTGACTACAGGGCAGTATTCTGAGTTTAGGCACAACTGCTGCATTCAAAATGACCAGGAAGTGATTGGCTTTAACAATATGATTCTATAGGACTAGAGATTTTTGTGCCAGGAATGTCTAATTACTGAATGCTGGCCACCTTCCATGCAAGACGTGGGCACAACCCAGGCAGCCACCTAGAGAAGGAGCCATAGGCTCTGACAAGGACGTTCCAGCTGTGCCCAAGGTGTTTGGATACCCAGAGCTTGTTCCACGCAGCTTCCCCAAAATACATATCCCGTCTCCCATCCCACGCTTGTGAGGTCCTGCTCATCCCTGAAAGTCATCCATCTAATCTGTAAAAGTCCTTCTATCCAGGGGAAGGACGTAAGATTGGATCCAAAACCAGATAAGTGGAAGAGAGGACAGCACATTAAAATGCTTTCCCATCTGCTGGCTTCTAAATCTGGTGATGTAGGAAATGTATCATTGGCCAAAGGAATGGAAGATTACCCTTCTAAACCCCAGGCTGGAAACCCACTCTGAGGGCATACTAAAATATAAGAATGAAAATTAGGAATGTTATTTGCAAAACTCACTTTAAAAAAAAATACCAACTATGTGTGGCTTTCAGCCTAAGTTCAGTATTGTACTCTATCTAAAGGCTGTAGCCTAGTGGTTTTTTTAGTTCAGACAGCAGAAGAGTTTTCCAAGACCTTCACAAGACCTTCTGAAATCCCAGCACCCAGCCCAGAGTTCATGATGCCTTCCCACACGACCCCATCCGAGGGCCGCTGCGACAGAAGGCCGAGTGAGAGGAAGATTTACCAGCCGCTTTTCCTGATTTTCAAAGGCTGACTGGCTGGGTGTGACAGGAGCTCACGCTCTCTCGTGTGGCCATGACACCCCCATTGTACAGCTGCTCGCGGAGTGAGGTAACCGCAGCAAAAGTCAGGAAGTACGTTTGGTTTCCAAAGAACCACTCCGTTACCACGGAGAATTTTCTCTTAGGTCCTGAGTTAATGTGTCTTGAACTCTCTTAAATGCACCTGGGCCTTGAAACTTGAAGGAAAAATTGTGGGGGTTCTTTTGTTTGTTTTTCCAAATGATTCTGATAACAATTCAGTTATGGACTGAATGTCCAGCCCAAATTCAGATGTTAAAGTCCTAACCCCCACTCTGGTGGTGGTAGGGGATGGGGCCTTTGGAAGGTTGATTCAGTTTAGAGGAGGTCATGAGGGTGGGGCTTTTGTGATGGGATTGTTCCCTTTACAAGAAGAAGAGCTTTCTCCCTCTCCCTCTTTTTCCTTTCTTCCTTCTCTCTCTCTCTCTCTCTCTCTCTTTCTCTCTCTCTTTCTCTCTCTCCCTCTCTCTCTCTTCCCCTATCCCTACCACCATATAGGAACATAGTGAGAAGACTGCCATGTGTGAATCAAAGAGAGGGGCTTCCCCAAAACCGACCATGCTGGCACCCTGACCTTGCATTTCCAGGCTCCAGAATGACGGAAATCAAGAAATGAACTGACGTTAGTCATGCTACCCAGGGTATAGTACTTTGTCATGGCGGCCTGAGCTAAGATAAGTTCTCAAAGCATAAAATAATTGTTTAGAATTCCTAGGTTTTTTGTTTGTTTGTTTCAATAATGAAATACGCACACCTTGCATGAAATGGTAATAAATGCGATGATATCAACTACATGGCCGATGTTAAGCTTTCATTACCATATACAATGGCACATTTTGGGACTTAATAGGACAAGCCACAGATAAATGTATACATTTGAGCACATCATCTTTGTGTATAAGCATTTCCCATGCCTCTATTATATAGTTGATGCATATTCATTAAGTATTTCATTAGCTCTCTTCCATTCAGGATTACTTTCCATGACTCATGCATTCATCAATGGCTACTGTTTTAGTTATTCAAGACTTACCTTGCCTACTGGGTCACAGTTACAGGTGGAAGGAAAGCAAACCCTGTTTATCTTTCAGTCAACAAGCCCTGAACCTTGCTCAACAAATATTCTTAAGTGCCATAATTAAGAATCAAAACAGTCTAAAATAAGGGATATTGAACTCTATACACATCCTGAATATCCATATACACAGACTGTTATTACGGACTGTAAGGTAGACTGTATCCCCACCCAGGCAGACGATTAGAATCTGCAGTTGGATTTCTTAAATGCTATAGCCAATCTTAACAGAAAATATCAAGTAAGCAAGTATTCTCTCCATTTCACAAACATTGCAAAATAGAAACTGAAAATGTGTTTTAGCAGGAAGACAGACCTATCTCGTTAAAGCCACTATAGCCCAGCTCTTGCCTGCTGAGTCCCAGGTCCTCGAGGTCCATGCAGGTAAATCCTGGGGGGCACTGGTAGCCCTCCTCCAGCTCCGGCGAGCAGTGCGTGTCCGGGATAGCTAAGCTATTCCAGGTCACGTTTCTGTGAACAAATTATGAAAAGGTTAGCCAATTTCGACAACTGTAAATGTTGATTACAATGACTCATGTGATCACCCTTCACGATTGGCTGCTCTATATGGACACAGATGTAAGATTCATGATTCATGAAGGGGGTTCACAGCATTAATGACACAGCGAGACGTTCTCAAATGATACCTGATTCGTCCTGTATAAGAACACTATTACCATTATTGTTTCTGTCATTAGGGACGAGGACCCAGATAGGCAAAGGACAGAAGTCTCCTGTAAATCTGCAAGGAGTGTAAACGTGCTTAGGGCTTCCTCATTGCTCACCAGATGCTCGCCCTACTCCCCCACCTCTAACCAAACAGTAAATGACGACGATCAGATCATTTTTCATATAGGACAGGTCCTATGAGTCGCATAAATGTCACTGGGTCTTCTTTTGTGTTGGCAGATGTGCAGTTGAGAAAGGAAACCAGACAAACAACGTGGGATTGAAGGAACCAATGGGATGGCACTGGAAAGAGAGAGATTAAGGGGTGATCTGGTGACAGCTCTAGGAACAGGAAGGTCTTTTAGGTGGAGGGTAATATACCCGGTTTTATCATTCTGGAGAGCAAGGTGGAGAGTAGAGGGATGTACAAGGATTTAGATAAGTAATGGCTTTCTTGGGAGCAAGTATGGGTCATCGCTGGAGCGGTGATTTTGGGATCTCACTCTGGGCTGACCTTTAAAACGGGCCCTGAATAGCTGCTCTCTGAGACACTTCACATGGCTTATGCTCTGGCCAAGGTTTAGGCTAGACGGTTTCACAAGCCTTCTAAATCCATGATTTTATTACAAGTCATTTCCCACGACTGCAATGTTTATAAGCATTTCCTAAGTGGGGATGGACCTCGGGACAGTCTCAGCCGTCAGCTTAAGGCCAAATTGAGGCAGATATGTTGGGTCATGTTTCTTCTTTAATACCTTCCTATATTCAATTAGCTGCTTCCTTCCCTCTATATGATGCGTTTTCTCTAGAGTCTGACACGTAACTCTCTGCAATCCCTTCCCTGCTTAAGGCCACCATGCACACACACAGCTCACAGGTTTGTACACACCTGACACCCGGTGACACCTCGCCCAGTACTGTCTCAGCCATAAACAAAGCTCAACCCTCACCTACATTTCAGACACCCCAAGTGTATTGCTTCAGGATTCCGTTAGCTGCCAAGATAATCTGCCTCCTGTCACGGATTAAGTGTTTAAATAATTGTTCCCTCTAGTATATGTTATGGGCTCTTCAGACCCCGCACGCATAGCTCAGGGGAAATTTCTCACTGTGGAAATTACTACTTGGTTATGTCAGAGAGATATGATTTTGGGTATCTATACCACTTACTTCTCCTTTTTTCATATTTTTATATGTAGGCCAAATACTCATCTTTGCTTAAGTCTGGTCTAACTCTATGTTTCCGAGGTGGAAACCACACATTAGTGCAGAGTGTGCGGGGACCGGGCGTCAGAGTTGCAGAGTAAGGTTTTCTAGGTTTGAGCCCAAGCTCTCCCAATTATTAGTTGTATGACTTGAATAAAGTTCTGAATGTCTCTAGGCTCAATTTCTTCATCTCTCAGCTAGGGAGAGTAACCATAATTAAAAGTAGAACCTGTGTGGGGATTCAGTAAAGTAAACCAAAGAATGCACTTGACTTAGCACCTAGCATGTTACAATAAATAAATGCTCAACAATAATGTTCAATAAATGCTTACTAATAATTAGCAATCATTACAATAATAAAATGTAGCAAATAGTTAAAACACATGTGAAAACACAATGAAGACTTGTCAAAAGAACAAAAGGAATTCAGGCATGTGACACTGAGCACCAGGCAGTTGAAAGAAACGTCATAGATCACCCAATTCTTAACTTAAGAAAGGTTAAGATGAAGTTCACAGGGGGAAGTCCATCAAATTAATAATTTATCTATCTGTGCCTCAGTTTCTTCCTCAGGAGACGGTAGGGAGATGCCTAACTTGCAAGGCTGTGGCAAAAACATAATGACTTAGTCTGTAAGGTACTTAAAACAGGTACTCGGGAGACAGTAAGTGTCAGGGGTGATCAATGGCCGATGATCGCCTGATTGGATTGGACTTGGTGAGTGCCGCCTGTTTCCATATTTCTAAAGTGGGGATACCCTTTACACCTGCTGGTGGGAGTGTGTCTTAATGTTCAACTCCCAGAATAGCACTGGGAATCAGTTATTCACTCGGTAACTGTTAACTATTCATTAGTATAACTAACCATGCATTCACTGATTGATAAGTATTAGGCATTTCCCCCTTTTATATTCTTTTTTTTTCGTATTAATACTGATTCTCATTTCAAGCACAACCCTCACCAGCACAGAGACTGTGTTGAAATCTCTTGGCTTCAGACGCAGCAGATTTGAAACCCGTTATTTTTTGCCAACACCGAGTTATTAGCAAATGCTAGTTAGAGACACATTTATTAAATGATTAATTGCCCTGGAACTCATGTGTCTAAAACCACATGATCATTACTCTTCTTAAAAGTGGAAATAAACACTGGGAGTTTCAGAATGTATAGTTGTTATTTGTCTTTGTTTCGTTGTCACGGTTAGCAAGAATCTTCTCGGTTTTGTTTTTATTTGTTAACGTTAATGATTTCCTTGCTCAGCGTCCCTCAGATATTCATGATAGAACAGGAGACTCTCTGGAATTAGGGAGGGTAGAATTCTTGCTACAACCAGCCAAACTCTAAATATAGACACTGAGTCTTCCAGGCCTAATAAATATTCACTCATGTTTAAGTGGGTTTCAAGGCCTGCATTTCTTACTCACAGTTGGATTTCTTGAAAAAAAAAAAAACTACCTACTTCTAATACCCCTAATTTAATTTTTAGCCTATTTTGCACGATCTCGAATCCACTAGCCTGGCTCTTGTTTATTTCCACGTGCCACAATCCGGCTGGAAATGTCCAGGTTCTCTCTCCTGCAGCTTCTGACAGCACTGACATAGTTGTTTTGATGATGGGCAGAACACTGTCCCCCTCAAGGTGTCCACGTTCTTAACTCTGCAACATGTGAATATATTAGGTTACGCAGCAAATGGAATTAAGATTACAGATGGGAACAAGGCTAAAAAGCTTGAGTTTGGGTGATTATCCTGGATTATCTGGGTGAGCCTAATCTAATCACATGAGTCTTTAAAAACAGAAAATCTTTCCCAGTTGTGGCTAGAGAGTGAGAGAGAGAGAGAGAGAGAGAGAGAGAGAGAGAGAGAGAGAGAGAGAGGCAACAGTTGCTGACTTGGACAATGCTAGTTTTGTCCCTGTTTCTCAGGTCATTCACCTTTTTCATCTTTTCCTGCTGGAACTGGCCCTCAGTCCTCAGTTGCTCTGAGCTTGGTCCTTGGCCTCCTCTCTTTTTTTCATGGTAGTCTCTCCTTGCACAGACAAATTCATTTCATAGTTTCAATTCTCTCTTATCCTCGGTATCTTTTAGAATCTCAGAGTTACTGTCCAACTACTTATCAGACGTCTCCACCTGGTTATGCCCCAAGTGCCTCCTCTACACCCCGCACTGAGCCCAGACTCCTTCACCAACATCCCTTCATGACAAGCAGCACCATGAGACCTTCATCCAAAGTACTGAGCAAGGTAGATTGTAGAATCGTCTTGATACCTATTTCCCCCTTAACTCCCATAACTAATCATCACGTGTCCCTAAATATCCTCCAAAATACCTTTTGAGCTCATTCAACTCTCACCGTCTCCACCTCCACCTGCAACACCACCGGTCACCTTACAGCCACTGGTAACTCTTCTGATCCATTAGCCATGGAACATACAGACAGACTTTTAATAATCTTGGTCTTACCTGAACCCTGTTCATGGCAAATCTCATCTATAAGATCCTGAAGGATCTGGCTTCTCTGCTTTCAAATGTCCTTGAACCCAACGATGGTGGCCTTCTCTCAGCTCTTGGTATGCTCCTTCTACTTTAGGACTTTTTCCTCTGCTTGGAAATCTCTCCTCCCATCTCTGCTTGGTTAACCCACTTTCTACCTTTTAGGCCTCAGCCTAAATGCCACTTCCTCAGGGGAGGGGTCTCTCCCCACCCCTCAGGCTGGGTTAGGCTTCTCAAAGTACTCACACTTTTCACTTCTGGCACTTGGAAGTATGTGATGCATCTTTGAGTGGTCAACTGTTGATTGGATGCCTTCCAAACTTGACTGTTACCCCGTGAAACCTCCAGTTCCATATAGTTCCTGACACAGTCTGTGATGGTTAAATTTACGAATGATTTTGGCTAGACTATGGTGCTCAGTTATTTGGTCAATTAGACCATCTAGATGTTGCTGTGAAGGTATGTTTTAAGATATAATTAACATTTAAAGCAGGAGACTTGGAGTAAAGCAGATTATCCAACATAATGTTGGTAGGCCTCATGGAATCAGTTAAAGGCCTTAAGAAAAAATACTGAGATCCTCTGAAAAGCAGTCAGACTCCAAACTACCTTTGGACTCAAGACTGCATTGATAGCTCATTCTGAAACTTCCAGCTTGCTAGTCTGCTCTGAAATTTGGGTCTTGCTGGTCCCCACAATCACGAGCCAATTCTTTAAAATAAATCTCATCGCTTTCTATATTAACATCCTATTGGTTCTATTTCTCTCAACAATCTTTGACTAGTACATAGTAGATGTGCAATAATTATTTTTTGACTAAACGAAGAAATGTGTTTTTCTACAATTATTTAAATTTATGGCAAATCTATTTATGTGTTTGCTTATTGTTTGCTTATTAAGTAATCACAGAAGAAATTCTTCAACAATTGGATCCTGTTGTTTTTATGCAATTTTTAAGTGTGATATCCAAAAATTGGGATGGAGTTTCCACTTTTTAAATTCTGGCTTTAGTAGTTTCCAAGTTTCAAAATGAATACTGGAATCCCTTAGAGTAGTTAATTGTTTTTCAAAAGACATTAATTATCTGCCTGGCCTTTGCTTTTTAAAAAATTCTTAACAAAATATCCTACCTACAAATAACATTATGTAGGAGTTTGAGATCTAAGAAAATGTATTCTGAGCTTGTTGCTAAAACTGTTTGTAACAGCCTCAAATAATACTTTAGTATTTAAGAGTTTTATGGTCTTAAGTTAATCATTACTCCTGATGCTATAGAGCAAGGATAGAGCTATACATTGGAACACAAGGATATCATTCAGCTCAGTGATTAACCGACTTAATTACCTTGGGCAATTCACTTTGACTATCTGAGCCTCAGTTTCCTCATCTGTAAAATGAGAAACTTCTCAGCTATTATTAAAAACACTATTTCCAGAATGACCTCATCACACCTTCATTAAAAAAAAAAAGTAATAATTAGAGCAAACCCTGTGCCTACTGTATTCTGTTCTCATCCATCCACAGGACTCAACAATGCCAAGTGCAAAGCTCAGGACTTTGTGTCCAAATTCTTCTTTCCATTACTCACAATCTCACCCTTCTCTACCGATATCAAACTGCTGTCACTGCTGGTTGCAGTGCATTTAGTGTTGGCATTTTGTAGTTACTGTCACTATGAACATAACTATGCTTTGTTATTAGTTATTTCCTTTTCTGAAATTGTTTTCCCATATTCTTAGGGAGACCACTTTATTGCATTTGTCTATTCATTCACTCAAAATGATTATATTCGAATGGTGCATTCTGTGCCCCACAATATGCTGGGAGCAGAGAGGACCAAGAAGAGATTTCCAGTTCAGGGGCTTTAGTACCTAGCAAAGTCATGACCACAGCAGAGCAAGACGAATGCTTGGAGAGCCACCTGCACGTGCTAGGATTACAGGAGCACTAAACTGAAACATCACATCTGACGGCAGGTGGTGGATGGTGAGCACTGGGAAGACCTCCCAAGGGGGTCGGTGCTTGGAGGGACTAGTTAAGGATCAACAGACGCTAGATCTAAGGCAGATTCTAGGGCCCCCTGGAAAGAGGAAATGCCGCAGCCTGTGTGTACACAGGAGACGGAACAAGAAAAGGTCAGGGAGAGAGAGAGAATAACGTTTTTACCCTTTCATGGCAGGTGTGGCTATTCATGGCTTTTCTCATGGGTTATGAACAAGCACTTGTTACCATACTGATCACTTTGAAACTACATTCTCAGAGATTTTGCACATTGGGGAAAAAGACAAAAATCTATGCTTCCCCAAGACTGACACAGTGCATCTGAGACACTTTGAGCTTACTTACAATCTGTCCCTCATTTCAGAGACTGGCCAAAAGGTCAAAGCACTAATTTACAAAAGAGGTTATTACTTATTTGCACAATTTTCACAAAATATACCTATGATGGGAATTTATAGATAGCCATTTTGTTTCTATTTTTCTTACATTTTTCCCCCCTTGAAGAACTTCACATAAGCAGAAAAATGCTGAGTTCTTGTAGCCAAATTTGACCCATTTGTTGTTTAAAAAATATTCACAGAGGCATGGCTATGACAAACGTGTTTCTGAGGTCTGCATTCCACGATGAAATTGTCAGGGATTCAAAACAGGAAGCACACAGCACAACAAATCCATACACAACAGATAACCCTACATACCTGAAGAGCATTGGGTTATTTATTACATCAATAGGATTCTTTTCTATTTATATTGTATGCTCTAGGGTGAAGTCCTAAATAAACCAAAGAATACACTTCTGGTTAAACCCATGGAGCAAAACACACACACACACACACACACACACACTCTTTGCACCTGGAAGGATAGTGAATGTGCCCTTTGATACTGCAGGGCACTGCCTGTCTCACATGTAAGGGCAGGAGGACAACAAGGGTCTATTTCTTGCTTGAAGCTTAAACCCACATTTAAAGGTTGGCCCGTCCTGCGCTGAAAACGGACTTGCTCTGGCTGCTACCCGCCTTTTGGGTTCATTCCAGAGAATCATCTGGTTTCATTTTCATTCCTATTTGGCCTCCTCTTTCAGGCTTAATTAAAAACTCTTATGAATTGGCTTCGCTACTTCTAGTGCTGGGCGCCTTGGAACACTCAGCCCTCCCTGGAATTGCAGAGAAGAGACTATTTATTGATTTTGAGAACTTTTAATTGCCCTACCTGGACTTTTAGAGGGACTACAAAATAAGACAAATAGTCTGAGCACCCACTTTTTACAAACAAGTAAAGCTGGCACATTTTGTAAGTAATCAGGGAATAAATTTCCCCTGTTAGGCGGAGAGTATTTTAATGATTTTCCATTTCTTAATCCATTCCTGAATGGGTATATAGACAAAGCCACAGAGTACTGGATTCATTATGCATCAAAATGGTAAAATTAAATATTTTTTCAAGTAGTGTATGTAATTTAAAAGACAATACATTTTCTGTTGAGACAAGTATTTTTAAATACTTGTATCTTGTGATATCTGAATAGTTCTTTTAATTACATATTTTCCCCAACTCTACTCCCTTAATTCCCTCACTCACTACTGTGACAACACAGGTGACAGGGACCAGGAAATGGGCATCTGGGCAAGGGTCACACAATGAGAGATATGTGAATGCAGTCAAAGAGTATCAGGAAAGTATCAGACACAGAGTTTGCACTGATCAGCTCCAAACTGGAAATGTGAAAACTGTTTTGAGGTCACAAGATGAAGTCCGCTACTCTTGACCCCTTGACACTGCTTTATTTTTTAGAGGGAGGGAGGGAGAGAGGGTGAGAGAAGGTGAGAGAGAGAGAATGCAGGAATGCAGGAGAAGCCAGGAGAGAGAGAGAGAGAGAATGCAGGAATGCAGGAGGGGCCAGGAGAGGGAGAGAGAGAATCCCAAGCAGGCTCCATACTGTCAACACAGAGCCCAAGGTGGGGCTCAAACTCATGACAAACTCTGAGACCATGACTTGAGCCGAAACCAAGAGTCGGATGCTTAACCAACTGAGCCACCCAGGCGCCCCTACCCTTGACATTTTGACTCTAGACCAAGGGCTCCTCAAGCAGTAACGCTTCTTCCTTTGCTTGAGAAACTACAAGATCCCAGGGTGAGAAGTCGTCTGTGAGGAGTCAGCTGCAGGGTAGAAAATGGCTGCCAGAATTTGGGGCTGAGATCATAGGTCTTCAGTTGGTGCTTCTGCCAATTAATTAATGTGTGGCAAGGAGCTATTTCCTCTTCTCTCTCATGAGGATCCTAATGCCCAACATATGAGACCACATTATGACTTAGGAATTAGGAGTACAAAGTACCTCATACCTATTAGAAGCTCCAAATATATTCATGTTTACTGGCTGTGGTGTGGCGGAGTTGTACGGCTGGGGAACAGCCGTTCTTCCCACTCTGACAGGGTGCCATTGTTTGGGGTCAAATGATGTGACCCCAAACAATGATGTGATGAGGCTCCACTGTGCTAAGAACGGGTAACTACCAACCACAAAATATACCAGCCCCACTCAACTGCTTGACCTAAGACAGGTGACCCACTAAATAAATAAAATTTATTTTCTTTCTAGAGTTCCCAGAACACATGGACAACCTGCTTATTTGGAAGAAAGACAAGAAGCTCTAATCACCTCTGGTACTTCTTAGGTATTTAAACTTAAAAAATAAGAATGAAACTTACTTATTTTTGAGAGAGTCAGAGACATGTGAGCAGAGGAAGGGCAGAGAGAGAGAGGGAGAGAGAGAGAATCCCAAGCAGACTCTGCACTGTGAGTACAGAGCCCGACGTGGAGCTCGAACTGACGAAACCACGAGATCATGACTTGAACCAAAAGCAAAGGTCTTGTGCTTAACGAACTGAACCACCCGGGCGCTACTGACATTTCCAAGGAAACAGGTTTCAGCATCCAGGAAGCTCAAGTTCCCCATAGGTGGAGGCATAGTAGCTAAAAGCTTAGCATTTCTATGAAGACTCCAGATTTACCTTTGAAGAAGTCAGGCAAAATTTGCATTCTACTCTATAACACATCGTTGGGAGTTTTAATGTAGAACTAAGGGTTTAAATCACTGATTTCTAATCCAACCAATTCTGAGAGTCTCAGCCCTGGTGACAAATGTGAAACCACGGATGTGGCTTGGAGTTTGTATTTTTACAAAGTTCTCCAGGTGATTTTTCTCTATCAGAAATCTTCCCCGAGAGATGAATTTATCAGAGATCTCACCCTAGAGATGAATTAGCAGAGATCTCTCCCTAGAGATGAATTCCCAGGAGGCGCTGCTAGTGCTGCTACAGTCACTGCACATGACAATGGTTTCTGTCAGTCGCGGGGTGGGGGGGGGGCGGTCAGCAAGCTGGTCCGATTGAACCTGAGATATCAGAATGATGCTGGGTAACGATTTCTCTGCAGACAACTACAGCGAACGTGATTTGCAAGGACTGTCAAGACCGCTCATTTCCCATTCACAGAGTATGTTCTGGAGTGCATCGTGACAGAATTCAGTGCTAATGTAAGCGATCTCATCCGCCCATTCAGAGCGTGTCTCCTGAGCACGTGCTCCTTGTAACCGGAGGGAAACTAAACATTTTCTTCAAATATGGACACGCGCACATGTTGAAGATCATCTTACTGATCACGGTACAACTGAATCCTTAGAAGCCTAGAAACTGGTGTCAGGAAGAACTGGATTTCAACTCTGCGTCTGCCACTCACACGCTGTTTCATCTTGGATATCTTAGTTAACCTCACTAAGCTTCAGTCTCCTTGGCTGTAATACAGAGTATAAAAATAGGACGCGACATGCGTAGCAGGTTGTTTGAATCAAATGAGAAGATAACAGCTATCCACTGTTCAGTAAATATTTACCACTAATAGCACGAGTTTTATGACCTGTGTTATTACCTTCTCTTCTTTCTGGGAAGTAAGATCAAAAGAAGTGCTATATTATAATTGATAAAAAAAATCACTTGATTACTTTTCAAAGCGTAGGATTTTCTTTTTTTATATTGAAGACTTACTAATGTTTTTGCTGTTCTGGTGAAAATCAGTTTGGTATTAATTTTCATATGGGAATTCAGATTATTCTGGATATCTACTTACATTTAATTTTTTAAAATTAATAACATACAAAAGATGGGCCACATCTTTGAGATGGATTTGCACAATGATTTTAAAAGAGATGATGGCCTAATACAAATATACTGCACGTCACTGTTTTTTAGGTTTGGATGAAACAGAACCCCCTGGGACATAACATTTCCATGCAGGTAGGAAGAAACCAGAGGTCACGTAGACTTTAATTTTCTCTAGCCCATATAAAGAGTTCATGCATATAGATGTGGATCTGTGTGTGTCTACGGGTTTACAGATATGGGATTAGAACATTGTAGAAGTTGTTCACATGGGAGAACAAACATGGGCTGGGAAGTCAGACTTGAGTTCAAATCCCGATGCTCTCGCTTTATTATTTAACCTCTTTGGGACTGTGTCTTCAAAATGGGGGAAGTAATTCTGCTCGCGTTGTTCTAAAAATTAGTTATAAAAGCGCAGCATATGAGCTATAATAGGTGCTCCACAAATGTGGCTGTTAATCTAGTTCAAAACCTACATGCACCCGTCAGAGTATTTTGATTTCTTATTTAAATACTTCAAAGAAAATCCTTCCCAATATGCATTTATCCAAACTTGTTCTGACAGCGCCCGCTCAGCAGACTTCCCTGCATGACTCCTGCAAGTTAAACGGAGCGGTCTGTCTTCATCCTCCAAAAGAAGTTTAAATATAAATCACGAAGACTTCAAAGACCTTTGCACGCATTTGAGGCATTATGATTTTACATATTCTACAAAGTTCCCTCTTGATAAAGTCCATAGAAATTAAAAATTAATATTTTAAGCTCCACGTTTCTATTTTTAATTCTTCTGACTTTTCCATTAAAAGAACTCATTATTTTGTGAACAGAATTTTAAGATGATAATTCATTTATTTTCCTGAGTATCCTATAGGGTGAACTTAAATATTATTTGGGACCAGTAATAAATGAATCCAAATCCAACTGTATCTCACCTCTAGGCTATAAGTGTTAGTGATATTTTATAAACTGTCATGGGGTCCTTCAAGCCACCCCTGGGGGGGAGACCATCCTGAGATTTCTGAGCTGGAAAATAAAGCTCTTGGTAACTCTCTGTCCCAGCACGGAGACACGAGGATTGTCCTGGGCATCTGTGATGTGCAGTTCCCACCTCTGGGACTCAAAACTAATGGCTCGGCCATTATAAGCATTTACTTGAACTTCCTGATCGAATCCTGTTCTCTGTACAGTAAACTTTCATATACTTAATATTCACATTTGCTTACTTTAGAGTGTTTCTAATTATCTCACTCTCGGGAAGAAGATTTCATTATTTGATATTTAGCTAGGAATAAATGTCTCTCCTTTCTCAGGAATGGTAATAAGGTGGCAGAGAAGTCTTCACCTTTTCTATTTCACCCAACCAGCTTATGTTTAAATGTTCATCTTGTAGCTTCAGGGAGACTTTGGCCATCACATTTGGCATTTTGCAACACCTTGTTCTGCCACAGGCCATTGCTCTCAGATGTCTTCAGGAGATGAATGGCTTGGCGGGCTCAAATCTCATGATCTGTGCCACAACTGCCTTAGGTCGCCACTCATTATCATAGGAGAATAAGGCTTTCCCAGGAACCTCCTGAGGACAGAGCTAAGATTCCCTTCTCTCTGCCTGAAAAGAACTCAGCTCCATCTAAAAGCAAAATTGGGTGTATTGAGTCACTTCCTTATTTACCCTGTTTGTCTCACAGGTTACACATAATCAGTGCCAGAGGGTCAGCCTGGACACGCAGAATATTCAAGTTTCTGAACAGACACAGCTCTGCCTGAAGGCTCTCCCATGACCAGGCTCTAGTGCAGGCAAAACAATTAAGCAGAAATCAGAAGGATTGTTAAAGGACAATGATTAAGAGAAACAAGGTCAGGTGAGTGACTGGCAACACTGATGGCCGGAAACCCGGACCATCATGATGTAGTTTGATATCTGACTCAGAAACGGCAATGAGAAGTTCTTAGTTCAGAAGCAAGAAAAGGAAACAAAAAGGTTGGAAATTTTTTTTAATTGGGATTTTTATGTGTTTCATTTTGACTTTGGACAGCTTATGAGTCTCTAAAAGTAAATTAATGTCTGGCTAGAACTAATGGTAAAATGGCATCAATTATTTTTCTGCTTATAAGGAAAACTTTAAAACCCAGTTAATCCTGAACTGAGAAGTAAAAGAAAAAATGGCATAAATGATGGGTCCTTCAACGCAATCATCAAACTTATGAAAGAAAGTTGTTATTACAGCAACATCACGACCCTGCGGCCAGTTAAGTATTTTCTTCTCAGAGACTAAACTGTCACAGAAAAGGAAGGTAAGATGTGTTTCTGGACATGCATAATGGGCTAATGGGCTAAACTTCATACATACTGGAAAGAGAGGAAATGCGGACATTCTTCCATAACTGCTGTGCCCAAAGTAACTGAAAATTCTGCCAAAATGTATGACATTCTTCATAGAGAATTCCATTTTTTAGGATTATGTAATAAGTGGAAGCTAATATTCAGAATACAAGAGGCCTTTTAATTGTATTTATTTATTTATTTCTTGCCACTCACGTCCTAGCACTGAGTACGGCGAAGAGCACTTTCTGAAATGACACAGGGGCTCTGAGGTGCTCCTACCCCTCCTCCCCATTTGTACCGTCCTTCATGGGTCAAAGTCAGGTTTGCCAGCAGGGTGCCTGAGCTGCCGGCTAGCTTTACAATTCTAACAAGCGTTGGAAGTCCCACATTGTGACTTGAGTTTTTAATAAAATGGAAACTTTAAATCAGCTTCCTGTGCACGCTGCTATTAAAACGCAGAGGCTTTCTTATCCGGAAGCTTTCTCTGTTTGCCTCTACTGGATTGTCTCCCACCCACACAATATCTTTCCCACCTTCCTATGCATTCATGGAACATTCTAGACATATTTTACAGCCTACAGTCACTTAACAAAAAAACCTACCTACAGGTTTTCTTCCACTTGTTTGTCTCTCCCCTTACCCACACAGGCCACTCCCTCCCTCCCCCCTTCCTCCAACTTCCGCACCGTGTTTGTGGGAGTTCACTGCTTCTCTCTGCTTTTAACCGAGCTTTTCTAATTTTTAACCATTTCTCCTTAGTCCCATTTAGAAACTTGCTTTTCTTCCTCTGTTTTTTAAATTCCCTCCTATATATCAACTTGTCACAATGTTATTATTATCCGTGTAAATACAATGTACTGTGCATCATGCCTTCAATAGTTACTTGCCTTCAATAGATACTAAGTACTTACTTACTAAGTACTAGACAGAAGATGAATGTTCTCCACCCTTTCCCTTTGTGTCCTCAAGGACTTACAATGTAATGAGAAAAACTGGAGGGAAAGTAGCCGTGAGTGCCACAGGGCTAGTTCTGGCAAACTGCGTTATATTAAGTTCAACTCTTTCCATTACAAACAACTAGATCTGTTGGGTAAATGGTCACACTGAAAGATGCCTATCTGGACTTGCAAGAAAGAAAAATACATTCCAAAAGGTCAAAAGGTAAGAGGGAACTAAAAACTAGAGAGAGGAGGGGAGCCTGGGTGGCTCAGTCGGTTGAGCAGCCAACTTTGGCTCAGGTCATGATCTCGCGGTTCATGGGTTCAAGCCCATGTTGGGCTCTGTGCTGATAGATCAGAGCCTGGAGTCTGGAGCCTGCTTCAGATTCTGTGTCTCCTTCTCTCTGACCTTCTCCTGCTCATGTTCTGTCTCTCAAAAATAAATAAGACATTAAAAAAAAACTAAAGAGAGGGAAGTACATGAGTTGAAAAATGGTATAAATGGGAGTGAAGTGTCCAGGAGCCAAGAGCTTTGATTTTCATGCCCACAAGAGGCAGAAGATAGGGTTCTGAGCTTATGTAAGGCTAGAGGCTGGAAACTGACCCGCTGTATACAGCCGTGTTCTAATTTAAACAGATTCTAGAGTGTCATATGGGTGAAGGGGTAGTCAAAGAGAGCAAGTCAATCAAGAACAACCGAGCCCATAGGTAGGAACCCAATAAAAACAGGGAATTAGTAAATGAGAAAAGCCGCATTAAATCCAGTGGATCACAGCACAAAATAGTGCCGAAACAACTTCCCTAACTGTGTAAAGTTTAGCTTTCTGCTTTACAACAGAACATTTCTATATAGTTTTAGTAAAACGTTCTAGATGTAGAATAAGTTGCACATAGTACAATATATATCCTGGGTGGCTCAGTTGGTTAAGTGTCCAACTCTTAATTTTGACTCAGATCATGATCTCAGTTGTGAGATCGAGCCCCACATGGGGCTCTGTGCTGGGCATGGAGCTTGCTTAAGATTCTCTCCCTCTCTCTTTCTACCCTTGCCTGAGTCTGTCTGTCTGTCTGTCTCTCTCTCTCTAAATAAACATTTTTAAAGAATGTACAGCTTTGGCAAATTTCAAGTGCACAGAACCACAATCAAGATAATGAACAGATCAATCAACCTCAAAGGTTTCCTAATGCCCCTTGGTGACCCCTATTCCTGTCCCCGCCCTTACTTCCTGGCAGTCACTGGTTCCCTTTCTGTCATCACAGATAAGCTCGCAGTTTGGAGAATTTCGCATTCATGGAATCACAGAATATGTCATCGTTTTCATCTGGCTTTGTTTGCTCAGCACAATTATTTTGAGATTCCTCCAAGATGTTGTATATATATATCAACTCCACATACTTTCTTTTTTATTGCTAAACAGGATTCATCCCATGGATATAACCACAATTTGTTTATTCATTGACCCGTTGGTGCAAATTTGGGTTATTAGCAGTTTGGGCTATTACAAATACAGTCACTGTGTGCTTGTAATTTTTCATGGACACACGTCTTCATTTCCCTGGTTAGATACCTAGAATGGAATAAATGGGACACATGGTAGGTGTGTCTGCTTAACTTTCTAAGAAACTGCCCGACTGTTTTCCCAAGTAGTCGCACCATTTCTCATTTCCATCTTATCTCAGTAAGAGATGAAAATATGCAGACGGCAGCACCCACCCCGTTCTGTCACTCAGGAAAACCTCCAGATGCGCACTTTGATGCTGCTGAGTCTTCTAGCCCACGGGCTTACAGCTTTCAGTCTGGCTTGTCCTGAATATTTAGCTTAGAAAACCATACAAAAAGAGTTTGAGGTAGCAGAGAATACAGAACACAGCCCATAAACACGTTTTTTTGTTCCATTTAGACACAGATTTGTCTTATTAGAAGTGCGGAAACCTTCTTGTTAATCACCTAGACTAAACTGCAGTTCGTAGGCACTTACCCCGGTTTCGTGTCGTTTACTACACAGTGATAGGTAAATGTCCCAAACATCTGAACTCCCAGAATTCCATAAAGAAGTAGGAAGAAAAGGAGGAAAATGGAAACGCTCCATATTTGTTCTCCTGATCGCCTAGGAGGGGTAAAACAGTAAGTAAAAGTTACAAAAACGTCACAGACTTTTGTCCTTAACTTCTATGAAAGCAGTGCTTACTTTAAAATGTTTGTGATTCTGGTCCTTGGTAATTCAAATCGGAAATAAATCCGGAATGCCCGGATCATGATGAGTGGTCGTGGGATCCGCAGCATGCCCCACGGTGACATCTGGTCGACTATATCAGCGATTTCAAACACCTGTAAATTAAGAGATGAATAAAGAAGCTCAGGGCATCCCGGCAATCACACATGGCATCAGGAGCTCTGAACTTGGCCCAGCATTATTTCCCATGGAAATGGATTTTCTCTGAGTCCATTTTGAAACCATCACTATCTTTAGAGAAAACGAATACATAAACTAACATAAATCCTATGGCTCTTTTCTCTGAGTCCAATTTGAAACCATCACTATCTTTAGAGAAAACGAATACATAAACTAACATAAATCCTATGGCTCTTAGTCATTTCCCATGTAATTCATCAAAGCACAGTTTTTATTACGAAAACAAGTGCCAACTCAGAATACAGAACAAGTGTGCTCTCTTCGTCACTGATAATGTTCTTTGGTGGAACTTTTCTAGAACATGAACTTATCTAGAACATGAAGTGGTAGAAAAAGGGTCCAAAGGAGTATAAAAAAAATAAAAAGGAAATGTACCATTTACTAAACAGAGGCAAAATGATAATTAGAAAACGTTTGTCAATCATATAATAGCTATTAAATGGAAAAGAGCACATTAACATGCAGGATGGAATCACACTGCTGGAGAGGTGAGCTTTATAAAAATAAGGGGAGCTCATCCATACGCACTATGATGACTTTGTGGGATGGGTAGAATTTATTTTATTCTAAATTTTTCAATGAAGAATATCGCAACTTGAGTTGAATTAAATCCAAAAGTAAGCCTGAATGAATGCATGAAAATGAAGTCTATTATTCAGCAAAACCCCACCTTTAGGGCTTCTTAATATATGTTCCCCATTTCTCATAGTAAGGCATTTTCTCTTTGGAATATAGGATTTTATGTTCATCCAAATGTATCGATATTTTTCAGCTGTTTTTAGTGAGGATTCAATCATATAAAAAAACCAGATTTTCAATTTTTAAATTTAATATTTTTATTCTACAAATACAGAAATCTCACTCTGTGTTCTGTCTTTTATTTCAATAAATATATTTTTACACCTTTGTAATAAGAAATAATTTGCGATAGTGTTGATATTCATTACTGACTGAAATAATTCACAGATGTGACTGACAATGATTAAAATGTTAGGGTTTTTTTTTCTCATCAACATTTAAAAGAACAGAATGTTGTAGAAAGTTACACTATCACATTTGACATATATTTGTTACTATTTTTATTGAGATTTTTTAATGCAAAACAACACACAGTTTGGAAAATACCCCCTTGTAATTTAAAAGTTTTAATTACCTGCAGGACCAACGAAACCCAAAGACAGAAGACCATAAATCCATCAAAAACACACCAGCGATCTTTCACATAGGAACTATCCCCCTAAAAATAAATTGCACATGGAATTATAAAACAAAATTAATAATTTCAGAAAACATCTGTGGAAAGAAGGGTCAAATGTTAATTCAGTATAAGCTATCCATAATTTTTGTTTCACAGTTGAACAGACTTTCCAAAGGAGTACCTTTACCATTTTAAATGAAGCATTTTTATATAAAGAAAATAATTTACAAAATACAAGTTACTGCAGAGCGAGGCATGGAAAATTTTAAGTTCACGCAAATGGAAAACATCACTATGTTTTCTCTTAGCCACACAAATTCTACCATGTTAGAAACCAGAGACCATCCTATTCAGTAGGCAGCTTAAGCCCTCAACCAAGAGCCCCAGGGATCAGCATAAAGGCCTTTCAACCCGTGGACCAACCAGCATTATGAATTCATTGTGAGCTAAATTAAAAGTGAAGAATAAACTTGGCCTTTGTTATCAAATATATCAAACATATACTGATTTCAACTTTAATTAGAATCATACATGATAACGACACACGACTTTCATCTTTCAATAATCAATCAGGCTGCCTGGGTGGCTCAGTCGGTTAAGCATCTGGCGTTGGCTCATGTCATGATCTTGCGGTTCGTGAGTTCGAGCCCCATGTCGGCCTCTGTACTGACAGCTCAGAGCCTGAAGCCTGCTTCAGATTCTGTGTTTCCTTCTCTCTCTGCCCTTCCCCTGCTTATGCTCTGTCTGTCTCTCAAAAAAAAAAGCCATTAAAAAATTGTTTTAAAATAAACAATCTACTCTGACATTAGAATGCATATTTTTATAAAACGGGAACTTTAGAAAAAAAATTTCCCTTTCAAATAACAAAACAGAAAACTCCATTAGATGAGAATTGGAACCTTAAGTTGGAAGGCCATTTCCTTCTTAGGCCTGCCCCATTAAGTCACTAGTTTCATCACAATCTATGAGACTCAATTCTGAATTCAGTGACATCTATCATTACCAGGTTTGACTGAACCTGCTTAGAAAATAAATATAGGAACAGAATGCCAAGGTTTTTTTCAAATGATTAAATCTGTTGTAGGATATTTATACATAATTTCCAGAATCATCCACCCTTAGTAATAAATAGGTTATCAAAAAGATTCCTTGAGAAGTTTCCAGAAATAATTTATATGATTCACAAAACTAACAGTACAATAAGCCACTTAATGAAATTTATCTGACCTAGATGTGAAGTATAAATTCAGCTTAGTAACACTGAGGAATCATGCACTTTACATAGAGGATGTATAATGCCAGGGCACCTGGGGGCTCAGTCAGTTAAGCAGCCAACTTCGGCTCAGGTCATGATCTTGCAGTTGGTGAGTTTGAGCCCCGTGTGAGGCTCTGTGCTGACAGCTCAGAGCCTGGAGCCTGCTTCTGATTCTGTGTCTCCCTCTCTCTGCCCCTCCCCACGTTCTCTTTCTCTCTCTCTCTCTTTCTCAAAAATAAACATAAAAAATTAAAAAAAAGAGGATTTATAATGCACACACACACACAATACACACAACAATCTTCAACAAAAAGTGGCTCTGTACACACCCAGCTAACGTGTAAGATAGAATAACTTACAATAAACCTCTAACCACGGTGAGGGAGACAGGAAGATTAATTCTATGGAGAGTTTACAGAAAACCATGCTAGTTCCCAAATGCCTAACTAATTTTATCAGGGGTAAGAGAATCCACCAAATTTGGTAGCTCCTATACTTGAGAAGATTCACAAGAGAGATAGGAAAGTAAACCCTGAGGCTTGGGGTCCAGGTCAAGAGGAGGACACTGACCTGTTAAGTCTTACGATCATTATATGATGCTATAGACCTGATGAGGGGAGAAACTGCAGATGGGGGCACGGATTCTGAGCACACACACACACACACACGCCACCTACAGAACACACACACACACACAGAACACACATGTCACCTACAGAACACACACACACACGTCACCTACAGAACACACACACACATACAGAACACACACACACAGAACACACATGTCACATACAGAA